>NC_134174.1:69110724-69410724 GCF_964188355.1 Buteo buteo | reverse complement strand
CTGATGCAAGCTATGCCCATTAGTTTACAGAACCCAACCACCCCTTGCTTAGGCTTCCTGTTCTGCTATGGCCTCAGTCAACCCCACATAACAGCAGCAGTATTACATCTTACCTTGGAGAGTTCATCAATGATATTTTGCTGTTCAATAACTTGGAGTCTCAGGAAATCAACTTCTCTTTCTTCCTGGCTGTGGTCAAGGTCATTTAAAGAGCTCGGTCTCCTTATTGTTCCCGCTCTTTGCCTCTACAAGAAACCCACACGGCAGAAGAGGAAGTGATTAGAAGGCTTTGCCAAAGGACAGTACACAAGCCTTCCTTTTACAGCTAACGATGCATCTAATCTAATGGCTGTTCTGGCAGCTATCCTGCTTCGCTTTTGCTGAGCGTTACATCTAGAGTGCAAACACGCTGGGTGTTCCTGTTCCGCAGACTGCTGCGTGAAGCTCATGGTCACCAGAGAGGACAGTGGGCATGGGGGGCCTTCGCACCAAAGATGGGGGCTAGCAGCAGCTCAGCAGCACCTGCTCTTTAGTTCTGCCAAGAACTGTGTGGTTTTCTCCTGCAGGAGAAGGAATTCAGAGAGCTGAAAACAATGTCACTTCTCTCTGGGTTGCTCTCATTCATTTTGATCTGCAGCAGTCCCAGAGCTGCAGGACCCACGGGGATGACCTCGGCCCTGCTACATTCATGCAATGCTACGGCTACTTGCTACCAGCTATTGCCCACTAACAATATTAAATTGAATAAAAAAAGGGAAGAGTCGTAAGTGCAGCTTTCCTAGTGATTACAAGGTGATTCTGGTACAAAAGTCCAAAGTGAGGTGGGGTGACTTGTGCTCACATTACTAAGTAGCCAGTGACTGAACAATCTCCTGATCAAAATGTGCAAAGCTCACATGCTCTCTTTTCTTCAAAACTATTTGTTTTTAAAGTTAAAACAAAACAGGTTCTAGCCACAAACCACTCAGTGGTGCACCGCAGAACATCTCAGCAAGCACTGGAAAGGGGAAAGTTTCCTATTAAACTTGCAAGTTTGGGACAATGCCTGACTTCATCAGCCCCGTGAGCACTAAATTACATGTTCTCTCTAGAGCATACAGAGACTTACCATTGCTATATTTTCTTGTGTTACAAATTTTAATTTATTTTCCATTCGACGTAAGGCATGTGACAATTCTTCATTTTTCCTACTAAGGCGTTTATTTTTGTCCAAAATGGGCTTATACTGACTTTCAGCTTCTCTAAGACGTTTTAACTGAAAGATTAAGAGAGAATGAACACCTCTGGAGCTGTTATTCTTCATCAAATATATTAATCATTTTCTTTAACTGTCATACTGTCTGTATTTTCTCCTAATGCAAAGCAGAATTGATCAAAACCTCTTGGTATTTTCCATGGGAAACAGATTGTTCCTCCTTCATGAGGTATTCAACCTGTGCAACAAGTGTACCATGTGGGGAATGTATTTATTTTTAAAAAATAAATAAAAATCATTCCAGCTAATGCCATCTTAAAAATTCATTGTTACCTAAGTGAAGATGAGTGTGATGTGGCATACCACCAAATACAGAGTGTAAGGAGAAGGCAGCTACTCCTGCAATGATTTCCAAATAGCACAGGAGAAAATATCTTGATATTTTGGGGGCAAGGCACAGCCATGGAAGCACGTCCACAAAGAGTCACCGCCATGTTTTGCCGCTGCGCTCACCAGCTCATTTCTCTCCTCCGACAGCAGTGCGTTCCGGTCCTCCAGCTTTCTGATGATGGCACTCAGCTCAGCGATTTTAAGTTGGAAACGCCGGGCATCCTTTTCATCCAACTGCTGTTCCTAAAACAAAGATCAACTGCAAATAACTGTTCATAAGTGTATATGCAATATCAATATTTTTCAAAGCTCAAACTTTTTCTTATCCCAAATCCAAACATTTCAAAACATTATACGGCAGAGTGTATAACCTATGTAACCTAACTGACCACTGAAATGTGCAGGATGAGACCAACAGAAAGTTAGGAGTGAAAATGTAACAAAGTATGCAAATGCAGAAGTATGTATATGCAAATACAAAGTCACAAATGGTAAACTTGGAACTAGAAAAGAAAATATAAAAAATTAAGGCAACGTTTCCAATGTATGCCACTGTTGAACTGAGTGCTTCAGACACATCACCCACTCTGAGGACTTTGTTATAATAAAATGATATTAAAAATACTGAAGTACAAATGGGGAAAATCCATGCAATTATACCATTGCATAAGCTCTTCTTCCATAAAGCTGTGGCCCTTATTGGGTTCTAAAGGGTCACTTGTAAAGCCAAAGGCGTAGCACTTTATCTGAGTGAAAATGCTTAAATCAAATTATAAATGAATAGAAATATAGGTAGACGTGTTCTTGTTCAGAATCAGAGAGAAGTTACATCTATTTACAAGTGTGACAGACTTTTTCCCCTTCTCTAGGACTTGTTCTGATGTTTGGCAGAAGTAGAGTACAAATCGAAACAAGCAAATTAGTGTCCATAGTGCTGGTGGCACTTTTGGGAGGTCTAGGGTTCCTCATTCAACAGGTGCAGGAGAGGCTTGGGACAAAGAATAAAATAGATTGGTTTGCTCATGTATAAGTATTTACACTTCTACTGAGAAAATTAAGGCTGTTGCAAAAGAAATCTTGATGAGAATCAGCAATGAAGAAAATCTGCATACGTCAGATATATGAGGTCAATTAACTAAGGGGTTTTTAATATTAGCAAATTAAGGCAAAAGCAGAAAGGTGCCATAGTTATATTAAAAAAAGCCATTGTGAAAGAGTGGCTAAAATTTAATGTTCTGGATATTGCGTTGTAGAAAAGAAAAAGGAGAGAATAGGTTAGCAGGTATTTAATTCACTTTCTGGTCCACTGAAAGCGAGAGCACTTAGCAGCACAAAAATCTGACATAGCAGCGGTGTTCTGGGAGGACTGCGGGATTTCCCGCGCTTTCATGCACCGATTACCTTCCCCCATTTCCCTTTGTTAACTGGCCTTGTACATCTGCTCACAAAATCCATTGTTAGCAGTTCCGAAAGCTAGCATACATACATTACTTGGTTAGAAATGCATTTGCATCATTTGTTGGCAAAATTGTGTCAAACTGTCAAACTAAGGCAGGTGGCAGAAGTATGATACAGTGAGGAAAAGGAAGAGAAAAAGAACAGAAAAATTTCACCCTGCTAACAAAACCAAACCAAACAAACCAGAAAACAAAACGACAAAAATGCAAAAGCTCTCCCATAACAGGGTTTGATTTTAAATCTTAAAGGTTTGTCTAACAAATGAGAGCAAGAGATCAGTGCCTCAGGGTTTCCCCTTGCACGGCTATGGGAAAGCTGTTGCTCGAGGGTGCACTCATCAAGATTCTGTCACTTTGTGCCATTTTGTCACTCCGTCTGCTCGTTCGTTTAGGTGAAACCACGTGAAAGTGCTTACGGGGCTTCCTGAATGATCTGAAGCGTCTCCTGCACCACTTGCATAAGGAAGTTCCCGCTTGGGGCTGCTCAGATGCCGATCAGACTCTTTGATCTGGGAAAGTTGTTCATCTAAAGCCTCCTTTTGGAGCTGCAGTCTCTGAGCATGCCCGGCTTGAACCCCTAACTCTCTCTCCAGCACGTAGACTGCTCTGTCTTTAAACTTAATCTCCTCCATCTACAAGGAGAACAGAACACAATCACACAGGCAGGCAGCGGCTTGACAACAACAGACCATCTTATGACCCCAAACGCGGCCAGAGAACAGTTGCACAGAGCTGACACCCTTCAACATAGAAAATACAACAACGCTCCCTTGGAAATAGAACAGCAATGAATATTTGACAGTGAACATACGAACTGAATCATTTAACCAACTCAGGAATATAACTCATCTTCTGGGGGCCACCCAGAATGAAATCTCTCTTTTCAGCAGGAATTTTTTCATTAAAATGATTGGGAAATAACCCATACTCTTAGCACCATTTCAGAATACCTTAAAAAAAATTAAAACCTAATATTCATATCACAATTTGGATTAGTTCACCTAAACATTTTAATGATTTTGCAGCATTTTGCTTGGACATCACCTTTTGAAAATTTGGATTCATGATTTTAAAAGAAAAATATTAAAACCTGAATATCCTTTTAATTTTCAAAATATAGAAGGAATACCAATTTCTTTAATTCTTTTTCCAAAAGTCTCCCATGTGAGCAGTTTGTTTAATTATCCCATTTCCATGAGAGTTTTGCTTATGCATAATGAACATTATGCAAAATCATTAAGTGCTTAAATGACAAATGTCCAGCTAGCTCTAATTCTCTTCTTTCCTATTTGCCTGCACTGTTCTCACTGAGTTCAGAGAGCTGTGCTCATCACCATTGGATTGGGCACGTTGAATTTGCAGGCACTCTAGGAATATTTTCTGGATATTTTTTCCAAATACTAATGTGGAATTAAAGCCTCCCTCTATATGGAGCTGAGCCACATTCACCGGTGTGGAGCGCTGCGCCTAAAGGCGTGCAGGGGCCAGAGAGGTGGCTCACACTGCAGGCTGGGTGAACGTACCATGGCTTATGCCAGGATCAGACCTTTGGAGTCTCTTTAGAGAGTTCAGACAAGGACGGCCTGTGCCCTGCCTAATAACGAAAAATTACTGAGCACAGCCTGAAATCTTCCTCTGTGCCTGCGATGATGTACAACACTGCAGCAGAATCTCAGGCTCTTCCCAGCTGGATTGCATACATATACATTATACATGAATATAAAGTATTAATTGCACTCACACGCCACAGGGCTGCCAAATGTGCTTACAAATAATGATTCTATGGAAAGAAAGAAATCAGATACATTCCCTAAAATGTCTGTTGATCTGGTTTCAGACACCAAACATGCTTAAGATTTTTGGCATAAGTTTTTGAGGCTTTACACATTTAATTTAAATGATCAGTTTTTAAAACGTGGCCTGCTTGAAATCAGAACATTTTGCCTTGTGAGAACTGCGTTTGATACTTTTATCTGACAGCTTTGTCTGTAAACCTGGAAAAAAATGACATTGTGAATTAAAAGATCACTAAAAGCACTTTCTTTCCAATAACTGCAAAAACAGCCCACCCAGGGAAAAAGCAGTTTACACACACCCAGCAACATATCGGGAAATTACTTCCATTAGGTGTGTTCGGGTGGAGGGATTGATTACAGCTTCACAGCTGTGAAGGAGGAGAGGACACAGCAGGTTGGGGCACGATGTCCCTCTGTTGCACAGCGTGGAGGCTGCGTCGGGACCCAGGCCAGAGTGGGCTCACCACCACCCCATCACCATCCCCATGCATGGGCGAAGCTCCGCGGCTCCAGCTCCAGCCATAAGTGAGAGTCAAGGTGCTGCCCGAGGGGGCCGCACTGCCCGGGGCGGTCCTGCTCTTCGGTAGCCACGGGAAGAAAGAACTGAGCTACAAGGCCAGAGAGATCCTGATCCCACATCGTCCCTGGGGGAAGAGCCAGCCTTTGACAAAAGACAACATAGGACAACTCATAAATACCTGCACGGAAACTGTGTTTCAAGGTTATGCAAAATTTAGATTCTTTTGGTAAGATAGAGCAAATTAAATGTACTTCGGGTGCCATTTTATTAAAGGTGCTTTCAATAACTTCCACTAAGGCAATGGTCTACTAACTTTGAATGAAACAAAGAGATGCCCCCTGAGGTCCTTCTGCTAAACACCTAACTAGGTAGAAATCTAAATGGATGTATAGATGAAAAGGTAACACATCATCAAATGATGATTTGTTTAAAATAAGCAGCATATTGGGTAGTTGATCCCAATTTATATGAAAATAAAGACATGTTACAATATAGACAACACTTCAAATTCGGAGGAACAAAGAAACTGGAGAAAACACGAAATGTTTCACAGGATTTCACTACCGGTTTGATTTCCAGAAAAAAACCTAAAGATAATCTTCATAAGCAACAAAGGAAACATCAGTAGTCACATTTCCCCTCATATGATTAAATTCACATTCATGAAATATACATAACAGTTTGATGTTTGCAGCCCATTATTAAAGAGCAATGTTGTAAAAATAGCACAAATTGAAGGAAGCATTTCACTAAAAAATATTATTTAGCACATTTCTTCCTAGCATCAGTAACATTAAGAAAACGTAAAGACAAGAAACAACTTGCAACTCACTGGAAGAGGCACGGGTCCCCAGGCACACACCCCACCAGGCTGTCGCGCAGGCCGGCCTCATTCTGCGGTGGGTGCGGGACCGGTGGGACTCCTCCTCCCCACCCGTGTGTCTGATGGCTTCAGACACCAGCAGCGCTTGGCAAAGGGCGTCAGCGCCTAGAAGCGCAGCATCCAACCACCTGAGAGGATGCCCTGTGCCGTGCCGTGGATACTCCCACTTTAGTTCTAGCAGGCTGCCTAGACTTGGGATGAATATTTATGTGGGAGTGCTAATTAATAACCAGCCCGTGAGCACAGCTGATGCCAATTATGCAAACATAATCCCATGCAAAGTTAAATTTGTTATTCCCTCCTTCTGCTACCCAGTGCGATGCCTATCATGGTCTGACATGCAGCTGGTTTTAAGCTGTGTGATTCTTTTAAAATGTGTCATTTCCGTCACGATTGCAAAATCAACATGTAGGTTCCCAGGTTAGGAAATTTCTCCTTGCGATGTTCCTGAGGCCTTTGCAGCTCTGAAAATTCACAGACACCATCAGGAGCACGGCTGCACGCCCCAGAAATCTGCCTTTGAAGCTACCAGCGCATGGTGGATAAAAGCCAGTCATTCATAAGCAACGGTTTTAAATGCAAACGAGAAGCCCCTGTCCAGCTGGAGCTGTTACATGACAAACGCATCTCCCCACAGGCATGGTGTCAGAGCCAGCAATTAGGACATGTGAGGAGACCTGCCCTGGGCCTTGGCCCTCAGGAGCAGAGGGGACGGAACTGCCAGGCCCCCATCACCCAGGCTGACAACAGAAGGCCCACATGAAAGGAGATGGGGTCACCCTCCGGCATGATCGCCCCCCCGAGAGACAGGGTTCACGTACACAGGCTGGCAGAAGGGGATGTCTGCCCCGCGCACAGTGCTGCTCACGTTCACCTTCCCTCTCCATTTTCCTATTGTTTTCCTTAAGGGTCTCAAAGAAATAAATGCAATTGCCCCTTTGTCCTGGTGATAGATATCACTCACCAGCAACAGGCAGTTAGATTAAGTTAACCACTTTTTCCCCAATACTCTACAAGAGTAATTCAAGCCAGTGTTCTGATATTGCACATTTATATCAACTATTATGACTTATGTTTTACAGATAGCTTGGGGGGTGGTGGTCGCATACCTGCAGAGTGATACGGCTGACTTTTTAATGTTCCTAATTCAAGGTGTTTAAACTCCACTAACATGCTTACACATCTAAGTCAGGCTGTCATACAACGCTGCAGCACCAAATCTGCATCAATCCCCATCACTGCAAAATGATGGGAACACAGTTGATACAATACAGGAGCAAGCTAAGCTTTTGGTTTTTTGACCAAGGAAAGTTCTCCCTATTTCAGTACAGATGAAAACCAAAATGCAAAGTGTAATCACTTCTCACACTACTGTAACATCTTGTTACAATATACGTTACAATCTATATTGCAATAATAAGCTGCACATTGCAAAGTACATGAAGTATTTTTAGAAGAGCAAAATGCTCCTTTCAGCCACTGGTGTCATTCCCACACCCACGCTGTGGCTCCCAGGAACACCCCAACCCATTTTACTGATCCTCTTGGCAGAGTGGGGCCAGAAACTGATGCATCTCCCTTATCATTGAGGGAGGAGATGAAAGCCGAGAGCATTTCATGCTGATGTTGCTGCTAGAGGCATTGCAATGAGCAGCAGGTCAAGAGGATAATTTCTCATTCCAGTTAAGTGGTGATACAAGAGCAAGCCCCCACCAGAAGAGGTGGTCCCATACCATGCCTCTCCCTCCCAAATCCTATGCCAGCGCTAGGTCATATGACAGGAGAAGTTGGGTCATCATATTGGTCCATGGGAAAACTGTTCTTTTTCACTTTCATGGAAATTTTCTGCCAAGGTAGCTCACTGGACTGGCTCACTCTGTGCATCCATGGCCCAGTGCAGGAGAGGTGGGGTGGGCATGGCTGGGTGCTTTGGTAGCCTTGTGTGCTCAGCTTGGCTCCGCTGTGAGGTGAAAATACACTCTCTAGACTCTGAATTTCCTGAATCCCGTAGGTTGCATGGATTTTTTTTTAGAGTCATCATTAGATGACATTAGAAAAAAAACCTGTGGCTATCTCATTGCTTCTTCTGAAGCAGTTAAGCAACCCTTACACACTGGCAGCCACCACCTGCACCTGAAAGCCATTGGGCATAGCCCTAGCACCACTGTCCCGCAGGACAGCAGTAGCTGCGGTTCATCATGCAGAGGTAACTCCCAGGATCACCCAGGAAACTCCTCCTCTCACATCTTCTTCCAGAATTAATCCTCATCAAAAGGTGATCACTGTCTGTAGTGCATGACCATTGTTCCAGTAACCTTGCCAAACTGTCAGACGTGAGGAGACAATGTCATCTGTTTTCAGTTAAACAAGGACACATGTAATATGTATTACCAAAAACTTCATTCTGCAATGTGATTCTGCTACAACTTTGGCCAAAAAAGGATTCAGTTTCAAACTGATTAAATCCCAGTTATACTTAACCAAACAGAAAATGTTTATAAGACAGCCAGTAAATGTAATATGCCCATTTCCAGATAGTTAACATGCTACAGCAACTGTTACACACAGTCACATACTACCCAGGACCTGGTGACATGGCAAACCGCTCTTCTAGCAGAGCAGCCCATGGTGCGGGGCTGATGATCACACCAGGTCCCAATGCTCCCCGGGAACAGGCTCTCGGACCTGAGCACTGCGGCTGCCTCACCAGCAGCTTCACCAGCTGGAACGACTGCCACTGATGGACAGGGCTGGGACCCTTATTAGTACCCTGCAAATCACTATAATTCCACTGAAATCACTGGAACAATGTTGAGAGAGATGCAGTCTTAAGCTGCTAAGCATAGAAAGGTTAAGTGGTGCAGGTAAAATCGTAATTTGCTGCCCCACTCAGGCTATAAATAACCAAAAAATTTCTTTCCTAGGTGACTAAAGGCTTTTGTTTCTGAAAACTGGTTCCTTTTGGAGTGTGAGGTGTGAATTGCAGTACACAGAATTGGTAGTGTTATATGTAAAGCTACTCATGTCAAATTGCTAGATAGTTCTGGATTTATATTAAGATATATTGAAAAAATTACTAATCAGATTAGATTTTTCAATTAATAATAACTTGCAGAGTTCGTAGCAAAAATTCTAACAGAATTAAATAATCATAATAGTATATTTGAAGAGTAAAGTACATTGGATGGGAGAAATAATTGTACATAAAGATTCAAAGATTTTTCCCACACTTGTCCTATTTTGCATTCCCCTCTTTTGCTCTACCTTCAAACATACATCATACTTCCCTCATGCTCAGGATAGTGTAGTTATTCAGTGCCACTGGTAAATGCCATAAAATGAAGTGTGTTGCGTCTCAGACCTACACTGCTGAGAGCAGAAACCTCACACCCAGTGCCAACAGTTTCAAAGTGCTTCCAGATGTACAGGACGCCCAAGCCCAAGCGCCGTGTTAGGTGTGCTGTAGCACAACAATGACGTGGTTACAGCACAGAAGAGAGCAAACTTCTTGTTTAGGACCGTAGAGAGAAACATTTTTAAGAACTGGACTGACAGACACAAAAGGAACAACTCAAAGCTATGAGGTTTATTGACCCTCCAAAATGTAAAAGTAATGTTGTATAGCTTCTAATATACAACAAAATGCTTCAGTAGTCCAGGTTTAGTTGGAATAAATACTGTTGTAAACGAGGTTCAAACCACAAATGATGAAAAACACCCACATTTGCAAGAAGGAATTATTCACCTTGAATAATTTGTCTACCTTTCAGTACAGGATGACTGCTGAGATACCTTTGTGATACCAAATATAGTAATTTTTCACCACAGAAGGGAATAAAAAGGAAAAGATAAACACTAAATCAATCACCAATAAAATTAATATTTAAAAAGTCAGCTTCCTACACTTTTCATCTGATACCATCCTTTAAATCAGACATTTTCACTGATCTACCACTGCCTAACAGAGAAATCTCAGGAAAGCGCCTGTAAACATAGAGGTTCAGTGCGATACTGAAAAGATTGATCTCCTCTTTGTCTGTGGTGTTGCATTACTATAAAGAAGCCATGAAGGTCTCAACATACAATGGTCTTACAAGAGGTATTAGAGCAGGCTATTAAACCTTTCGGTAGTCATCATCAGCTAAAGTTTATCTTAAATTAAAAATAAACACTTTCCAGTCTCTAACAAATCTCATTTCTTTAGTTTTTCTGAATTTTTTTTTAGTCCCCTTATAAACGAGACAGGGGGAAGGGAGGCTGCAGTGGCCATTGCTGTTCAGCACTTCTTTCTGATCAATCTACATTTAAGTAAAATTTAAATGCTCTTTACCGCACAGAAGTTTAGTCCCTATTAAGCAAAATTCAAGGCCAGTTAATCTCAGGGAATTCTCCTGACTGAAGGGCTGTTTTCCCTGGACATGCACACGCTAACACATGGTGTGCTGTTATTAGTTGGAGACCATACGAATGTAAATACATTTGTGTAGTATTTTAAGATGTTTTAAAATGCACAAATTAAACTTTAAAAAAGTTTACTAAAATTAGAAATTCTTTAGAAAGGAAGTCATTGCCATACTTACTTGTTACCATCTGCAAGGGACTTTTATCTTTCACATTCACATTTCTTAAGCTTCTGAGCCAGGGATAGCTTAACTAGGTTAGTTGTTCTTCTCTAGAGAGCGTCACACTCAGACTTTACAGACACAAGCAGCACAAGCCATATGTGCAAACAGAAGCCATGAGGCCAGAATATTTTGAACATACACTTTTGCAAAACACGTTATTTCGTTTCCTATGCTGTTCACAGAACTGAAAGACGCTCAGCCGTGCTGTATGGGATTAGTCTGAAGCCATTGGCATCAATGAGTAATAGTTACCCTGGCACCAGAAAAATAACTAGAATAAATAGCTGGAATTTTTATTTGGTAAATACTAAGCAGGAACTGTTTCTAAAGAGAGATTACACCTTACTAGCTGTTACAATCTCCAAGCCTCTGAGTGCCTGTAGTGCAAAACTCCCAAAATTACCACCTCCAAATATTACCCCTCTACTCTAACAGCCTGTTTGCTCTCTGTTTCAGGTCTGCTGAAAACATGTCCTGGCACGAGAGTGCAAGCTGGGGAGGACCCAGCTTGCAGTTGCATTTGGAAGTCTCATGTTGACCACAATTATATTTTGAATTTAGTTTTGCTGCTGGAGATCAGTAGAGTGCACAGGTAGGCACAGCTGGTTTGAGAGGCTACAGTCCAGCTGAGCCTTCACCAAGATCTCTTCTGGAAGAAGGCAAAAATGCAGGGATTCCCCTTAGAAACCTGGTGAGGACAAAGTTCATTCACTGGCACTGGGTTTAGCTTGTTAGGACAATTTAACTTCAAAGTTGCAGTAACTCAACAAAATGGAAAGGTTTATAGTAGAGCTGGTTATTTTGAAAGCCTGAGCATATATATGCCCTGCACCTCCCTTGGCAAAATCTGACAAAAGAGGATGATGCTGAAGACCAAAATAAACTCCAATTTGCTTGAAGTAAATTTGGTGGTTGTACAGTTCCTTTTTGCATAATGCTCTGTCTTCCTACCACATTTGTTACTTTAAAGGCCATCTAATATTTTTCCAAATGTATAAAGTGAGACATCAACAAATGTGTTCCTGTCTGTCCAATAAAGAAAAAAAAAGTAGTTTAAATTTGAAAGGAGAATAATGGATTAGTACTAACTCACCTTTTTAAAACAATTTTTGTCTGACTATGTATGGAAGTATTTTCCATAAGCTAAGCCCGCATAGATATACTTGACTTGCAAACGAAAAACTGTACCTATCAGAGATAAATAACCTCAAAAAATTACTTAATGTTAAAGGGCTTCACATCATTGCAAAGCTAAACATGAATGAGTACAACTTGTCTTTCTTTGTTCTGACTAAACAAAAAAAGTATTATTTTTCTAGGCGTGAAATCATAATTTTCTCAAAGGTTACTTTCCCCCTTGATTAAAATGACTAAATAATGCATTGTACATGAATCACGGAGCTTTTAAAATCCTGATGTGAATCCATTAACAATTCAGGGCTGGATGTCTGCCACAGCCGTTACATGAAGGTACAATCCCATTGCTCTGCTGGATGGATGGATGGACCCGCTCATGTTAGGATATTCTGTGTTTCTCTATCTCATTGCAACCCCAGTGAAGCTCAATGACTGTACTTTATTGATGATCTCTATCTTAAAAAGGGAAAAAAGCACTGGTTTTCAGTAATAGTTTAAGTGTTTTGAGAACTGCCTCCTTTTCATAGAGAGGAGAGCTTTTATCATACAACATGGCACCAGCCATTCCCCCCTGAAATGGCAGGGCCCTCCCCTACAAGGTGCCAGGAGCCAACAGCTCCCACTGAAATCAATTACAGTCAAGTCAATGGAGCTGAGAGTACTTAAAGTCATTCAGGAAGCACTCAGGGCTTGGTAAAACGATGGCATCATGTAATTTAATTAGTACAGTTAGATAATCTGATTCTTTCAAGCAGGAGTTAAAAAAAAGTTTGATTTTCAAAGGCAATTTAGAAAACAGAACATCAAACCACTCTATTCCTTATAATTAAGAACATATTTATTTTATAGCTTCTACATTAGAGGCCATTAATGTGGACTTTTCATGTAAAGCAGCAAGTTTATTTAGGATGTACATTAGCCATCCTTTCAATCTGATGTATTAAATCAATGCATCTAGTAATGTATGTTTAGAGAAGAAAGTACTTACACTGCAGGATATTTGAAAAGTATCAATAGATCAGTTGGTTATAAATTATTTTAATAACCTCTTCATAAAAATAAAATAATCTATGAGGGAAAAAACCCCCACCCTGAAGTCTGAGAGAATGGGTGGTTAAATAAAGGGTCCGTAGCACTCCACTGAATAATGGAGCAGTGCACGGTGTCTCAGTTGCTGTCAGTCACTTTGGTTCGTTAGGAGAGAGACGATGCTGTACCAGCTCTGTGGTGGGTAGGTTCTGCAGAGGATTCACTGAAGCATGGCTATGCTGCCATGCTTTGACTTGGGGCCAGTCTACAAGCTGATTGTGCATTTTTTAATTTTTTTGAGTATTTGGGTAATAGTCAAGGGATAATGACTTAGAAGAGACATGGATGCGTTTATACTGAGACACTGAATGCTACAAGGAAGCATGGCAATCACAAAAAGATGGTAACTTCAAATAAATACTGAGCCAAGACCCAAAATATGCATCACAAGAGTATGGGTGTTACATTTGTTCCCATGTCCTTGGGAAAGGCAGCAGCAGCTAAGGGATACAGTCCTGCAAATCAGCTGTGCACTCACAAGACTGTGTGAATTGTAAGGCAAGTGTCTGAGATGGCAGTGGAGAAGGAATCATCTAAAACTCAGAAAGTGTTGGTGGCCTGCCAGGCTCTCATGCAAAGACTTCCCTCTTGGAGGCAGCTCCCTCCAGCAGGGAGTTCCCCCCTTTTCCAAGCAACATGATCCATTTTAACCTCTCTAACAAGTTTCCAGACACACTGGAGGAATACTCCAAAGCTGTAAGCATGTAGCTATTGCCTTTGAGACTCAAACTGTTGCACCTGAGACTCAAATGGTTCGATTAGGTAACTGAAGGCTGATCAGCACACACAAAGACCCAGTGAGGATCAGATGAGCAGTGATGGGTGAGGAACCCCAGTGACCTGCTGAGGTGGGGAGTGTGCTGGGTCACTGCTCACGGGGCCACCCAAGGAGGAGCACCAGCGCCTGTCCTGGGAGAAAGCCACTGAGGTGGATCACGGAGAGAAGCTCCTTCCTGAACACCTTGCAGAGTGAAGGGGGTCATTGCCTACAAGGTATAGGACTCACTATGGGATGCAGAAGAAAGAGCATTTGGGGCTTGTGTAAAGCTCATTATGGCATGTTTACAGGAACTAGCAAAGGCAGGGAAAAGGAGGGACCAAGGTGGATCAGCAAGGAACAAATTGTGGGGAAATAGATGCATGTGCCAAGAAACATAACTGTTTTGTAGCTTTCCCCTAACCAGCTAGTAACCCAAGGCCTCTTCCTGATATCTGAAATGTGAACAATATCAATAGGTACTGACATGGATAAAAAGTTCCTTACAACACATCCTAATAGTTTTTAAAAAACATTTTGACATCTCTACTAGTAAAACAGATTTGAAGCAAGTTCCAGAACTTTGAATGCCCATCCTTACCCATTCATCTGAGTCCGGCACTGAACTTTCATTTATTTACTATCAATAACGTGTTAGTAAAAACATAGATGCAGATAGCAACACATACCAGTCTACGAATTTCTCTCTCACACTCCCTCTTAATTCTGCTGATTTCCTCTTGATGCAGGTGATACACACTCCTTATCTCTGCTGCTTTAATTTTGTCAGCCTGGATGACCATAGTTAAAGCCTCTTCCACTTGTTTCTTAGCCCCCTTCAGCTCTGAAATTTCTTGCTGCATTTTTATTTTCTCAACTTCAAACCCCTTCTTGGCCTCCTCTTTCGCCTCTGTGAGCAGCACCGTTTTCACCTTGTCAGGAGCCCCATCGCGTACAGCATTGAGAAGGGTCTGTAGTCTCTGGATTTCATTATCTTTAATTTTTATTACTCTAAGTAGTTCAGCTTCATGCTGTCTCAAAAGTGCTTCTCGAACAGCTTGGAGCTCCTTCATTTTCTCTTCATGAAGTTTGACTTTGAGCTCTGTTACCACCACTGTACTTTTATGCTGTTCGTGCTCTTTGATCTGCTTAACTTCCTGATTTTTCTCTCTTTCCAACTTGCTGACCTACAAGGAAAGCCAAAAAAGTATTTTTGACCAACAGACTGATTAATACAAATTATGATATTATTTCAAAATGGTACGGATCACTTTACAATATTAGACCTTAACATTGTAAGTCTGTACCTTAGAGTGAAAGCCCAGTCAAGTAGTACTACCTCACGCAGAACTACATATTTGGCATTTTGTCATTCTTTGTGATCAAATACTTTATTACATATTAAACACCGCTTTCTTAAAGAGGTTCTGGGTAAAACTAGGGTCACTGAGCTCTGCCGCCCAGCCTTCACGCTGTAGCTTTACAAAAGAGAAATTTCCTCTCTTGAAAAATTTTGTGTGAAGAAAATACACATTACAAACCCCTGTAAAATATTTTCATAAGGAAAAGGTTTTTTTACAATTTATGGCAAATACTTTCAATGTACTGTCACAGCTGTCATTGGACTTGAGGTTTGGCAGGTACCTGTGGGGGATCTTTAGTGACACAGCTAATCTAGCAACACAGTCAGGAGTACTTGGGGTTGTAAAAGCGATTCTAAATCTACCACAAATACTCCGGGAAAAACTCTGCCTTAGCCCTGACAGACCCATCCTCTCCAGAAGCACTAACGAGCGTTCACCTTGTTGTTGATATAGCTACTGTAGCTCCACATAATCAAAATCAACAGTGGCAGTGTCTAAAACCCTTAAGATACCACCTGTCCTCTGGGTGGCTATGCCTGTGCACCACTGCACTGAGTTAGGCACTGATGTCCAGTTTCCCATCTATGATTGTCCATTGCACTAGGGACCAAGCAGCCCTGCTTGGGAGGTTACATGTGCACACACACACACCAGAAGAGCGGGCAGAGTTGGCAGGCAGTCATCAGTGATTTTTTTGGGCTACAAATGAGAATCATGTGTCTTAGGGGAAAATACGACCCACCTCAGCTCTTTATTGAAGTGGTTCTGGCATAACGGCAGGTATTGCACTAGTGGATATTCCCAGCATGTATTTGCAGTAGCATTTGCAGTGTTTACATAGCTGACCCTCTCCTTTGGGCAGGTTTATTCAGAGGCAGGGAGTGCATGTCGGTTTGTTGTCTTTTCTGCCCTACAATGTTTATCAGACCAGCCTGTACACATATTTAAATGCTAAAATTAAGAAGTGGGTATTTGCTACATTGTATTTAATTACTGAATTGTTTATTGGGAAAAATGTTCCAGCCAATTCAGTTCACTAAAGATACATTTTTCTTCCTCAGTTGACACAATAAGGTTTCCTTGCTAAGAATATGCCTCAGCCTGCCTCACAAATGATTGCACTGCAGAACCAAACTGTGCAAGTGTAAAGAAAAAACTGTGATATTACAGAAGACTTTGAGAACTCTTCTAAGGAAAAAGTAATTTGTGAAAACAAGAAAAAGAACCCTGACAAATTTGTAGAAAAGACCTTTCTTTCACTGGAATCCAGCATAAGTGGAAATATCTGCATATTTAGAAAAAGAGAAACAAATGTATCACCATCATTTTGCAAATTACTGATATTGAGGATGAAAGTCTAGGCACCAATGCTGATTTTAGCATCATATTCTATTTTTATAATTAAATAATAATCCCTTGCAATCTTATGGACTCTTTAATTTGCTCAGTTCAGTGCCCTAAAAAGCATGAGTTAACACAATATAAATAAGTATCATAAATTTATGCAAGAAGCACAAAATTTCTTGGTGAACTAACCATCCACATCCAAATGCTACAGGAAGTGTAGGCTCAGAAACTAGGCTAGCGTGTGTGTAAGAGGTTCTACAAACAGAATAATGTTTAAGATAATACACATTTAGGAATTAAGCAGTATCTTATGGAGTAAGTCTGGGTCTTGACTTTATTCTTCAGCTAGATATCTGCAGAAGCTCTCACACCATGTCCCTAAAAGAATACATGAGAAATCAGATGCTAAGCCATTATTTTTGCAAGCTCAGGCACACAGATCCAAACTGCACTGTGCGCACATGCATATGCAAGACATAAAAAGCTCTGTGCAAGCTACTGTGAAGCCCCAAACAATTGTGTTTTATCAGATGCTTTTTAAGCAGTTAATTATTCAGTACAAATAACTAACTGTATCTGACCACAGAAGGGTCAAATGACTTTTCAATTTAAAACCATACCATAAACTCAAAAGAAGCCATGATGAGAAGTGGCTGGGGAGGACAGGGAGAAGGAAAACAGGGTCCTCAGTCTTAAAACTGCAAATGCTGGTTCACAACAAAAGGATTAATAGATGTTCTATTTATACATATATATACATACACACACACCACCACCCCCTTAGAAGCTTCCTTAAAAATTTTATTCATAGTATACAATGCCTAATAATGATGCAAATTAAGGAAAAAATGCAGAATATCATTCTGCCCCTGCATGGTAATGCATGTCTCTTAACATTCTGGAACCAAAGAAAGCCCCAAAGTTTATCAGTAGAAACTAGTTTGGGGGATTAGGGAAAAGCAAATAAATTTTTTATGCCCTCACTCAGAAGTGGTCTGAAGGCTATGGCTGAAAGCTCTTAAAGCTGAGGCTCAAGCTGCATCAGCTGCCACTCCTTCAAAGGCTCAGGGTGAAACTGTGGCTCCTTAAACTTTGGCAATCAGAGCAGGAGGCAGAGCTGAGGCCTATTACCGTACATCTGGAGATTGTAAGCAGCCAGTCTGAAGGATTTTGAGCATAAAATCCAAATGAAATTAGTGTAAACGTGAAAGAGAAGAATCAGCAAAGACAATTTCTGAATAACACAAAATTGCATTCAAAACCCTCAATGTAGCCATCCTCCTAAATAGGTAAATATTTACTAGAAAAAGTTGTAGCGGAAGAAAGAGAGGACATGGACAGCTTTCAGCCCACCACTATGATTATGCCATCTGTTTTGAGCAGGTGTTTGTTTTTCCAGATCTTTTGCTGGCATTTAGCTATGTGATTTTTAAACTTCATTTCTTCCTGGATGGCAGGAGCAAGCGTGCTGCCCACGGCTGAGTCCTGCCTGCCCAGGGACTGGCCATCCTCACTGCTCAGCTTTCCCACCGAGAGCCACACCACCAAAGCACCCTCGCTTCCAGAGTTCTTTTGTATCATACGCACGTTATATATACAAGGAGAACAGTTTAAAAATATGCAAAAAGGGGTTGCCTCTTGTTTCCCACAGAAGGCTAGCTCCAGGTGCATGCACTCTGATTTATTGTCGAAGTCGTGTACAAGTCAGCTACAAGTGGGGCAAAGAGTGGTTAGCGGTCAGAAACAACAGACTATCTTTATTTTAATCAATGGGGGAAAGAAAGGAAAAGATGCACACCTTACTCTTTTCTTGCTGGAGCTCTATTTGGATGTCAGTGAGCTTGGCCCTGAGCTCTTCATTGGCAGCCTGCAAGGCAGCCAAGGCGTCCAGCTTCTCCCCCCTAGCTCGGCTGCTGGTGCCCTTCTTGGACATGATGAGGCCGCGCGGCAGAGAGGGGAGTCCAGCCCGGAGGCCCTCGTCCCAGCGCTCGCTCGGGGCTTCTCGTCCTTGCCTCCGTCCCACTACATTTTCTTACTTGCCTGGAAGGAGGGAAATCACATAACCACTGTCAGAGTGCTGGAGGTGGGTAGGTGATGAGATACCCACCAAGCGCACGGTGAGACACAAGACGTTTCTAGGAAGCACAAGGTACATGTCAGCCAGCTAATGTTGCTCTTCCCTGGATTAAGTAAGGGCTGGACAGAGCTCAGGTGCAATAATATTTTGTATTACACCTGTATATGGCAAAAGATTTAAATCACAAACTATAAATGTTTTCTGTCACTTCATTTGCACTGGAATTCACACAGTGCAGAGGATGTGGGCATTCGGGAGGGACGTCCCAGCACTATCATGGCTTGGAGACACCAACAGCTGGGAAAACTATTTTCAGTACAGGCAGAATACTTTTATGTTCTTTAAAAAAAGTCTGGTTTCCTACAAATACTTTTCAGATATTCACGATGCAAATAATAAAATTAAAAAAAAAAAAAAAAAAAAGAAATAAGAAGCTGCAGAAGCAAGCAGAGATTACCCAACATCAAAAGCTTTCTATACAGGAGTGTCCGGTGTACCATCAAAACAGCAATTAAGATCTATATAGGTTTATCTAAGTGTGGTAACAATGTAGGAGTTTTACTCACACTAAGAAGTTTTGAGTCAAATCTAAGCAAACAATACTGAGTCAAGCAAATTTATTCTATTAAACAGTGGAGAACATCGCAAAAGTGGACCCAACTTCACAGAATTCATATAGTCTGCACTCTATGTCTATTCATTAATCCCAACACATTCATAAACTATACAACATACACAATTTATAGTGATAACTTCAGATTTGTCAGCAAAACATGCAATATTAAGTGCAGTGCTAAAAGCTACATGCATTTGTTGATTTTTATTTCAAGATTCTCTAACAGAGACTTTGCCCAAGAATAAACAGCAGCATTCTGGAATGGGTAAGCATTATTAAAGTCTGTAGAGACTGTGCCAAATTTAGAATGTCATATTATCAATGACAGTCAAAGGTCCTTTACAATCAATACTATTAAGGAAAAAGTATAGGAGTTATTGAAAACTCATATCCTTGCAAAAAACATACTCTAGCTTAGTATAACTGTCAGGCATAGGGAGCCTAAGAGCAAGACACAAACTCACTCCAAAGAATTTGCAATCTGAGACAAAGACAGATAAAGGTAGGGAGAAAGATGGTATTTTTTTACCTGTTAATGTCATTTTTGTGCTGCATCCATCCTATGGTTCAGAAAAATGTCAGAGTTCTATGTAAAAATAAATAATTCACCTATTCATCAAATCAAATTAAATCAAATCCCTGTGATCTGGGAGTTGTCTGCACAGAGGTGAACTTGAATGACAGTATCACAGTTTGTCCTTACTTCATTTGAGTAATTTCCTAAAACTGTTGATGCAGACAGACAGTCTATTAATATTATACACTTGATCACTCTGTGCTGAACAAGTCCACAGGAGGGCATTCAGGTTGCTGTCAATTCTTTCTCAGATCGGTATTTAACTCAGTGCTCATCAATAGCATGAACAGGTTTAATCTAATAGAAACCTGAGGACAGCAAGAAATTTTGGGCAAAACATTGTGTCCTGAAGGCTTTGTTTAGCTCTGGAGCAGTGGAACGTAGGTAGTGTCTGCTCTATTCCCTAAATATGGATGTTTCCCTGATGTTTCTTTCACACTTTGTATAGTTTCTGAAGGATCTTCTCTTATAACAACATTACTCGTCAAAGCACTGTGGAAGGAGAATCCCCACGATGCTGCACAAGCTCCTTGAGAATTATGCCATGCAATTTTTCAACCTGTGGATACAGACTATGGCTGTGAAAACCCAATTCATTCCTATTTAAATGATAAACAGCAACACACACAAAGAAACAGTTGCCTTTGCTTCTCTAGAGAAAGCTGACTCACTATCAAAGTTTATTTTAAAGTTGTCTATGAAAAAAAAAAAAATGAGAGTGAGATCATGAATGAAATGCCTAGAGCAGCAGCTAACAAGCTCATGCAAAAGATACATGCTCATGGTAATGCAAAGTGGGGAAAAACCATCAGCAAAGAGAAGGATCCAAGTAATATTCAGAGAACTGGATGATTCTAAAAACTGCAGTAACAGAGGAGGTATGAAATCCAGTGGTATAAAGGCTCTGTCTTTCACCAAAGTTATCACACAAGACTTAGGCCAACTTCTGACGAGGGACGAGGACAACATACATGGTTTTGTTGTTTCAAAGCAAACAGCAGAACAGATTGGGAATTGTACAACAACATGTAAATTTACAGAAGAATGTAAAATCTAATGAAAAAATGCCTTACTGGAAAACTTTGACTTGCCTAGATAAAACTATATCCTGAAGAGATTACAGGTATTTCTCCGTTCAAAAACTTACTGGGATTCATTTTTAACTGTCACTACATTTCTAGTTTGAAGTAAATCCTTGTTTTAAAGATCTGTTTAAGTTATGCTATAAAAATACACAAAAAAAGCTCAAATTTGGGAAAATATTTCCAACCTTGTTCATACCAACCTTATTAACGTGGATAACAATCTTTTTGGACGATGACCTTCAATGCATTGGTTTATTCATCATGACTCATAGAAAAAACCACAACAGAGCAGCACTACTCCCTGTCCAAGTACAAGTAAAGAGGCTTAACAGTTCAGGGCAGCTGTAATAATAAAATAACAATATATGATGATAGTAAAACAACAATATAATAATAATAATAGTAAAATACAAGTGTAATAATAATAGAACAGCCTGAGTTGAATTCTAAGAGCAAAAACCTGCATCCATTAGGGAGAAAAGAGCAGAGGGAGGCAGCTGCCTAGGGGGATATATAAATGGGATATGAAGCTAGGGGAGGGCTGAGAGCATCTGGGAAAAGTGGCTGGAGTTTGGGAGTAACCAAGCAAAGCTGCTGAGAGCTGGGGAAATCAAGTAGGACAAGCAATCACTACAAATCTACACTGGATCAGGGTAAGAGTGGGGAGGCTGAGACTTGGGGAAAAAAATAAAATTCCAGATATTAGTTGACCAAACCAAGGTAGTACAAACAGTCTTAATTCTGTTGTTTCTCAGTCTGATGCTTGACTTTGTAGCCTCGAAGCTACAAATGTGTTTGGTTCATCAAAAAAAAAATAGAAATAAATAAAACTTTACAGATATCGCCTGAAAAAACTATAAACAGGAGCAGATGTTCTTTGAATTTAAGATTCTTGCTTCTTTGTGTAAGAAGATGCAATACATCAGTGATCTACCACGGAGGTCTTAAAAACCCATCTTTCTTTAGAAATAAAAAAATGGGGCAGTCTGTAGCCACAGGCACTGAATTCGACCTACTGCAATGAATGAAGCATTTGTGCACATTACAATTATTTTCTGAAATGATATGTTATAACAATGCATGCAGTAGGTGGAGCCAGGTTATTTCACAACCTGAGGAAAGGAGAAGCAGCATTAATACAAGCTTTTAACTGCTTACATTTGAATGCCAGACAAATAATAATTTAAATTATACAGGGATTTGTGGGAATAATTTCAATCAGAAGGATTATTTTTGACAGACAAGGGCTACAAGAATTTTTGTTTGTTTGCTTACAGAAAATAAAACTAAGGAACTGATACAAGTAAACCAAAAAGAAAAAATGTTATTAGAGGTAAGCTAGGAGAAGTGCAAGCCCAGCAGCTGATTTTCTGGGAGACAGTGCATGGTGATAGTGCAGAGTAGTCAGATACCCTGCGCACACACTCCCCAGGCATCCCTGTGAATCCAAGTAGCAGATCATCAACCATTTTGCTGCCATGTGCTGGTATTGTCTCAGAGAGTCCCTTCAGGAGCATCACGCAGAGGAGCACACCATCCTGGCACCTTCCCTGCAGAGCTAGGGACCTAATGGTTGCTAAGCACAGTTCACTTGGTGAGAATTCTGTCTGAGGTCCATCTGTAGCACTATGTGTCCTCATACTTTCAGTGTTTAAGCTTTTGTTTAAAATGTTACCAAGGTTTAATTGTATGAGTCAACACATTTCATGCCAAGCATCTGCCTAAATCTGAGTTTTCTCTACTAAAAAAATGAAATTTAAAATTGGTTAGCTTATTTCAAGAAAGATGGGCTTGTATTGCAATGTTTGCTCTATGCGAGTCCACAAAACTTTTAAAGATCTGAAATATCAGCAAGCTGTTCCCTGTTACCCCATAAAAGCAACCCAAGTGTAGTAAACTGAATGCCTGCCAGAGGCTGCAGTTGCCCACCCTAAGCCAAGCTTTGCTAAGGCTTCACTAGCCAAAGTCACTGTTTGTATCTGGCACCCATCATCCCCAGATACCAGTGCCAGGAGACTTTCTCCTCTGCAAGCTCAGCTGTGGATCACATCTACACACCCCACGGTAAGTTTGAGGTGACAAAGGAAAGGGGAGGTCACTGACATTCAGATCCCACAGGCCCCCATCGGCACAGCGTGGGAAAGGGGCTGACGTTGGAAACGTCTTCCAGACTGGAATGCTGAAGCCTTAATGAGATTTTCCCAGAGAAAAATCAGCTCCCTTGCCAGTACTTAAAGTAACAAGCCTGCTTCAAAAAGAACTACGCAGAAATTAACTGAGGACTCTTCCAATTAAATCTTTAAGGATGAAAAGGGACATAATGATAAAGCTTGAATGTAGTCAAGAGTAACATCCAAGGATTAAGAGATCCAGATAATAGGAATTTGATCAGCCTTGGTAATGGTCTATCTGCACTAATGAACTAATAGCAGAGAGACCTGCAGAACAATGGAAAACTGTTCTGCACACCATGCTTCTCAGCACAAAAACCTGTGGGGTAGGCAGGGAAGGTTTCTCAGAGGAAGACCTGCAAGAAAGGAGTATGTTTCCCCTTCCTCATGATAAATGAAGGGCTATGTTCATTGTACATTTGTTCATACAGAGTGGGAAGGAGCCTGCCGAGGCAGTGGCTGTGGTAGCCTTCCCACATGCATTTAGAAACCAGTGGAGATGGAAACGCTGGTCAAGAAGTGTCAGTGCCCATCCGTGATGCTACAGGTGGGTTTGTTCCTGGACACACCAAAGCTCAGGTGCTGCTGGCAGCTGCCCCAGCTAGCAGAGATGCCCTGCATGTCTCTCCTGAAGTGGAAAAGGCACATACTTGAGAATGACAGTAAAGGAGGTGCCCTCGCTGGCATCCCTGTGGAGGCCCAGGAGGCTCCCGCTTCCCCTCGCAGCAAGAGTGGGACCGAACGCTTCTGTGCTTATAGACCCGACCCTGTCCTTCCCGGGGCAGGAAAGGAAAGTCAGCCTAGGACTGAGGAGCTTCAGTGCTACCAAATGCTCACTTCAGAGGTTTAACTGTAATTTTACTTTATTCTATGCAAATTAATGATCAGTAACAATACAAAGATCTTTAGATAATCTGTATTCATGAAACTCCATTGGTTTCAAAGACATTATGAAAACTTAAACTAATGAAACCTACAGGCTCTTGAACTTCTAAGTATGAAAAGATTAAAATGCAGTGTGAGCAGTATGTATTATTATTGAGCAGGTTGATTTATCTCTGGTAAACCAAGAAATATAATCAGACTTGCTGTTCACCTGCAAGGACATCGATTTTGATGGCAAAACCAGCAAAAAGCAACCATTACTGGTATTTACAACAGCAACTTCACCTCAGAGAATAAAAGCTTCAATAAACTCATTACATACACCATTCACTTATCACTGTTTTTGCCACGCTGAAGCAAGCTGCAAGAAGGATAAACAAAAGAAAAGCAGGTAGCAGACAGGTACTCACTCACTTGCGGTCTAACACGCGACTTGTGATTTACTCCCCAGGAGCAGACTGTTTCTGGTGAGAGAATTCCTCTGCTGCTCTGCCTTTCCTCGGGAGGTCTCAGCCCTCTGCACTGAACACTTTGCCTCCTGTCCTCCTGCCCAGCTCCTACCAGGCAGCACTAGTTTCTGGTCTGAGGGTAAGACACCAGTGCAGGAAGCAGCAGGATTGGGTGCAAGGGGACATGGGGGTGCAGAAGCCCTTTCTCCCCCGGCATTCCTGCATGACCCAGAGGGCTGCGGCTTCCTCATCCTTAAGTGGCACAACTCTCTCGGAGCTGGGCATCACTGAGAATGAAAATACTGCCAAGAGTGGGCACAAACCAGAGAGAAGGAAATCCCAGCTCCCTTCTCCCACCCGCAGACACACTACCAGCTGCAGGTATACATCACACAGACATGGGCTACAGCAGACCGCATGGGGAAACAACAACAGCACAATCGTTTTGAGCCAGGGCTCCCAAGCAAAATTTCTCAAATGGCCAGGTTGCTGTACAGACTGAAGGGGCAAACCTGAAAGCAATAGTTTTATTTTCAAGAACTGGTGATACACACACAGAGGCCCCCTCCTGTATTCATTGTCCTGCAGACCAGAAAGGGATTTACATAGTTCAGAGTCATCGGTCCATTTGGTGTATACTGGGTTGTTATTCCCAGGGATAATAATGGGAAATCAGACTGGACAGAGTAAGGCAGCTTTCTAGTGATGATCATGAGCTTCTGCATATGCAATGGGACAAGCCCCATTGTTGGGAACTATGAAAGTAGTTATTTGTATTAATAAAAGTGCCGGTCTTGTAATACAGAGACAGCGGTGTCTGCTGGTGCATGCCTGCGCGCAGAAAAGCCATCTGGGGACTGGTGGACAAATGCCAGTCTTAAAAGAATATTTCTCCCAAATACTGGGAGAAAAACTTGCCACAAAAACGTTTCCAAGCCAACATCACTGTGCTGATACAGAACACTGCACAGAGATGGTTTAGCATGCTGGCAAGGGAATGCAAACCTACCATTCCCAGGTTGCTCAGTGGTCTGCTTTGCCAGCTAGCTAACATGCAGTAAGCCCAGGAAGCTAACGCCGAGGTGCTAAAACTGAGTGTAGACCCTCAAAAAGTCCAGCCCTTAGAACTAACAGACCAGCTCAGTGGGACACCACCACTGTAGTGCTAGGCAGCAGTGGGCAGAGAAGGCAGTTCCTGTAAAACCAGTTACATTGCCATTGTATTTTTACCTTTTTTTTATTTTTTTCAGTGAGTTATGTAGAGGGTGGCATCTATAAGACATATCATCTTAATAGAACAGAAAGGTCTTCATATTTTTGATTCTGGGAGAATATATTATGCATATGATTCCTGGCATGTTTGATATTGAAAATAGCATTAATAATGCATCATAAGCTGTCTTTAGCAGGGCTCATCATTCTTTTTGCCTCCTGACTTGCAATTCAGACATCAAGGCTAATTGGAAAATGTGTTTTCTAGATAGTAGTTTCTGAAATCAATGTTTCACTGCACTTAAATGAATAAATCCCTACCCAGCGTACCAATATTTTAAGCAAACCATAGCTTAAGCAAAACACTATTCTTACAAATACTGAAAATTTCAAGTGCATGATACAGCCTTGTGAACACTGTTGTTTTCCATTTTTGAAAAATTGTTACAATTAGTTTAGACAAACCTTTTTGAGTCTCTGATACATCTCAAAATATTACAATAGCAAGAAAATGTAATATTGTCTATGCCTGAGTTCCCACTTCCTCATATGGGGAAGCTCTTCTGACTAATGTCAATTTTTCATTTAGGATTTCAACAGTCTGTAGATCTATATGCAAGAAAATGAGTTTTCCTCTGAAAAGGTATTTCATGCTAAGCCAAAGTGCTCTGCCAATGTAATCACATCACGTGCTGGTTTTGTGTTTTGGTTTTTTTTCTGTACAAACATTTGTCACAAATAGTATGTTACTCAGTTGCAATGTGAGAAGAAAATCTGTTGGAAGTTACATACAAAAATACAGTAAGCAGGTAGTAAGTCTTTAAAGTACTGAGATCAAGAAATAATTGCCAAGACATTTATTGTCATGTACATATGGTTATGTTGCATATTTCCTGTATACATCCCATGAGGATTTTTCTCTCTGTGCTGTTTACATAACGATTGAGACTAGTCTGACGAAACACTTTTTTTTTTTTTAAATATAACCAAATGTGGGTAATTCAACCCAAACTTCCAAAGTAGCATATCCGTCTTGACCATGCTTTTGCTGAGAAAATTTCAGGTTCAGAACAAAACTTCTCATCAAAACTAGCAGAAGACACCAGCATAAGCAAAGCCTGGGTACACAGGACACTCATTCAGGATGCAAGAGACTTGCATTCAGGGCCCTGCTTTTAATCCAGTGCCATTCTCACTGGAAAATAGCGTCTTGTCTTGAAGATTTCCACTCTAAATAGAACTACCACGCACTACCATATGCTAGCAAATCCCTCGTGGGCTACCCATATTGCAGAGTTAATGTATTCCTTTACCAACAGTTGGCTGGTTTAGAGCAAATCTCAGCTTCCATAAGGCAAAACAACAACCAACCAACGTTTCCCAGTGTGAAATAAGTTCTGAAACTTATCTTTGATGAAATAATATCTGATTTAAATTAAAAATAATAAATAGTCCCTCCCCCCAAACCCCAACATACAGTAATGAGTCTCTGCAGATGGAAGTCTAGTCAAAGTTTTGCTTAGGATTAGATCAATTCCAACAGCTTTAACAGACACATGTCAAATCCTGACTGACCTGAATTTTTCCTCAAAGATTAATCCTTCAACCATAGTTAGCTTTAACTCACTGATGGGTGGACCATGTTTACAAAACCCATGCAAAATCCTGCATCTTATAAGCTATACATATGTAGTTTACATATATTCCTATACGCAGACTTACCACGTGTGGTTACCTGTGTGTGTGTAGTTACCTGTTTGCATCACACACATACATTTAGATACATATCTAAATCCCATCCACTGATTTTTCATCACAAGTTTTACACAGTTTGTTGGTTTTTGGGGGTTTGTTTTGTTGTTTTTTTTTTAAATGCAAAACATAGCTGGGTGTCAATTATGTAAAGATTTAATGGTTTATAGCAAAACAGAAGAGATTAATAGAATTTCAGTACTGGAAGACATAATTGCTGCTAAACCTCAACATGTGTATTTAAAGCACGCCACCTGTTTAACTTTTACATCTCTTACAGCTAAATTGCAGAAAGTGAAATAATTAATTAGAAACAGTGGCTATTACATAGGAAACCAATTTTTCTTTTTTCTCAGATACTTCACAACACTTAAGGTACAAAAATCCATTGCAGTTATTGCAATAATGTTACAAGAGTACATCTATCCAAATTCTCAGTTAAACTGGAGCAACTCAGAATAATTCCACTGATTTGTGGAGGATTATTAGCGAGGAATGCATTTCAGACTTAATTCCATCAGTTTAATATTGTGTCATTCCATTATCTTGATCACAAACAAACTGTTTGAGTAATGCCATCCATTTTCCCAAGAAATTCATGCCTGTATAATTAACTACAATCAACTGTAACACAGATGGCATCGTATGATCCAAAAGCACTTTATAGAAACATTTTAAGCATGTTATTAACATCCCTAAATAACTACTTAACACTACCTCTCCAACCCTCTTCTGCATGAACACGCAACACAGCTGGATTTGAGTGGAAAAGGCAGTATTTAACTGCAACACTGTTACAAAAGATTTTCAATTCTTGGATTTATTCAATTTATAAATTAGCAAGAAAATAACAGACTCTACTGTGGCAACAAAAACATTGCATTTTAGATTTCAGAATTAAGACTAATTTCCAGAATGACTCATCCTCATCAAACTCAGCTTTGAAGAACTGGGCAGTGTGGAAGGACACTAATGGGAGGAGGAATCTTTCTTTAGGCTGACCATGGTTATCAAAAAAAAGATATTTCTATTTGACAGTTTGTTTTATTTCTCAGTAGATGCGTGCCCAGTTCTAAACAATGATAAAAACTTACATTTAACAGCAACAGACAAGAATTTGAATGGGAAGTTAATTAATCTCCCAAATGAAAACAGTTGCAAGTTGTTAGGTGCCCATCAAGATCTAATGAAAAGTTGCTCCTTCAGCCCAAAAAAACTGAGGATCAGATTATTTCAAATCTGAATTTTCATTACTAAATATCCTAGTTTAAATAACCTTTTCTTACAGTTGCTGAGACTCCCCTCCCTAATTTCAGCCCATCTCTGCCCATTTATTTAATAGAGAGCATGTCCCTTGGCCCATAAACTGATTTAGAAAGAAAGCAAAAACATGATCAAACTAACAGACTTGGAGATTTATTGTGAGGATGCTTTAGGGGGATGGGCTGCAGTACCCACCAAAGGCGACAGTGCTGGGGACTAACACCATTCCTCTCCCACAAACATCTGCTTGATGAGGGCAGTCCTGGTGGGGGCTGGAGGTCCAAAATCTCATGGAATCAAGTGTGAGCCCTCCAGCATGATCTCAGATGGGAAGATGGTCCCTGGGAAAGACCAAGAGAGCTTTAGGTAAATTCTGGAGAAAGGGAGATCTGTTGCATTATTGTAACAAAAGAGATGATGCGCTGCTGCTTTTCACACTGGTCAAGTTTCTAGCAAGAACATTGCTAGAGAAGATAAAGCTGAGAGAGATATCCAATTTAGAGATGACAAACAAGTTCAGAAAAGAGAAGCTGTTCAAATATCACATTACCATCACTGAAGATTTAGTGCTCAGTATCACACAATGGGGCTTCTAACATTTGAAGTAGGCAGCACTAAACAAATACTTCGTATGACAACTGGAACTAGGGTGGGAAAACCGTAATGAACGTAATGGTCATTTATATGTATTGTCACACAATTAGCTGGAATTATTTTAGCTGCATGGATTTCTATCACATAACATCAGAGCATGTGGAGGGAAAATAAAAAAACAGTTCTGGAAATTGTTATGTGCTCTGGGTGTTATCAACTCCGTCTTATATTCCTTCCTGAAGGAAGCTGGCAATTCAATATATCAGAGCTCTGCAGGATTCAGTGAGAGCAGTGCTTTTTAATTATTGGTGTTCATCCATGTACTGGTACAATCTCTCGTAACAAATTGGGAGACAAGACAACAGCGTTAAGATTTTTGTCTTCTTAAAGGAAAGAGCTGCAGTGACACACACATAAGAGGTCTTAGTTATACACAGATACAAAACAAGAGTGTTACGGCTGTCAGTCTCAGTTAAAAAGCCAAGGTTTTCACAAGTCAGAACAGCAGTTCTAAGTTGGAGTAGCACTAACTTCAGCAACAGCAAGTCATCACTGTTCTGTAGAACTGGGGATTCCCACTGCCCTATGGCAGCTACAGCAGGCAAATTTAATGAATGTAAAGTTATATGAATAGCTTGGGTCCCACTGAAAATAATCTTAGGCATGGGACAGGCCAGGTGTCACTCCTGAAGTCAGGCAGAGGTTTGATGACAGCTAGAAACACCTCCTGAGCATCCCAGCTATAGATCAGCAGCCCAACCAGACAAGGCTTCCCTCCACAGCACTTCTGTGTCTCATCCATATGTTCTGGCCAAGTTCTCTGTTAAAAATTACTAATGGAAACACTAAAAAAAAAAAAAAGAAACAAACCAAACCCTCACTTATTCGTAAATATTGCTCAGGAGATCAGAACTGCTGTATTTAGCTTATACACTTGGCTACAAAATAACACAAGTCTTTTTTTTTTTTTTTTAACATCAGAAAAGCACCGAATTTACCACTCCTACCTAGGGACACCAGATCACTGTTTAATATGAACTGCTGCATATCTAACTATTTTGTAAGTTTTCACAGATTTCATGATTCACCCAATAATCAGTATGTAAGCAGTGTCTTTTCACAGCTAATAAACATTATGAAGAAACAAGAAGTCAAAATACCCAGCTCATTGATTCTGCATATTTTAAGTAATGCACTGAATAAAATACATGTTAAGAGAAAATATAGAAATATTTAGCAAGCAGAAAAGGATTTGAAAAAGAGGAAAAAATACTGCTAGCCAACTTCATACAAGAGCTCCAATGCACCTTTAGAAAGAATGCATCTCTTCAAGGAATAAGAATGCTAGAGGAGAACGATGCAGCTGGCAACAGCCGTATCCCCTTGCAGCCTCACCCGTGGCCCATTGAAACCAGGCTCTTTCCATCTGTTCCACTGGGTTACGAAGGAACCACTTGAGCCAAGTTCCACTTAAGTAAGCAGGAAACTTTCCATCCACTGTAACGATCCAGTCATTAGTATACTCGGAAGTCAAAAATAAGTACCTAAAAGCCACTTCTCCAGAGCTTCAATTTAAAAGCAAAAAGATTCTCTCTTCCGAGATGGACCAAACCCTCGATGGTGTAAAATGCTGGAGAGGACGAGGTGCCAGTGAGGCATAGGAGTGGGGGAGGCAACGCGCTGCCTTGCTGACCCCGGCGCAGGAGCGGGACCATCCCCAGCAGCTCTCCTCCGGGCAGGGAAGGGCAGCAGCAGAGCCTTGGCCAGGCAAGGCGAGAAGTGGTCTTACCGGGAGGCCAGGCAGCCTGTCCCGCTGACAGCACACTGCCAGCTCCTGGGAATGCCTGCTGGTCCTCCTTTGTACCTGTGCACAACTTGTGCCACAAAGAGGGAAAGGAATGAGAGACAGCTGTGTCAGGATAAATGTTAGAAAATAAACAAGTTATTATTTATCCTCAGAGCTGGAAATAGGATAATTCACCAGAGCCAGCCATCCCGAGATTGCTGCTCTTTTCCCAGCAATCTCTGCCAGTTTCTAGGGGCAGGAGGATGACACCCCTGAGCCGCACACGGACACAAGTCAGAGGGGCCTCTCCTTGCCCACTCATCTCCAGGGCAAGTGCAGCTGAAACGTTAGGAAAAAAACAGAAAAGTAGTCAAGGAGATTGAGGACAGCAGAGCTGGTTGAGTGCTTTGAAGAAAAGCACTATAGAATGTTTTAAGCATAACACTCAATCCTTATAACATTGAATAAGATGAAGTTTTTTCCAGATGATCATGAAAAATATTGCCACCTTGAAAGAATTTTACATGTGAAAGCAAATTTGTATTTAGCCATGGCTGTACCAAATATGAATAAATTAACCTCCCTTTGATAATATTTTTTTGTATTTGCTGTTGGTAAGTACAAGGCCCATTCTAATTAACCATTTTTTGACGAATAAACTGTCAGCTTGGAGAGCAGAACTCAGACACACTCCTGTAAATCACAGCCTGACCCAGGCACTGAGGTGCACAGAGAAGGACCCTATTGACTCTTGTGCTATGAAGCAAACTCTAAAGCAAGAACCAACAGATCCTATAATCCATAACAAGTATTGAAGCACTCAGTATTTACATAGAAAGGGAGAAGTACTCCAATTTTATCTGGTTAATTTCCAACTATAAAGAAAACACCCACTTTTAAAAAAATATTTTAAATACAAACCAAACCAACCAAGCTCATGGAAGATGACCGAGTAAAATCCCAAGGGCAAAATGCCCTCCCAGATAATGAAAGAGAAATATTAAGAAACCTTGCAATCACAAAGCTCATGTTTCTCAAAGGAGAGGCAAAGCAACAAGTAGGAAGGAAAATGCTGAAGGCATGTAGGAAAACACACACTGAAGAGCAAGAAATGCTGGGTGTGACACGAAACAAACCCTTTTGTCTGTGAGGCTGATAACCAAGTCACTGCCATGCTGAGGATATGCAGATGCAGTGGTGTCTCACTGCTGCTGACCTTGTCAAGGTGATCTCTGTTAGTAGGTGCCTGTGCATTAACCAGATGTACATGGCTGAGAATTTTTAAGCTATAATCTGATTTTTTAAAGCTGATTTGATTTGAGATGCTGCATCAACCTTTCTAGTCAATTTGACTGGCATGCAGATATCCATTTCTCTGTAGTTTCACAGAACAGATCAGTAAGGGGGTTTAAGACTTCCTTTCAAAGTGGCAAGTCCATTTCTGAAATATTTTAGACTTTTAAGGGGGATAAAAGGGTAAGGGTTGTTCCAACCTAACTTTAACATTTGAAGTCAAAGGATCCATTCCTCTGGGAAAATCTTATTTTCTCTAATTTTTTTTAAACAAGACTAACAACCAGAAGACAGGCTGACTTTCACAGAAAACCACAGTTTGTATACTCTATCATACTCTAGATATAATTTCAGTTAGTAACAAGCATGACATAAATTGATCCCTCTAATGCTACAGTAAATGTAACAAGCATTACCTTGAATATAAATATAATTGGATATATTATTTTAATGTAAAAATAATTGGAACTAACAACTTGGAACGTAGACCATCCAAGCCATGTGTGTGTGTCTATGTGATGAGAAAGTTAGTAGAAGTTATACCATGTTATAGAGCCTCCTGCTACCAGGACCAAGAATGACAAATGCACACAAAGGATTAAATCTCCAATAGTACCATGTGGCTCATGTGGCCTCTAGCTGCCTACAAAAGACATCCAGGGACCAATATAAAAATTTTTAAAAAACCCAAACCATAAAACCCCCTACCACAACAGCAACTGCATAACTGCTGTCCTAAGAGTTTCATGTGACTGACCAAAACTGAACAGCAACTTTGAAAGCTCTCCCGATTTTTACTGCTCACCAGCTGTGAGATTATAAAGGACAAGACACTCCTGGGCAGCACACTGGCACCAGTATCAGCTGGCACCTGCAGAGCTGAAGTTTGGATCAGTTTGCTGGTTCTACTAAGGGAAAAACCTGGGGCAATCTCAGGATACGTAAGTGTATGGAAAAGTCTCTCATTTCTCTATTGGGGGGTGTGGGGAGAAAAGAAAAGAAAAAAGAAAAAGGGGAACCTCAGCAGCTGCTTCTGCTCATGCTCACTAAAATTTACTTGCTGGAGTTCACTTCTGTGACCAAGTCACTCATTCCCAAGTGATATCTGCTGGCAGCAGTGCCTGCTGATGTCTTGTCTCGGGAGAACTTCCTCCCATGCAGATATCTCCCTCTCAGACTTGTTCTGATGATTTGGAAAAGTGCTAGCCTTGCTTTTCATTGTGAGAAGTGCTATATAAAAGGACTGGGAAAACATTCTCACAAACATCTCCATTTACAGATAAGAAACAGCTACAGAGGAGTTCTTTCCTAGCTATTTGTTTAGTGTGGCATCTGGGTAATCTGGGATTTGAATTCAGGATTTTCCTATCTTCTAGCCTTCTGCACATACTCCTTCAGAGAAAGTTGTTTCTCTCATGGGTTGCACTACACTGATCTTTAGCTAAGAGGATGTGTCCATCTGGCTTCTGAGTTTCTAGCTGATCATTGCTCTTAACAGTGGGGAGCAGCCATCACCAGGAGTGGAGGCACCAGATTTTGCCTGCAAAAACCCAGTCAGGATGCCCAAGGGCACAATAAATGCTGCCTGCTGGGGTCTGTGTCGCTACCAACTGCTGGTTTTGCAGCTGGGCAAGTTCTCCAGCAGTGACAGGGAGTGGAACTACACATCTGCAAAGCTCCAGGAGGCTGGAGGTGTGAAACATAATGTACAGCAATAGCTGTGGCTTCTCCACTCCAGGGTAACCTGAGTTTGTTAAAGTTTTGACAAAAAATATGTAAGAACTGTGCAAATACATATAGAACATTAAAGCCATAAGAGGAGTCCATACCCAAGCAAACATGCTGATGCAAAAGGGTTTCATAGCCTGAAACGTGAGCTGGATTTGGGCTAGTAGACCAGACCTCAATGAAACCTTGCATGTAAATATGTAAAGGATGTGAGAATGTAAATCTGAATCTCAGTTTCACAGTGTATACTTAAGGGTTGGATGCTTACGCAATTAACTGCTTAGGAAGATTTAGTAACGTGATGTGTAAGAAACTCTAGTCATGGATGGGGGATAGAAACAAAGGAGAAATTACTACTAAAATGCAAGATTCACAGCTGTGAGCTCCAAGGACCAGAGCTAGGGCTGGCAATGTTTGGTATTCTGCTGGCAACCTGCAAAAAAGAGTATAGAGTAGGATATCAAAATCTGCTGATAATAGAGGATTATTTAGGCCAATCAAGATGCGAGAGGAATATAAAGCAAGAAAAAGGAAGAAAAAAACCAAAACAATAACCTCAAACTGGAAAATTAGGTAACTAAGCAACATGAAATTCAATATGGGAAAGTATAAGATAATCTATATTTAAAAATACAATTTTGACATATCCTGCATGCAGAGATTTAGAAGGAAAGATTCAAGTAATCACTGAGGACATCTGTTGTGTATGCAGCTAGGTAAATAAGATATTAGATTGTAATAGCAGGAGATGGGAAATAAGATGAAAAGCATTATAATGTTACAGAAAGGTAAGTGGTAGGTACTCATTATTACACTTATATTCATCTAAAAGAAACATAATCAGTACAATGAGGTAATAAAAGAATCGGGATCTGTGAATTTTTTTAAGAGACATTAAACAGGCAGTTATAAAATGATTGATATTGTGTAGGCGAAAAGGACGTTTCATTTACTTTTTCACACTAATGCAAGAACAAGAAGCCACCCTACGGGGTAGTTACATGATTTTCCCAGTGGAAACATGAATCTTCCATTTTTTATCATCATACACCACAAACCCTGGCAGCAGCTCTATGTCATTCTGCTGCTCTTGGGGTCAAACCACCACACATTCAACAGGGGAGAAAAATGCTGCTGCTCTGAGTCAGAAGTACAGGGTGACAATGGTAGAACTGGCAGCATCCAGCCCCAATTTGACCTGTAACAGCATTTCTAAAAGGTACAATGGCAACTCTACTCGTAGTCTCCTTGGGTTTAGTTTCAGTAACTAAAGCAGCAGCACAACAGGTTTTGCTGCAGATGCCTCCCAAGTATTGTCAAGAGCAGAACTGTATTGCTCTGAAACCCTTGCTTTGAATATCCATCACACAAATCCTTCACAAACAAGGAACCAGAGCATTCCCTAGGCTGGCATCCAGTTAGCAATGAAGCCTCTGCTACACTGATCAGAAAACATCCTACAAAACAAACTCTCTGAAGCAACCTGCTGGGAACAGTAAAGCAGAATGTGGAAGAGACAACCGTTTTAATTTGCAGGTATAGTACCTACATCAGCTCTGGAAGGTAAAGAGTTACGAAATCCTTGCTTCCCCAATCTGTTCTGGCTTTTACATACTGTGACTGTGGAAAGATGCTGGAAGATATATCATTAAAATTATACAGCTTGTCTTTGTAGTGCACAGGGTTTGGTGGTGGTGGTTTTTTTTAAGGGGCCTATAGTAAAAATGACTACAGTTTCACTTTATATTCAGCCACATAATTAGTAAAATCCAGCTTAATTTCTCAGTTAGCTATCATTTCTACAGAGTTCTGGACATACAATTAAACTTCCACTTTGCTTCACTTCTTTAAAGCATTCCCCCTACATAATCAAGAGTTCTCCAGAAAATAACTGAACGCAAAACTCATCAAGGTGCTTCACCTGCAGCCTCCCTCACTGTTTCAGTTAGGATTAGCATTTTGCTCTTAATTCTACTTCTCACCCACCACAGATGAAGCACGACGACTCCCCGTTCAGCTCTGATGGGCGTGGATGGACAATTGCCCCTCTGACCCAATCTGACTCTCAGTCTGTGGAGCCTGTGCAGGGTAATATTCTGCTTTATTACAGTCTATAAATAGGACTGTGAGCCTCACAGTCTAACCACAGCACAATGAGGAGTACGGTGAGATTGTCCTCATTTCTGGTAATGCCTCACCTTAATCCCAGCTCGCATCAAATGCATGTTACAGAGCTAACATGTCTCTACATCTGTTTTTAAACTTGCATTCAATTAAATCACCCAACAGAAAAAAAATCATGTTACATCTTCTTTGCGTTGTTCAGCAGCACAGGAGCATCCCAGCTCCATTTGGGTCGGATTGGTTGCTTTTCTGGCCTCAAACTAGGACTGACATCACCTCAGAGTTCACAGTCCAGATTCAAACAAGCGTCAACACTCAGCATAGCCTTTAAAAATGTTTGTACTAAAATCTCAAATGTTGGACCCAAGTATAGACTGGATGCATGTTTCACTTTCGGGCCATGGAGCTCCAGGACAGAGGGGAGAATGTGAATATGAACAGAGTTTACATGTATTTTAAGCCCTTTTTGCTTTGACAGGCTGACAGAAAGGAGCACCGTGTACACAGAATCAGGCTCAGAAGTTTACCTCAACGTTGCCCTAAATCAGGCTATAATTAGGAAAGAATTAAAATATTTACATGGCCATGAAGAATATGTACACTACATCCAAGACAATATTTTTTTTCCTTGACAACTGTTTGCTACTGCAGTATAATTAAAGTTATGATCCTGTTCCTACGGAAGTCAGTGACAAAATACGCCCCCTCGGTGGGCACAGTAAAATAAATAACATCGTATTAAGAATGTAATGGCCCCACAAAGTGAGAAGGAGAGCACACCCCCATGACACAAATGCTGTCAGGCCATGCAGATCCATCCAACCTGAGCTCCACTTGCCCTTTCCAAGACACCGTTCTCGGCTGTTCCAGTAAAGGCTAGGAAATTCATTTTAGCAGCAAAATATAGCAAAAAAAAAAAATCTGTCTTCAGTGAACTTTCAGAGAAGGTCATGGTTCCCAGTACAAAGCAGTGTGTGACCTCCGCCCCATGCAGCAGCACCACATTCCCCATTTAGATTTGGGCTTCCCTTGCACAAACTGCATCAGGCAGGGCGAGGCCAGGCATTAGGACTGAAACAGGTAGGTGTCTTGGCCCTTCCATTTAATAAGAATATTTGCCCTTCTGGTTTACTTTTTCTCTTTTAATTTCTGTATTGAAATCACACAGTTTCTTTCTTTTGTCTTGTTTTGCGTAAAAGCCAGTGGGACAGGACAGATGTCCTGGTGAGACAGCCTGGGAGTCAACCTGCCTGGGCAAGGAGGAGATGAAAAGGAGCCCAGAGGCTCAGGGATGAGGAAAGGGGGCCAGGAGGAGAGGTGTCAGCAGCAGCGGGGCAGCACCAGTTTGGCAGAGGGGAGTAGGCACGGGCCAGGCAGAGGAGCCAAGCGATGCTGATGGGCAGGTGCAGGAGATGCATTGCATCCCACCGAGACTGATTTTGGAAGCCAGGCAGAGACCTGTCTGGGGAATACAAGTGGAGCTGGTGAGACAAAACTGCAGAATATATGGAAGAAAGAGTAGAGGTGCAGGTTTCCATGGTGCAGCAGCTACAGCAAAGTTTGCTTTTCCAAACACTCGCTCTCGACCTGGACGGGTTACAGCCCAGCTGCCTTGCTGTTCTTCCGCCTGCAAAATGCAGGAGCTCAGCACGTCTCTGCCACCTCCTGCGCTGATGCACACACAGGCTGGCAACTTCTGCTCCTGCCCTCAAGGGCTGTCAGCTCACGCTACAGCATCCTGCGCGGCTGATAGGAAGTTTGAGCTGGGCTGATTATCCATGCAGCAGCAAAATCACAGCCCCTAATGATATTGCTGAGCTTTTTGTTTACTTTTAAAAAAACTACTAAAAAGTACATGGAAAACATATATTCAGTCATAGCATCTTAAGTTTAACACTTCCTTTTGAAATGTTCTTATTCTTAAAATACAAATCCTCAATTTATAAGTGACCACAAATTAAATGTCCATGTATATATTTGAAATAATAGCCAAAGAGTACTTTTTCTGTCTAGATAATACATATCTTAGCAGCATTTCAATGAAACCAGAATTACTTTCAAATGTCAGATGTTACATTTTAATGGTGATGAATGAATGCTCCTGTGTCCCTGTACTACCTGCAGCTTCTCTGTTGCGAGGTAACCTAGCTGGCTTTCCTTCAAAAATTGTAACTTCCTCCTCCCGACATAAATTAGTTCTCTGGATTTGACACCCGGTTCTGTTTACTTACAAAGATGGAAAACCTTCAGAAAGCAAATAATCTTTGATTGTGCATCTGAACCACTGAAACACGGTATAGAAGCAAGTATAAATAAAGCTGTTACAACTCCAGAAAATAAACAACAGTTCAAAGCCTGGAAAAGTACAAGACCTTAGCTACAGAGATTTATAAACGTGAGGAAAGTAGAATAGACTTGGTACACTAAAGGAGGCCACTCAGACAGAAAATTGTTAGCTCCTTTACTGCGAGGTATATATAAGCAATGGAGGAAGCAATGCACCTGGCTACCTACCACCTTACCATTCAATCCACGAAAGCAGAACAAACAGAATTTCCCTTTCTATCAAGAAGAAAGCTTTCCGGACATGCTGACCACCTCCTTCCCAGCAGACCCATTCTGCATGCTGCTGCCCCTCCTGTTCCCCACCTGGGCAGGTATGGGCTTCCCTGACCTGCAGTGCTAATGCCCATGCCAGGGGATATAGGAAGATGCAGTGCTGCATCCAGAACAAGTCCCTGCAAGAACAGTGACAGCCACAGCCCATTTCCTGATGCAGGACTGCACTGCCTTCAGAGAGGGAAGCGGCTACCACTGCAATTTGCCCAGCATTTGCCTTTAGAAGAGCCATGCAACCCCAAGCCCTGCAAGACAGGAATGTAACTGTACACTTCTACAGACTGAATTAAACTTACAATATACTTTAATGAGATTTAAAAATAATTTCAGACAAGAAATGCACTCGAGAAGGATTCTGGACAGCCTTTCCTCACCTTTGCTTCAACTCCAGCAGCACAGCATCTCCCAGCTTGTCACAGCTCCAGCTCTGAGGGGGCTGTGACTCAGCAAAGGAGCCGCTTTTTATTTTTCAGATGGAACTTACCAAACCATGCCAACATTACGGGGAGGATCTGCTTCCTGGATCCACTTCTCTGCTGGTCTCTCCTGAGATATTTCCACTCAACCCTCCCCATCTGGTCACGTTACGACAACAGGAAACAGTTTCTTTGAGGAAAACCAAAATGCAAGCCTGCATGGGAATCAGGCTGAGTGAGAAAGAAAAAATTCCCAACCTCTGTCTACACTGTATTTAAAAGAAAAGGTGGCGTCTTATTATTAGCCTAGGAGTTACGCTGCTCCTAGTCAGGCATTCAAGATCTGCGAGCATCTGTGATGCAGCTGAAGCTCAGCCTCCTGCCCGAGAAGCCCCCACGCAGGCTGGTGGGGGTGGGAAGCGCCCCAGGAGCAAGGCAGCTGCCTCCATTCCTGCCCTGCCGTCTCGGCCCACTGAAAGCATCCCTCTGGCCCTTCCACAGACACAGGTCAGCTGGAGGGTCAGTGGTCACCTCGTACCCTGTGGCTGCGCTCAGCATGAGCCCTGGCACACAGCAGGGCAACAGGGTGCATTAGGAAAGAGCTCTTCACCCCAACAACAGCCCCTGTTCATGAGCCAGACCCTGCTGCCTCCCTCTGCTCTGCACTGCCGAAACCAGGGAGGAACTGTGCATGGAAATCTCTGTGTAGGATTTCAGGCAAGTTGCACAGATTGAGATTGCACTCTGTTGCTGAGCCTATCTATGTAAGGTGGCAGTACGTTGGTGGGGCTGCAGGTACAGGGTGTACTGCCCTGCCTGTGCAACCTGTGGCTCTCACTGTTAAGAAACTGAACTCCAACAGCTCAGGAACAAAACAGCTAATCAACATTTTAAAATCCCAAGCCTGTTCCAATGTAAAACCCAACCTCTTACACTAACCTAAGCAGCCTAGCTAGTCATTAGGCAACACATGTTCAGGTACAATGAACTGTCTCCAGAAATGCTGAACATCCACAGCTCCAGGCCAGCTCCAGTGCCAGCCATTCATCAGGTCTGAGACACAAACCCAATAACCATCCATCTCGGATTTGTTTTCTTCTCCCTCCATCATTCCTGCCAAAGAGGATGCTGCTGTACGGGATGCATAGGGCTCCCTTGATCCCCATGAACCCATGGCAGCTCTCAGGCAGGATCTGGGGTGCTCCCAGCACCACTGTATCGATCCTACAAGATTATTTTCCTTATCAAAGATGTCCCAGTTCTCCATTACACCAGATAATAGAGAATTGACTGACTTTTTTTCTTCCCCAGGCTTATTTTCCAATTTTTTTTTTTACTATCTCACTTTAAATCAAAGATAAGAAAGATATTGTCACTGCCACTATAAACTCTATTTGCTAATAACTCACAAAAGCAAGCACAAGAGAGGAAGCAAAGGCTGCAGGTCCAGCCCTGTTCAGCTCTGGGTGCAGCAAGGTCAGGTTTCACAGACGATGCTCAGCGCAGGGAGATTGGGAAGTGCCTGTGGGGCCAGGGGTGCCCGCAGCCCCAGCCCTGCTTCCACCACTACCAGGGGGAGCCCTGTCCCTGTCCACACAATGGATTAAACGAGTGAATGAGCAAGAAAACAGAAGAAAAACATTTTCATGGCATGCAGGAGACCATAAGGTGAATACTTGAATAAAAAATAAAAATAAATAAAAAAATCAATATTAGCCTGAAGCACTATAGAATCCCAATTTAAAATAGTAAGTCTCAAAACCCCCAAGGAGACAGCAGGAACTCTCTGGGCAGCCTCTTCTGCCTGCTCGGCTGTCCTCCCACTGCAAAAGTTTCTGCTCAGTCAGTCAATACACCGGCCTTTCTTCAAAGCACTGGGAGGCACCAGTCTGAATGCTCCCACGAGGAAAGAATCCCACCAGGTTCACCCTAACTATATGGTAACTACGGTAATATCTCTGAAGGGGGGGGGGGGGGGGGGAGAGAGAAAGACAGGAGGAAAGGCTGTAGCATATCTATTTCTTTCTCACTGATTTTTTTTTTTTTAAGCAGTCTGGCTCTTGATTTCCACTGCTTTGTTTTTCTTATAATATCCTTAAAATGGAAATAAAATATCCTGTTTTGAGCTAAATAGACATTTTTTTGTGATCAAAGTTTACCTTGTCTCACCCTTCTTCCCTTCCTGATTCTCTTTATAACATAGGTTAAGGCAAAAAAAACATTATTTTGCTTTGACCCACACTCTGACAGCTTTTTAGCACACAGCCATATCAAAGGAAAAGAAAACAAGTTTTCTCATGGGTCTCTGAAAATACAAGTATTTTTGCCTTACTGGCAGTTGGGAATTTCTACTCCTTCCCTCCCCACCTCATACTTCAGAACCTAAGATGCAAACAGACCCCATCCTTCCCCACCAGATGAGAAGCTGCCACACACGCCATGTTCCTCCCCAGCAGAATTATTTGGAAGACACAGCCCAGCCGATGTGATCTGCAAGAGCTGAGCAAGACTTGCTCAGTCCATTTGCAGCAATTACCACTGCTCTCACTAACTGGATTTAAAGAAAAGATTACTTTCTTCGCTGGCAAACAGACTTGTAGCCAAAAAGATTTTGAAAACAAATATATACTCAGGAACAACTTACCCACGCAGCAGCTTTAAAAAAACCCCAAACCCAGCAGAACACTTGAATCCCTTCTGATGGGAGCAGCTGCAGTTGCTATGGAGCCCTGGCTGCCTGCACTGCTGTGCCCTTGGAGTGCTTTGCTTTATTTCAGACCCTCTTCTGCCTGTCTTGTACCAGACTACAATCACATCCCTGCCCTGTGCTTTCTCTTTTCATAATCTCTCTTTTTTTTTTTTTAAATAGATGGGCAGTAACTTTGCTGCAGATCAGTAAATTATATTTACAGTAAGATTTCAAAGGGCCATAGGCAAAAGGCAATATCTGAAGCACACAGCTACTGTGATGAACTTTGCTGACTGAAGAATTTCTATGATGGATTTATTTCTCAATCATTTCAGTCAAAATATTAAGATAAAAAAATTGCCATGATGATGTAAAAGATGAAACTAAAATGTTTTAGAATGACATTTGAATTTTTAGAATTGCTTACTTTTAATGAAACACAAGAGTTTAAAAGCCCTATTGTAAAACATTTTTCTTCCAAAAAGAATGCATTTGTGTCAAGTGATAAGTTTGCATTCTATCTGGGAGGAGCTTAAAGGGAGAAAGAAGTTTCCCAAGAAGGAAAAACATTTCTGAGATGTTTCAGTTGGGCTAGCGCATGAACTAAGCCAACAGTTTTCACTGTCATGTGTTAGTATAGGCTATCCCTCTATGGAAAAACAAAATCTCCAAGGAATCTAGACAAAAATCCAACCTGATCCCAGAAAGTCTGCAAGGCCAGCTGGACCCCAGAGCTGCAGCTGACAGAGCAGCAGAGGCATAGGCACACCCCCACGTGAAGGATGCCATCCTCCTCCGTGGCAGTAGCTTGCATCCAAGGAGCTCAAGGTTAGGAGCAAATCCACAAAGCACAAAACAATATATGTGCAATTTGCATTTCATTTCTTTAAAAAAGGAACACAAAAAAACCAACAGCGGCCTAAACACCAGGCAGGATGAGGAATGGATCTCTTCCTGTTCTCACCTAGTCAGCTCCAGCTGAGGGGGGTGGAGAAGGAGGTTGGAGAAAAAAGCTGCTTACTCAACCAGGAAGCAGGGTGGGTTTTTTTCCTGCTATTGGCAAATTTTGTTCTGTAAATTTTGTTCTTCTTTGTCCTTTATCATCTCTGATGACTTAGCAGCAAATGCTAAAAATAAATTTTCATGCTTCATCTTCAAAGTAGATGTGGTACAATGTTTAAAAACAACCCCAAACCTATATCCCCGAGAGAATATTACAAATATTTCAGAATCCAAAATAAACTTTTTGAAGAGGTGCTGTAAGCCTCCCTAAACTGATACTTTACATACAGCTTTGGCTCTATAAGCTCCTTTCTAGTCCTCTTCTCATGAATGAGACAGCAATTAAGATAGTCACATATTTCTGAAAAGCTGTCTAACACAAAGTGCTTACAATTTACTGCACAAAGGCTTTTTTGAAAACAATGAGCTAAAACTCTTATGAGTTGTAGAAGAAACAAAGCAATATTCTAATCTCCAGGGGCAAGTCTGTGCCATTCAGGTTTTCACTTCCTTCATATTTCCGATGTTTAATACAGACTTTATAGACACACAGTAAGCAGGACACAATCAAAATCCAGCAACTGGTTTGAACTTCCATATGAAAACACAACAGTAATGAAATAAATACTTTTTTGTAACAAATAACTGCTACTAATCCCACCTGCATGACTGATGGCCTAAATTTAGGTGTAGTAAAACTGATTTTGGCTGTAAATAATATCTCAAAATTTTGACTCAAGGTGAGTCAAGCTAGTGCTTGGAATCCTAAACTCCAGGGAAACTTGAGGGACCTAAGCTTGCACTTATATTACTTTCAATAGTTGAGTCACATTAATGTGAAATAAGCATGCATGAAATTATGTTCATAATCATAACCTTGAGGTAGCAAACCAAAGCTAAGTTTTATGAAGTGTCACTGATAAACAAAAGTTGCCATTTTTAAAAATAGCATCCAAGGTTCTGCACGCTATCAGCTATTGCTCCTGAAGTGCTCACCTTGGGGAAGGGGTTTGTTGCCTGTTTTCCATGTGAGGAAAGGTCTCCATTTACATCAGTGAATGTAACTGATGTGTATGTCTAGATCCTTTGAGCAAAATAGTAATTATTGCTCTTAAGGAGATAAAACATTTCAGGTCCTTAGTGTTGATCATAGTGGGAAAAAATATCTTTGCGAGAAAAAATAAGTTTTGCTTTTGTACAGTTTGACTTCCCTTTTCCTAAAGAGTTTATCCTCTTGTATACTATGTATCTATGTGTGCGTGCATGCATATATATAAAAATATATATTAAAATAATTAAGTGATGCCATACCAATAAACAATCACAGCAATCTGAAACATACAGGTCATATCCAGTACTGAACACCTTAGCATACTATCCAAGCACTAAAGATTATTTTTACAAGAAGCTCAAAGGGCAAAATCTTCCCAGGTACACCATGTCTTGAGGCTATGCCTTGAGGCTACTTCTACATTTCTTCCTGTGCCTAGAAGTGGGTTCTGATCCACAATTTTAAATATCCAGTTGCTTTGTTAAAAATTAACTCTTTAATTAATTAGTTATGTGCTCAGCCCACACAGCTAGAAGAGCAGTGTTGGATAGCCGCAGCACCAAGGCAAGCTTGAGACAGTAAAACTGTCAGAATCAGATCAGTCAATGGCTCTTCCTGCCAGTCACGGTGTTAAACCTGCAATGCAGGTGCATGCTCAGCAGCACAGCAGCATGCTTCGTGCTGCAAGTCACTAACAGCAAGAGGCCATAAACAAGAGCTGAAAGCCCACTGCTGAACAGCTGCTCAGCAGCTTCAGCGCAAAGTTGGTCAGTGAGTTCATGCCACTGCTGAAAAAAAGGCAAAGCCCAGCACCGGGGGCGGCTGGAGTTACCTGCTTGGGAGTACACAAGAGACGGCCATTTCGGCATATGCTTACATAGGCTGGGTTATTCAAGAAAGTGCTATGGAAAACGCTTGCCCCACTTCTAGAACTGTTCATCCATACGTTACACAATGCACCAGGAGCTGAGCGTACAGACACAGGGACTGCAGCACAGGGATTAAAATTATGATAAGCAGACAGGAGATACTTCCAATGCTCTTAAATCACACCCAGAGTTACTACATACATTCCTATAAACAGAAGTATTTAAAGAAGTGGTAAAGAGATAATGGATGCTAAGGGAAATTAAAAGATAGGTGTTAAGCCTGAAGGTTGGCTGGAGGTAGGAGCAATGTATTTCACAGTTTCCAGGACAGTTTTTATTAGTAACTGAATTACCTGGTTTAATTTAGTGCTGGTATATGGTAATACCCTCAAACTCTGTTCCAAAGGTGCATCTGTTGTTTAAACAAATCCTTGCATCTTTTGCTCCCCATCTTTCACTCATGATTTGGAGATTTACGTGTATATCTATTTCTACGTAGACATTCCCTCCCAGTAGGTACATCTACTCCTGAGCTGACTAACACTACTTGATACCACTGTTTGTTGATTGACATAGAAATATAAGCAGAAGAAAAATATTCATACCTGTATAATATTCTTCAGCGTCAAATGCAGTTGTTGACTTATTTTTAAACGACAGTAACAAAGTTTTTAGCAAAGCACCTATTTTTCTTTAGTTTCACATGTTTATTGATAACACTAAGTTAATAAGCAACTTTTTCCCCCCTCACATAACTGTTATGCTCTTACAGTAAAATACATCCAATCATTTCTGACAGCATCAGGGAGATGGAAAGCAGTTACTACGTTGAGATGGACAACTAAACTGGGCCCTTGCCAACACCAATGCCTATGAATAAGCACCTTGCTTGTTGGGAGCCATTTCAGATTTTCCAAAAGCATGCAGTGCTGGTTTAAGTCTGCTCCTGTTAAGTATCTTGTCTCTCCAGCCTCTAGCTTTAGCTGATGGAAGAAATTTCTTACACCTTTTTCTTCCACATGAACTCTGTACACACAGAAAATGCCCAACTTCTTATCTAGGAAAGGGAATGCATCTTGGGCCATGAAGATCATTTGCTCTCCACTCCTGATGTTCCTCATGAGAGGTTGCTAGAGATACTAGAGAGCAAACACAAACCATGCTGCAAGGCCAGCCCCTGCCTCCAAGGCCTGCTTCGCTTCCTTACCATACATGCTTCTCTCTAATGCCAGATATAAATGGTCATAATGAAGTGAAAACAGAAAAAAAGTTTAACACCTATAGTTTCCTTCTCCCTAGCAAAATCCAGACTTTGCATTGATATTAGAGTCTCAGCTCTCCTAGGCTGTCAATGGCATAGGCTGTACCTGAAGAAGACATCAGCCCAGCACAAACTACCTGCACCTGCATTGACCGGTGCACATGGTATGGCATTATCTCATTCTGCCATCCCCAACATGCTCCTGGGGCTTTCACACAGTAAAGCAGCATTCACAGCATAGACCATTAATAGAAAGGCAATAAGGATTCTCCAACCTCAGCTTAAGTTTTGGAAGAAAAAAAAAAAATCATCACACTGTATTTCTCATAATGGTATGTATTTTGCAAGTAAAGGAGGGGAAAAAAAAGTTTTATGCCAAGAGCTTTTCCCCAAATTTTTACAAGTCCTTTATCAAGTCTCACATTACACAGCAGCAGAGCTCACTCCGGCTGCCTGCAGGTGTTCTGAGGGTTTTATTCATCTTCCTGCTCTCCTGCAGGTTTGGACGTGCCATCTCTGTCAATACCAAATTGATTTTTGCCATGTACTGCAATCCTGCTGGTTACCAGGCACTTCTGAAGAAAGTTATTTCTCACACTTCTCTATTTCAGATTTTCCCTTTGAACAAATAAAATAATAATAATAAAAAAAACAACCAAAAATTCACCCTAACAAACTTTGAGGGAAAAAGAGCAAAGTTGCATTTTTCTGCTCCTGCTCTTGATGATGAGTCTGACACTCAAACTCAGTCACTCTCCCCATCCTCTGTGCTGTCTGCTTTGCCTGCCTCAGCCAGTCCAGACATCCTTACCCACCGCTTACTTCATGCAGGACAACACCAGGAGTGTATCAACCATTCCTCTTCTTTCCACTCCTCTTCAAATCTGTGATCTATCCCATTTTCTGGGTTGCTTGCTTCTTCACTTTGTTTTTGCTTAATTTGTGATTATAAAACCTTACTAGGCCAAAACCATAAGCCAGCTTTAAGTGACACACAGATATTTTAGGAAGAGGGGGGAAAAAAAACCAAACAAACCACCAAACCCCAAACTAAGAAAGCAACAAAATTACCTCTGTTTAGAAAGAGCTGCCTGGCAGAACTCCCCCAAACACCCCTGCCAGGCTCTGCCTAAAACCAGGTCACCATTTCTCAGCCTGCTGGGCTAATTGACAGTGTAATGAGGGACACCTGTGAGCAAACAACTAGTTTTTTAACTCCTGCAAAGCTTGTATGTATCCTAAGGGCAGTGAAACATAATGACATTTCCCTTCCACTACAGGCTTGCAACCCGGCAAAGTCCAAAGCTTTGGCAGTGATGGTTTTTTCCCTATAAATCACATAAACTGGTATCAACAATATGGGGAATTGGAATTTCCACATGTGCAAATCTAGGAACCAGCCACGTATTCAGGAAAGCTTGGGAAAAGTACAGAAAACGAAACCGAAATACTTCCCTTTGTTTCAAACACTTGTTTTGATTTTTCTCTAACTGTGCTGCTGAATGTTGCCATCTGTGATCTCGGGTGACAAAAATCAGCCTTTACTATACTTTTCAAAGTGAACTAGTCTTTCTCAATGCCTAACCCATGGTTATTTGAGCTGTTCAACAATGAATACCAAATGAATTTACAGTCTATATTATGGAGCAGGAAAAAAATAAGCTGGGAGGTGAAAAAGACAGAAGCAGAATAGCCCAGTGTCTGACAGGGTAGTAAGTGGAGCTAGCTTCTTCCTGCCACCTTCACAACCTCTGTGGGCAAACCCAAACAGCACCTGATAATGCCTTGCATAAAATACTGAGAAAAAAGAAGACACAAGTAAAAGGTGAAGGTGTCAAACCGTATAATTAATCCTTCTGCAAGCAACATAAATAATATATCATTCACCCTGGTGTGACAAGACTGCCTTAGCCCTCCAGGTCCAGAACCTGCAGGCACCTACTGGAGCGCAGGGAAGTCTCCCGCTGCTCCCAGCAGTGCTCTGAGTTATAGCCATTGTGAGGCAACATCTCTGTGGAAATAGTAGATGTTTGTTTACAAAAACAAAATCCATAGTGCTTCCTTCAAGGACAACTGGTAAAATAGATAGCTTATGCAGTAAAAAGTTGTGATCCATCAGTAAAGTAAATTTTTAAGTAGCCATTCAAAACACTAAAAATCCTGAAAATGCTTTGATTGGAGAGAAAAGCCTTTTAACAATGGCAAGCATTATCTGAGATAAAATGGATTAATATTGACCATTAAGTCAGTGTATTTTCCATTTACTTATTATTACTACAGATCAAACTAATAAATTTTCCTTTAAGACCCTTTGCATTTTTACTTTACTCACTTCATGCAAGTATTTCCTTTGTAGCTTCCTCTGACTTTGCTTTGAATGCAAACTAGAGATCTTCAAAATTCAGTGATCATCACACAAGTCACAGCCGCAAGACCTGACTCACTCTCACATAACATTTACTGTCAGCAAGCTTCAACATGCGCAGTGTATTACCCCCATTTTCCAGACAGGGAAAGGCTTTGTGGAAAGTGGGTGGAAGAGCTGAGCCATAAGTGCAGTTGCCTGCGCTCCCGGCACCTGCATGTTCGCAGCCACATACTCCGTGTTCTGAACCATACATATGATTGGCCTTCCCATCCAACATTTCCCAAGGGATACTGTCAGGACAATCCAGCATTACCTAGCATGCCAGAAGTAATTATGATATTAGACAATAATGAAATAATGCATTGTGATTAATCATTTTATTTTGCTAACAACACAAGCAACATGTAAAGATAAAAATGCCAACAAGCGTCTCATAAATCACTATGGATATTTACTGCTATGCACCAAATACTCGGTACTTGCTAGCTCCTGTCTTTGAACCAGGGCAAAATTCAGATATCACATTGCAGTACACAAATCTCTGCAATTCTCCAAAGTGACAAAGGCTGTGGGTATAACTTACTGTCTACTTCAACATACAAACACGACTGCATCAACTACATTTAGGGAATGTTTTTTTCCTATTCATGTGAAAATCTGAAACTTAGCCTTTGAGGTAAAGAAAAATGTGTGCTTTGGATGGTTATATTAGATTTCTACTATGCCTTCAAGTTTCTCATTAATTTTCTTTGCCAATATTTCTTTTCAGATAAAGTAAGAAAATACCACATACAAGAATGAACCCTGTATCTATAAAAGGCCAACATTATGGAACATTTTGATGGAACTTCAAAATCTAGTGTTATGCTGTGGTGTGAGCACCAGTTACTGGTTAGAAGACGCCTTCTGATTTAGTTTTATCCAAAAGGAATCCAGACTGTGGATGCTGAGACCATACCATCATGCAAACCAAAGTGCAAATGGGTATCTTCAAGAGATTTGCTTTAAAAGCACTGACCTCATCCAAACTAGACACATTCTTATTATAAACCATGGCTCGAATTCATTTGCTATGGAGGCAGCTAGAAAAGTAGTCTAATATCAAATGATTCATATCATTATTTCAGTATAGAATTAGTTAAAACCCAAAATGTAGCAAAAGCTTTACATGGGAATGTAAGAGTCCCACTAGAAGTTAGTGCAAATCAGTAAATCTTCAGACACTTTAGATATTTCACAAAGTTCTCCCTCCAGGCATATCCTGAGTCCCTGGAGTCAGTAAGATTTCTGACATTGGCTTGGTGGCATCGGAATCAGGCCTTTTGTGTGCAATTTCTTTTTAAATTAAACACGATTAATACAGTTTGTTTCAGATTTACATCCCAATAAAATATAGTATGTACCATCTGGAGTTCATTAATGCTGTCCTTTACCTATGGGACATGCCAGGGGACACATCTATTATGCAACTAAGGGTCATGCAAGACAAAACAGAGCAGTCAGCAAAAAGATGAGAAGTCTTTTTGGTATTAAAAGCCCAAGTTGAATCAATTACATCTATACTGATTTTCAAAGGGTTGATATAGACGAATCAGGATTGCCACAGACTGATGGGCACTCTGAACAGCATCTGACACCACAGCAATCTTCCACAGCTAACAGTTTGCTCCGTAATCAATACCAAGCTACTTCCAGTGGAATAAATTCTGGCTATGAACTACGACAAAATCAGTCTTGTGCAATATCCAACATCATTTAGGCAGCAGCTTTCCAGACCAGATGCAGGTTTCAATTAGTCCTGGGACATCTCACCCCAGTTAGTCTGGGAAAGCTCAGGCAGTATCATCCTCCTTTGAAACCCAGACCCACAACCAGCTTCACCAAGCAGCCAGGCCTCCCAGCTGTGTTATGAAATGGCAACTGAGCCTGAAACCAACCACAGAACCCAGAAACATTAGTTAAAAGGATAGAAAATACACATTCTGCATCTTAAACTGACTCTTCTTTTCACCCGAGCTCCATGAAAAATAAGGTCCCTGTTTGCACACAACCTTGTCAAGGTCAAACGACCGTGGCACCAGTGGAATAGCTTGAAAAAGCAGCACAACAGGTTATTTATTGGGCTTAAAGAAAGACAACACTCCACACCCTGCCACTTGCGTGTGTGTTTGAGGAAACAAATTTTGTCCTCCAGACATTTTCTCAAGCCTTTCCGAACTATTTCTCCTCAGACACTGCCTCTGCTTTTATGGAGTACAAAAGGGAGGGTCACGCTGGAGGATATAGGAAGCTACATCGCTGAAAATTATTGAACCTACATCTTGATTCTGTATCATCAGTGAATAACAAATCCCTAATCACGTGTTCCTGGAAATAACGATTTGTGGATTTGCATAGAACTGAAGAGTTTTTTAAAAACCTACAAGGATGTCATTCTCCATTAGAACAATTTCTACAGAACTATATTAAATTCCTGAGATCTTTTGGGGTTTTAGGTCTATTTGACTACAGAGCACTTGGCTGTAAAGTGTCAAAGGAAAATCAAGGAATTACCTTTCTAGGTTAGATGCCTGGTAGAAATTGCTTAGTATTTTGCCACCAGTAATAGCCAACACTTGATGTTCTAGGGACAAGTAAGCTCCCCTTTTCCTTCACATGCAGATAAATGCTACTAGTCAGTTGTGGTCAAATAAAGATAGGATTACATGAATGATTTAATTTGGAACTCTTAAGTATTGGCTAATATTTGGCTGTTTTTACCATAACATAGATTGGTACAAATGCTGTTATCTGTCTCAAAATTACTCAGTTCTGTTAGTGTCTCATAACCAGAGTAGTTGGATGGAATAGCTTTGTGTTCAAATCCTACATCCCAGTCAATTGGTTTGTGTAAAATTTTTAGAACCTTCTTTTTTTTTTTATTTTTCCATTTAAACTGAAACTCTGCTGTTGATTATACATGAAGAGCTACACTGCAGAAGGTGATAAACTTAGATGTTTTAAAGGAAAGTGTTAAAAAAGATCATTATTTAAAGGCCTTCACTTGTTAACATTCATTTGCTGACACTATTTTGAATTTGAGCCATCCACAATAAAAGGTAATATTTTAGAGATGAATTCTGGAAAAAAAAAAGTGAAGCAAGGTTTTATTCTTCATATAAATTGACAGTGCACTTGGAAACTTTCTGAAACTTTACCAAGTAGGAGGTGTTGACAACTGTCACTTTCAGAGCGTATAATAAGGGAAAGATTTATAGGCACACGGTTCCATAAATATATTCAAGACTAGTATTTTTCAAGACAACCAATGGGCCTTAAGTACATTCTTAAAAGTCATCTTAAAATGCGGTGCTATTTCTTCCATCAGGGCCTAGTGACAAATGTAACTTCCTCTAGTCAAGGCGTTCCTGTATCCTCATACAGGTGTCATTTGCCTTTTAATTCACCACTACAAAAGCTAAACTTTCTACCAGCCTCATATTTCCAGGTGAAGAACAAGCAGTTACTAGTCAGAAAGCTGACAAGAGCCAATACAAAATAGACAGAAAGTCCACTGCAAAAGTGTTAAGACAGCCCCTACACCAAACTTTCAATTTCTGAGCATACTTTAAGCACCTACCATGTACTTAAACATACAGAGAAGAGCAGAAGCGTCGAATAGGAGGTGGTAGGTTAGGAATGCTCTATGTCAGCTGAGAGCTGTAAGCCTAGACTGACAGCAGTGAATGTCTCCTGACAGTAAATTATTATTTTATACTACACACATTTCTCTGGAAGTATCATGATGTGAGAAATAACAGACAAAAGTCAATCTGACTCCAATGTATTTGTTTTCTAATTTCTGTCTGCATTTTAAACAGTGTCAGTAGAGGCGCAGCCACATCAACTGAAAGGAAGAGAAATCTTGATGAGAGAAATGGCATTTAAAACCACCAAGGGAGCAAGCAGCTGGAAAAAAATGAACTCTCTTTTTTTAATCTAACAGGTTAAACAGCACAGAATAGGAAGCAGTTCTCAAGATACACAGTATATGCACCGGAGTTCAGAAAATAGGAAATGTCCAAATCAATTACTCAGGGAGCACAGTAACCAGATTACTTTGTTACAGTAATTCATCATAACTTATATTACTCTGAAACACCAACATTTACAGCTGCAGTGGAGATTTATCAACAATTACAGGCCCTGACATTTCAACTCAATCACATATGACAGAGACTCTATGAAGATCCTGACGAATAAATGGAGCAGGAAGGTGCAGCCCGCTTAACCAATGAAAGGCAGAGACATTATCTTCGATGGGCTTGCTCGCATCCTAAAGCAAAGCGGTTGCAAATTGGAGCTACATTTATTAACCACACCAAAGAGAAACTAGGTATTAAGGGGGAAAAAAAAATCCCAAACAGAATGCAAAACAGGACATTTGAAAATGGATTATACGAAGCCTTTAGGTAGCAGATGATTCATGTGTAACATATATATAAAGAGAGAGCACACATTATGTACATATTTATATATGCATAAACATGTATAGGAACTAACCTCACAGGCATGCTCCGTCATGATGCACACTGCTTGTCTGCTTTACCTGAGGATAGTACCATTCCTTGTATGCAGTGCACTTCATTTTAAAACCTGTAGGCTGTTCCTAGCAGACAGATTTAAAAGGATTTTTACGATTCACACTGCAAAAGGCTTAAAAAAAAAAAAAATCCACCCCTGCTGCATAAGATTATATTTTCCATCTCTATCCTCTGAATAGTGGAATCAGATGAGAAATGATTCATCAATCAGTCCAGGGAAGCATTTAGAGGACAGAGAAGAAAAAGAAAAAAAAAAAAATCAACCATACAGTAAAATCTGCTCACCATGTACACACCCCCAAAGTGAAGAATCAGACCAGCCTAACTGAGGAGAAGCTAAAGATGAATTTCACAAGAAGGCTGCAGTTGCTGGGTGATGCACTGTAAATCCTGCTCCCTCCGGGGAGAATGAGCTCATTGCGAAGATCCAGCAGCCGCCCCTCAGCCATTGCAGTGTCACTGCAGCTTGCAGCTGAGTGCAGGCACGTCATCACACGAGCTCCCTGAAAACTGAAAGCCCTCCCTTTCAGAAATCTAAGTCAAGCATGCTGGTATAAAACCAGCTCACCTCCAACGCAGACTGAGGTCCCCTTGTACCTGGATGCTGCTAGAAGGACTTGCATTTTCAGCTTAATTATTAAGCCAAAGATTTGCATCCAGCACAGACTGCATCTGAACAGAACTCCACCTGAAGCAGGGGCTAAATTACTGAATAGGGCAGAGAAGATTTGAAGGATATTTGGATTTAAAAATAGCTAGCACCCTTTGCACTCGCTCCTAGCAAAGGAGATGGAACCAAGTTATATGGAAAACCTTACATGTGTAAGTGCAGAGCCAGGCATTGGAGCTTATCTCTTATAGGGATGTCATTACTGAATAACCCCATGCTCTGAAAGTACGTGGAAATGGTAATATGGTGGAAAAAAGGCAGGTGTCCTTACAAACTCCTGTAAGGTATGATTTGGGAATTAAAGCACTGCAGATATGAAAAGCATGTCTTTAACCCCTAGCTTGCTGTCTCTCACTACTTTTCATAACTGAAAAGGTATCAATTTTCAATATTCATACTCACTACACTGAAAATTCCCCTTTACAGCAGAACTGAATAACAAATACAGATAAAATGAATGTATTTGGTTACAAGATACTAATAACAGCTCCACACTGCAAAATTATTTAGAAGTAAAGAGGATATGGGGCCTATTTATTTGTTTATCATATCTTCCTGACAGTGAAGACTGGGAACCATTCCCAGTGAATGTCAGTGAACTGCTGACAGGCATGACAGAGTGATCTGAGCACAGGACTGGAAAGCAGAAACCTACCCTGAAGCATGTTCTCAGTTTTTAGAAAGGAAGGTGTGGGGTTTTTTTCCCCTTAAACAATACCTAAATATCTGGAATGTTCCATTTAAAAAACTGTTTCTCCCTGAGTCCAAAGCCCCTGACTCTGTGCAGCACCTGAGCGCAAAGCCAAGAAACATGTGCGACTTCTAACCAGATTCCTAGAAGCCTATTCCTATTTTTGTGGTTAACCACTGCTGTATTTCTCATGCCCTCTCTCCCTGCTCTGCAGTTTAATTACCCTTTGACAAAAGGACACGTAGTGGCACTTTAAGAAAACCATTAGAACAAAATTTCTGTTTACTTCATAGAAACCCCTAGAAAGACAAAAATATGACAAAATTTCTAGTGATAGGAAGCTGCAAGAGCAGAATCTCTTTGGGTTTTTGCTATCAAAGTCATAGGCTCAAAATTTTCCTTTTTTCTGTCCATCCATACTGTGCTGCATGGTGTGAAACCGCAGTATTACTCACAGACACAGACTCCTCATTTATAGGGGCGGTTTTTCCTAAGCACCAGTCCTGGCTGCTTATCTGAAACTTTCTGCCTCTTTGGCATCCCAATGAAGTCAGTAAGGCTCTGTGGGAATACAACGCCAGTCTGCAGGATCAGTGCCTCAATCTGCAAACACAGAGCTACTGAATTTGGTGTCAAACACAGGTGAAGGTGCACTACCAACTCCCAGAAATCTCCGTCTTCAGCTTTGACAAAAGCTCAGCACTTTCTTGCTCCTTTATTGCGCAAATACTTTTTAAAATTAGATCATCTGGCTACAGCTCAGGCCACACCATGATGAGCAGACCACCAAATCACACATGCTGCAGCCTGTTCCCCAGTTTCACCCAGGAACCATCTCCCTCAAGACACAAGGATTGGCTGTGGCTCTGATGAGAGCTGTACAAACAATAGCTTTTGAACCATTGGATAAATAAAACTATTTTCTATTTTTAGAGTTGAATTGCAACATTTTGTGGGAGTTTGTAAGTAAAACAAATAACATTGAAAGCAGTGTTGTAAGTGATATAAAGCAAGAGGCCGTCGTTAGTTTACATCACTCAAAGAATCAGTTTTTGTTTTTCAGCTGGCAAGTGGTAGAGAAAAAGCATTCTTCTGGCAATTTCCATTTACTGAGCTGTATCCACTGCAGGCTTGTCCAAAGCACTCCACTGCACAGTGCTTTATCACGCAGAACACAAATGTTAATGAACTTTAAAAACCTGAAGTTAGCAAGTAAATAAGAGCTGAAAAAAATTGTTATGCTCTACTTTCCTGATTCATAGTAGAAGCAGTCAGGATTTCATCCATTTTAGAGGTTGAAAAGCAAACCAATAGAGGTCTGGGTTTTGTTTTTAACATTCTGATTCCTGTCTTTTTCAGCTATCTCAGCACAGTTTACAACTTATCTGTAATACAGATCAGCAGGTCAGCCAGGTGATTTTACACGTAGCACTCTGCACAGCTAACTACAGAAACCGGGCATGAATCTTTTCCTCAGCTTCTTACTCAGTAATTGCTACAGATAAATGTGAAAGACACTGTACAAAAGGCACAGCAAAGCCCTGGGATTGCAGTAGTTACACCAGAGGCTTTTTTTTTTTTCTTTTTACTCTCCAAATGGAACAAAATGAAACCTCCTTAGTCAAGAAAACACTGTGATGACATCTTGAGGTAAAGGGTATTATGCAATGCTTGATAACAGGGGACACTGCTCTGCTGAGGAATATGCAGATGGCAGGAGCAATAGACATCAACATTCACTCCAGCTCCTGTTTTGCAGGGGATTCCTTTGCACCTCATCTTCTGGAGAAGAATGATGACACCTTGGGGCTACAGCCAGATGAAAGATGTTCTGAGAGAGCCATTCTTTACTTGTCTTTCAGGTAAGCTTTGATCTGCATTTCTAATGTCAAACCTCGTTTTATGAGCATCTTTAAGAAGAGAGTGATATTTCTGAGTCCTAACGTTAGAGTATCCATCTGAATATCTAAAATTAAGTCCTACTTACAGTCAATGCGTCCTGTTTCCTGCACCTGTCCAGGCTGCAAAGCCAACTGATGATTCTGTAAGGAATGAATAATAGTAATGATCAGATTTTTGTCACCAGGCCATCAGAAATTGCTGTAGGAAAGAAATAACACACAGAAAAAAGACAAGCATATGCAAGAAACAGCGATGCATGCTCATAAATTAAACTTGAAGAAATCAAATCTCGCCAAAAAGTAACAGGATTGGCCCAAATAAAAGACTCGGGCTCTTTTGCACCAAGTACTGGTTTTATTTCACCTGTAAGAGGATCTCATTTCCTCTGTCCTCTACCCCTGTATCATAGGACCATAGAATAGTTTGGGTTGGAAAGGACCTTAAAGGTCATCTCATTTCAACCCCCCTGCCATGGGCAGGGACACTTTCCACTAGACCAGGTTGCTCCAAGCCCCATCCAACCTGGCCTTGAACACTTCCAATGATGGAGCATCCACAGCCTCTCTGGGCAACCTGCTCCAGTGCCTCACCACCCTGTAATGCAAATGCCTTTTAAAACCTAACATTAAAAATTATACAAAAGGAAACTTCTCTGCTCGTTTAGTTTCTCCTGAATCCTGATGGATTGAAGAGACATTATTTTACTCCTCTCTGCTTCCTTCATTACTTACAAGGTGTATGTCCCATTCACAGTCTTCCTGCCTGATTCCATGAGGTCAGCCGACACTAGGGCTGCCAGAAGAAATGCACAAAATCAGGGTCCTCACCAGCAGCTTTCAGGACTGGTGACATTTGTGGCTACCGTTTTGTTGGGGGCTTCAGGGGTGGTGGGGAGCAGAGCTCAGGTGTGGAGGCAGGCTCTGGCTCAGGTCATGCCATCCCAAAGGCAGCTCAGGGGGCTCTGAACCTGCGGTGCCAGCAGGCTTGGGGTCCCCAGCAGCGCCCAATGGCTTGCGCCCAACAGTTTGATCAATCTTACCCACTTCTAAGCTAATATAAGCCAATTTAAGGTTGTCTACATAAGACTTTCCCCATTTAAATCACTTTAGAAATACATTTGCTTAAACTGGTATAATTATTGTGTGTAGCCCTAACCCCTAATTCCTTTCCTTCTTTAGACTGTGTATTAAATCAGATCATTAAATTCACTGTGTCAAGATTGTTTTGGTTTTTAAATCTCAGATATAAAGAAGTCAAACCAATAGACTGTATATCTATTAGATCTCCTCATGTCAACAGTGTGAGTAAGTATGAACAGCTCAGAAATTAGTATCTCAGAATAGTTTGGTAGTTAATGATGAACGCCATTCCAAGAAATGCACAGCATAAAAATATACATACTGGTTTGATTTCCAGAGGCAGCCAGGAAGGTTAATAAGTAAGCCATTGTTGGCAGTGAAAAAAACAGAGGAAAACAGGTCGTTCTCAGATTTCAGCAGGCAAGACAGCAGTACCTTGCTGCTAGAGAGGACTAGGAGGCATGTAATGAAAGCAGTGAGCTTCATCTCTTGTGTTGTGCAGAGTGATGTCACCATCTGAAGGGATGTAGGCGCATTCTCCCAAATCAGTCCTGAGACTGCCCTCTGGTTGCACCTATCTTACACTGTATCCATTATAAAGTTGGTATAGATGACTTTGATTTAGATCAGTAAGAAACCAAAGAAACTTCAATCAATATTGTCCATTTTTAAACTAACTTAAGTTTATAATCAGTTTGAGATTACAAACAGTTTTTGTGTAATGCCTAAAATAATTGTTCCTCGTAACTGTTGCAAGGTGCCACATCACTCCAAAAAACACATGCTTAAAACTAAACACAAAGTTGAAGTTGTCTGACTGGCAAGCGTGACTTCATAATGATCTAAAAATATTGCCTTCTTTAGTCAATGGTGGAGATGGGTCACTGTCTCTGATTTAAAAGGAACTAATCAATACATGATTGTTCTGTTGACATGCAAGTAAACAAAATTAAAGTGAGTTCTAAACTGAAAGAGAATCGCAGCTTAACAAATCGATAAGCTTTTAAAGATTTCATCCAATACCATTTACAATTTTCCGTGATCACAGCAGAGTGCTTTTCTGGCAATAACCAAAAATCTTTTACCATAAAGATTTATATGAAAATAAATGCATTCACCTAATTACAAATGAAAGATCCCAGAAGTAAGCTGTCACAGCTGTGTTGTGATATCTACTAGTATAGAAGAAGATTAACCTGACCCTGTTTTATACCTGCCTTAAAGCAGAAAAGGCTTCTCGTAAATTGATTTCCTGAAGTGAAGATGTGGCAGTACATCCGTAACAGAAGATCAGTCAACAGAAAACAGGACAAAGAGAAAGTGAGTGTCAGAGATGTGTTGTGTGGTGGGGACATTTCAGTGCTGGGTGGCAGTAGAAGCACAAGGCTGTTTGCAGAGGCTACCTGGCGGTGTCCTTGCAAGCAGCACTGGCACCTGACATCTGCACAACACACACTGCACCTTTGGCTGCCTGCCTTGGAAGGACTTTGAAATTATTCTAATCTTCCTTCTTGAGGGCTAGCACTGAAGAAAGGGGCTATCGCTTCTTTTTGTCAAGGTCTGAAGCTTTTCTGCGCTTGTTCTCATCCCCCTTGACTTGACTGGATGACCAGTCTCTCTTGCCTCGTCTCTTCCCCCACGCCAGGCGAGCAGGGTAGGGTGGTGACAGGAAGCAACATGCCCCATTGACAGTCCAGCGATCATCAGGCAAAGGCATGTCCACAAACCCGGTCAGACGATCCAAATACTCCAGCAGCAGGGCTGGGAGCAGGGACAGCACCTGCAGCACTGCTCTGAATGGGAGCAAAGGCCCAGGGATGGGCTTCACCAGGGTTCCAGGGCCACTGGCAGAGGGTGAGTGGGAGGGGGCCCAGGGGCAGTTGCTCAGGGCTGGGGGGCCACCGGTGCACCCAAGGCTCTAGCAGGGTCTCTGGAGAGTTTATTCCAGCTCTTCAGCACAGGTATTGCATTTTAGGCACTTACATGTATTTATTATAACTACCCATGTAATTATACGTGCTACACCTGTAATTACACCTAATTTTTTTCCCATTAACTTTAGATGACCAAAGTCAAAGCAGACTCTGGCCCATGGTTTGCAATATTAATTATTTTTCATAGTCACAGAAGTGTTGACAGGAAAAATTCCTGAAAATTAATTTTAACACTTCAGTCTTTACTACCCAAATGATACCTTTCCCAGCAATTTATGACATCTTTTCTTTTCATGTAATTAAATTTTTTTAATTCAAGCTCCTCGTCTGTGATGTTTAGGATAACGAATGCTGCAAAATCATAAATGTGCATTCAGAGGTTAAACATAGAGCCCTTTCCCTGGTGTTTTGTTGTTATAACTTTGCAACATTGTAATAGTGCTGCTCCTTTTGTTTCAAAATAAAATCAATTTCCCCTCCTATAAGGTGGAGAAAGTGATTTTCTTTTTGAACAAACCGAGTTTGACTGACACCCTCACTGGAGTGCACTCGCGAGCACCCAGCTGTGCCCCCCAGCCTGCCCAGTGTTCAGGGCCCCAGGCCTGTGTCTGGTGGTCTGGCCAGGACTCCCTGCAGCGACGCTGAGGATGAGGGAGTACTGTCAAGTATTGGAAGAAATATTAAGCACTGTTTTATTATGAATGAACAAAGTTCCTAATTCAGAAGAGTTGGCCCACAAGCCGCACATTCTTATTGCAGAATGTTGCTGGAAATCCCTTAAGAGAATCTCTGTGCATTAATGGTAGCAGGTAGAGCACTGCTCCAAGTTCCCTCTTATACCTCTCCCTTTTGCTTCACCCAGCACACTGGGGCAGCTGAAGCATCTAATGACCTGTAGGCATTTTCAATACACTGGACACCAGCTAGCTATTTCCACCACGCTGGAAAAACAGTGGGCTTGAAACTACAATGCCTTGTCTTACCTTCCCATACAGTTGCCCGATTATAAAGTGCATCCTGCAGAGGGGAAAGGTGGGATTAGCTCCTCTCTTCTTCCCAGGAGAACAACAGGGGAGCAACTTCATCAGGAAGCCCTAACAGAGCTCTGTGTTTTCCCAAATGCCTCCTAGAGACGAGCCTGTTGCTGCCAAAAAGCCAGTAACAGAGGAAGCCAGTTTGGAGACAATGTGATATTTGTCCTGCCGAAACAAGCAACAGCCTGTTGCAAAGACACTGCTTCACGTAGGATTTGCTCAGGGTTTGCGCAGCACCACATGACAAATACTTATCAGGGTTTTTTCTGCCAGTAGGAGATACTGCCAGAGCACGTTTCCGCCTGTGACAAGTATGGTGGGGTTACTGGTGGTTCCTAGAGTGGAGGAAAGCGCTCTTAAGGTCTGTTGATTGGGGGATATCCAGTGGCTGTCAATCTCCTCCACGTATTTTTTTTTTTGGTGGGAGAAGACTGAAAAGGTGATTGTGTCAGCCGGATTGCAGTTGCTTTGGGGATCCCCTCCTTCTGCCTGAGCCAGCCAGCCCATATTCGTGTCAATACAGCATTGAGCTTTCTGTTCCATAAACACAGCCGCAGTCTCTGAGCATGCAAGTGTAGTGTTCACATGGAGAAGACTAGCACATTCCTGGAATGATGAACTTGCTTTTCTTTTCCGTGTTCAGGGCTGCCTGGATTTCCTTTACCGAGCGGGGTGCCAAGGGAAGATTGCTGGGCAGCAGAGAGCAGCAGAGAGCTACAAGATGAGCGCCAAACCCAAGGCAGCCTCCAGCTTTCAGAGCCGTTTCTGTGTGCATCTATCGGGCCTAGCACGTGAGGACATAATAAATAAACACATAAACATAAGGAACTTGCTTCTTGAACAGTTGTTCAATTAAAAATTATATTTTGTTCTGCCAAGGGCAATTTTTCCCTTAGTTCCTTAGTAGAACAACATTGATTTTTAATCATGCAAATTTCTCAACAGATTTTCTGTGCTCAGGCATAACAAAGGATAATTTAGGCATTGGCGTGCTTGGAAAGGCTGATTGCTGAAGGGGCTGTATGCACACCACCTCTCACTGCTGCCTGCCTGCCTGGGAGGAGTGTGGCACTACAGCACCCCTCCAGCTGTGCCCAGATGTGTGGCTGCCGGGACAAGCCTCTGCACCCCTACCTGTGTGCACAGTGCATGGCTCATGGACTAGTCTGGAGACCTGCCCTGGGGTTATGCAAAGAAAGAAGTACAGATAAGGTCCTACTTAAAGTTCTCCCTTAGTCCCAGGAGGCCTAAGGCTGAGGTTTGGAAAAATGTGTTAAGGATGGACTAAAAACTGGAGAACTGACCCTGAAAATGTCTTCATGGGCCAAACTGTTACTCCACTTTGTCCGATAATCCATTGGCTGTACTGAGTATAATGCACATATTAATAATATCCTGACCTTGTCTTTCTGGGAAGGTTTTAGGTTAATACTCTTTGCTATTATAGTAACTCACTGAAAAGAGTTATCTCCATCTCACCAGAAGATATATTTTACTTGGGCTTTGTCATTGTCTACTGCAGAAAGGCAGAAATGAAAACCATTTCAGCCTAGATAAAATGCCTGCATGCTCTAATTAAGTAAATAACACTTTACCCATCCTCTGGCTAAATAAAATAAAATCTTATGTATTTGCCTTTATAAATTCCTAGCAGTAAATCAGCATCTGCTTTCAAATGGCAACACTAGTCTTTACTAAGCGGTTTCCTATTTGGAGAGCCCCCGCTGTCTGCTCGGATGGCATTACAACCTTAGCCAACATTGGAAAAGAGAAGGAATTAATTATTATCTATTTCGAGGCCCTGTGCCATTAGTTTGAGAGCTATCAGAGACTGGTTTAGAGGCCAGCACTTGCGCTTTGGCAACCAGATACGGTTTCCTTTGAAATCCAAGCAGAGCTTTGTGTTTGCCCTGTGTCACTTTATGTAAAAAGCACCGCATTCGGTTACCACACGCGAGCGGGAACCATGTTGCGGGACACGGGTGGGCGTGCGGTGTACGGGTCGCGTACAGCGCTGCGCGGGTATGGAGGGCGAAAATGAGAAATTCTCTGAGGAATTTACCCTGTTCTTCAGCTCGGGCTCTCCGGCTGCGGTCGGAGGCCAGCACGGGACCTCTCCCGTTGCTCCCGGAGGCTTGGCGGATCGTCCGATCCGCAGACAACCTTCCCCACCGGCCCCGGCGCCATGGCGGCGGCAGCGCCTCAGGGAGCCCGCCGGGGCCTGAGGGAGCGCGCGACCCGCCTGACTCCGCCCCCCCGCCTCCCGCCCCGCGGCGGCGGCCAATGCGAACGGGGCGGCCGCTGACGTCACGGCGGCGGTGCCCACAGGAGCGGAGGCGGGCGGCGGCGGCGGCCAGTGCGCGGTGCGCGTCCCGCCGACGCCGCAGCTCCCTCGGCCCGGCGTGTCGCTCCGCCGCGGCGGCAGAAGAGCGGAGGCCGCGCCATGTCGTGGCTCAGCCCGCAGGAGGAGAACTTGCAGGGTAAGGGCCGGCGGCCGCTGACAGGGGAGGCCGGGCCTGGGGCCGCCGCGGGCGGTGGCGGGGGTCCGTGAGGCGGTCCGGCCTCCCCTCTCTTCCTCCTTCCCCCGGTGCCCGCCGGCCTGCGCGGCCGCGGGCGGCGCTGCCCTCAGGGGCGGCGCGGCGCTGAGGCAGGCGGGCGGGCGGGCCGCCCCGGGCCTACCTGGAGGCCGGGCGCGGAGGCGAGGGCGGGCGGTGGCTCTGCCGCCGCTGGCCGGGCGGGGGGCGAAGCCGCGGGGCAGCGTCCTGCGGCCATTAAGGCGCCAGAAGCGCGCCTGCCTCCGTGGGTCCGAGCAGCCCCACGGAGGCTTGGTGCTCGGGCGGTGTGTCCCTCGGCGGGGCCGGGCCTGGGGGACGCTCCGGTGCCGGTCGGTGCCTGCCCGCAGCGGGCAGGCGAGACCTGACGCGCTGTGCCCGGTCAGCGCCCGTCGGTACGGGGCGGGTTTCCCTACCCTTCGGCTGTGCCCGTACCGCAGCCCGGCGGTCATGGCTCGTTAAACCGTCCTCGGAGCTTCCTCGTCGCGCAGGGCGATGAAGACTCGCGTGGAAGAACGGGTCAAGCGTAAAACGCCCTGGTGTCTCGGTTGTGTAGCTGAACTGGCAAGTAAGGCTGGGTTAGCGGAGATCCTCGTGAGATCTGTGCACTGGGGCAAACGCAGATCCTTCCTCCTCAAAAGAAACCGTCTGCGGGCAGTTTGGGATATGTCTTTGAGGAGAGATCAGGGTCAGTTGCACGTATGGTGCGTTTCGCTGAAGTCGGAAGGAAATTTACCTTGCCCATGAAAGATCTGTGTGCAGCTGCGTACTAAATTGTGTGATTTACATGGTGACTTTTAGCAATTTAAGGAGACACTCTCATTTTTCTGTGGAATTTTGCTTTTTTGTTTGCGGTTTTGAAAGCCATACGTTAAGAAATTAAGATTTCCAGACCTGCTGCACTCCCGCAGTATGTATCCTGGGCTGGAATATCATACAAGATCATTCTCTTCAAAATCCTTCCCCACAACTTGGTCTATTCAGTTTGCGTTGCCATGTTACGTGTGCTTTTATCTGTTTGTATTTCCAACCTCATAAAAATATGGTTTCTTTTATCTTTAAATGATAATACAACAGGACATTCCTAGTGCACTAGCACAACCTTATTCTCAAGAAAGTCTAAAAAAACGCAACAAACGTGTAAAACACAGGTACTTTTGTTGTAATCTTAATCTTCTCTGTGTTTTATCCTGTATTCACTGTGCTGTATCCAGTAAGATTTCAGTAGGTAGTGTTAGTTCGCTGTATGAAGCAGTTACGTTTGCCTGTGGTGCTGATGATTATTGAAATGTGAGCGTGCCTCAAATAGTACACATCTTCACAGGAGAAAATAGCTTATGAGCATGTATACAAATCATTGTAGTGCAGTCCACACAGCATGAAGTCGCTCTGCTTTTACAAGCAGAGGAGCAGAAGCTGAGGTGGGACGTGCTGAGGAGCAAGGGCAAGTAGACTAGGAGCTAGCTGATACTCAAGGTAGCTGGAGCCAGAGCTCCAGCTGGACACTAGCTTAATTTAAGCTTCAGTGGTTGTGATCATTCTTTGGTAACAACTTGGACTTTTATAAGTTTTGGGGGAAGGAATAGGGGAAAGTTTGTCTGGGTATAAACATGTACCCAAACATGTACCACATACGGTCACATGGAGGGGGAAAAAACCCACAAACCAACTGTCCTGGTTTTGGCTGGGATAGAATTAATTTTCTTTCTCGTAGCTTGTATAGTCTTATGTCTTGGATTCAGTATGAGAAGAATGTTGATAATACCCTGGTGTTTTCAGTTGTTGCTAAGTAGTGTTTATTCTAAAGTCAAGGATTTTTCAGCTTCTCATGCCCAGCCAGCAAGAAGGCTGGAGGGGCACAGGAGGGTGAGAGGGGACACAGCCAGGACAGCTGACCCAAACTGGCCAAAGAATATTCCATACCATATGTCATGGCCAGTATATAAACTGGGGGGAGTTGGCCTGGAGGGATTGCTGCTCAGGAACTAACCGAGCATTGGTCGGTGGTGAGCAATTGCATTGTGCATCACTTGTTTTGTATATTCCAATCCTTTTATTGTTATTGTCATTTTATTATTGTTGTTGTTATTATCATTATTAGTTTCTTGCTTTCTGTTCTATTAAACTGTTCTTATCTCAACCCGTGAGTTTTACTTTTTTCCTTCCGATTCTTTCCCCCATCCCACTGGGCGGGGGGGAAGTCGGTGAGTGGCTGCCTGGTGCTTAGTTGCTGGCTGGGGTTAAACCACGACACAATCAAAACAACAAACCAGTTGTGAGGTAAAAGAGACTATCCAGAAAAATGCTTCTTCAAAGCCTGTAACTTAGTATGTTTCCATTCAAAAGATACTGTGGTCATCTGGCTTTTTAGAAGAGAGAGATTAATGTTATTAGTGCAGATTAAGCACTTTGGCTTTTTGCTGTTTTAATTTAATTTATGAACCTTCAATCTCTTCACAACCGGTTTATCTTTCTTCATTTGATTTTTCTGTGTCAGGCTAGATCTCTGTGTTGGCTTCTCCCCTTCTCCATACCTCTAAAACTGCTCCTTTATTCCTTCTGCTGTTCTCTTGACCTCTGCCCCAGCCTCCCTTCCTCAGCAGGAGCAGTCCAAACACCGCTATCTGTCTCTCCCTTTCCTTGCTTATGGCTTGGACATCATTTCTGCTGCGCTCACCAGAATTCTGGGAGTTTCACTTGCCCTCTTTCTCCTGTATTTACCGTTACATTTCCTGTAAACTGTTCTAGGATGGGCACAATACATCTATCTACTTCCACTGTTGTTTACACACCTAAGCATGTTAGATAGGTAAATTCCACTGACATTTATACAATTCAAATACTCTCTGTCTCTTGAGCTGATATTTATGAGACAACAGATACAGGTCCTTTTGTGCATTGGTTACTGCTAGCCTAGAAGAGAGTTGTTACTCAGCACACTCTTAAAAAAACAAAGCAACATGTGACTGTCTGTGTTAAATATACTGCAAGTAGCAAACACATGATCTAGTTGTTGCCACATATCCTCTTGCTTAACAGTAACACCTAAAAAGCCTTACTGAAAAAGGCTAAACAAAACACAGTTATTGGACTTTCAATAAATGAATAAATAAACTTTGGCAGAGAAAGTCCTTGAGATTGTTTTGTTTGACTACCACCTATGTTGAACAATAAAAATTAAATGTATCCTGAAATTAAAGATCTTCAGCTGCAGAAAGAGACACAATGTACTGACCAGCTTCAGTTCTGTGAGACTTCCAGCTCACTAACAAAGGCATCCCCACGTTTTGGCATTTCACCATGTTTATTAGCTGAGATGTCAATGCTAGTACTTCTGCATGTCATATTATAATGTCATGCTGGGGAGGATCAACAGTCTCATATTTTACATGCCTTTTATGCAAAATCACTTGGTTTATTCTGCTTCTATTTTCAATTATGCCAAGCAGGTTCCTGGGTGGAACTCCACTTCAGCAGTAATGGAAATGGCAGTGGAAACACTGTCACTCCAACGAGCCAAGAACAAGTACCAGCCTCTATTTCCATTCACAATGGTGACATGGAGAAAATACTCCTTGATGCTCAACACGAATCTGGAAGAAGCAGTTCAAGAGAAAGTTCACATTGCGACAGGTAAACAAGATGCTTTATTGTAAGCAAAGTAAAGGTCACTATTAGACAAAGCCATTTTTATGCACAAGTGGCAAAGACAAATACAGAAATGCTTATGTATGTGTGTGTTTACATATGTGTGTGCATATACACGCATGCAGAGAGGAAGAGATAGGAAAACTTCATATTTAAAAGACTGGTATTTAAATACTAGAGTAATGCCTGGGTAGAAGCCTGTCCTGAAACTAGAAAAAAATTACAGGGGAGAGGACTCTAGGAGAGTTGTCACATCTCATGAGGATGCCATCTTAGGCTTTTGGTGTATCCTGATAAAGGCCAGCAGCAGCAGCTGAACTTCCCATGGGTGTGCTGCTCGTGTACAGGCAGCAGCCCAGCCTTGTTCTAGTAAATAAAATACTCTGGAGCCGTGTGTGGCTGTCATTCTAAAGGATCAGCCCTTGTGCAACCAGTGTCAGTTCTGTTCTTAAGAGCATATAGCGCTACTAACACTGCTGTCTGCAACAGGAATGTCAGAGAAAGGTGATAATAAGCAACTTGTGTTCTGTAATGAGGTACATCAGTTAATAGTTCTTAGGTAATTGCTAAAGAATTGTCCTATATCTAGTTTACAAATCATAACGGATTTCTAGGAGTATAACACAACAAAACAACTTATATCTGATGCAAATTGTCAGTCAGTGTTATTAATTAATTTATTTGATTTTGATGGGCTATGAAGTCTACAGCGTAAAGTTTATTTAAAAAAAAAAAAAGAGCTACAGGACTCAAAATAGACAGTAGGTTGCAGAACTTCCTAGCCTTACCTAGCTAGTCTGAATTCAAACCAAACCCCACTTTATTCATCATTTGCTGCCCATTGTTATTTAATAAGTAACACGGGCCAAATCATACAGCCTCACAGTCATATCTCTGCACTGCTGAAAAACAGCTCTGTGCAGCAAACTTCTTGGCAGATCGTTAGAAGATCAAAGATTAATTGAATATGATGGCTGGATTATGTCACCCATTGACAGATTAATCTCTTAAGTTATGGTGAGGGCACTGTAGCTCTTTGGGAGAACTGTGCATGTAAGCTTCATTGACTAGCTTTTAGTGCATAACATAAACAACGTCATAAAAAAATTGAGTTCCTTCTTACTTGTGCTTCTCTCTTTATCAAGCCCTCCTCGTTCCCAGACACCTCAGGACAGTCACAGAGCTTTGGAAATAGAGAGTCACAGCAGTGGAGAAAAGAATAGCTTTCAGGTAAAAATCTCATCTTGCTTTGGGAGAAAGAATTTCTTACTCTCATTGTTTGAAAACCAGCATTAGGAAATAAGAGGTGAAGCTGCTAATGTAGAGACTTAAATAAGTTAGAATAGTCTTTGCAGAATCAGGTTTTGTGTATTTGTATCTGACTTGCATGGATTATTTTTTTTTGGTTAATCTGTAACCTGAGATATTTCAGAAGGATTTAGGTGCCCTACTATCTTGTCTTTTTAAAATGGTTGGGTTTTCAAATGCCTCTTTCAAGCCACAAGTTGAAAAGGCCAACTTTCAGATCCTACAAGTAGCTTTTAGGAAAAAAAGACAATCCAAAAAATAACCACTAGTCCAGAATTCAAGAGAGCTGGAGTCAGCACCTTCCTAAGCCTCCCAACTTCTGGTGATCCTGAGGTGTATCATGGTCTATTTGTCCTGTGAAGTGGGCATTATTCTTTACTCAGTAGGTCAATTGTGATGTAAGTCTAACAGATTGAGACAATCAGATTTTACATTAAGATATATAGGAAATGCATTGATAGGGTGGGTATATACATGGCTATTTATGTGAATATTAATGTTCTGTGGGCAATTTACCATGCAGAAGTTTCCTCTTCCCCCACTGACTGTCAATTTGGCACATTTCATGCATCCCCCACAATGAAATTTTATTTAAATGCACTACCACTGGTGCATTATGAATTTAAAAAGTGAATTTGACAGCAGCAAGAATTCCTAGAGTCACTTAAACGTGACAGCCAATAACATACATTTTCAGAGCACTGCCATGGCTTTATGATTCCATTTTGTTTTAACAACTAGTACTTAGCATTTCTACATGCTGCTTTGAAAAACTCACTGTTAGTTCTAATTTCATTTTGTACACTTGTTTACATAATTGCAAAGAAAATTAGTAAATGCATTTGAGAAAAGAGCGGGGAAAACAGATACTATATATTAACAACGTTTTATTGATATACAGCTTGTTGCATGATGACAGGCTAAAATCTTAAGTCTTCACTGTGATTAGATACTGGCTTTTAGTATGAAAAAAATTACTTAAAACATTTTGAGGAGTAAAGTATTAAAAGTATTTAAGTAAATTTCTCTGCTCTTAACAACGACTGGGTTTATTATCTTGAGTAAATCACTCTCCCTGCACTGTTTATATACAAAGAGATACTATTTCCTCATTAAATCAAGGTATATTCTGTGCCTGTGACTAATTCTTACAGGGTTAGCAGTTAGCAATTGGATTATATTTCACTTGGGGCCTCTGCATGAAGAGATGTACGACATACAATAAACTGGCAAAAGTTACCAGCACTAGCAGTTACTTGTGCTCTGATGTGCAATGTTATTTTTTTAATTCTAGTAAGAACTCAGGACCCTTGCATCTGACTTTAAAAAAACAGATTTCTTCCATCACTTCCCTCTTTCAATTACTGTTGTTTATCATCTGTAGCTGAGTGTGCACTGGCTATTAGACTTTGAGAACAAATAATCAAAAGTTAGAAAACCATCAGAATTAAAGTTGCCTGGACAATTTTATTTCCATTCTTAAGTGTATATGTCTGCACATATAGCTATTTTAATTCTATGATCAGATGCTATTTTTATCACAAGACCTTGGCTCCACTTAATGCACGTGTATTAAGCAAGAAACTATTCTTATTCAGTATTTATGCTGTAATTCCCTTGAAAACAAAGCCACTGTTTGTTTGGGGGTGTTTTTCTGCACAGATGTGTGCAAGTCGACCTGGGCTCACTTCACCCCTATTTCCAATACTGGCCCAAAAGCCAGGTAGCTTTATGAGACTAGAAGTAGTTTCACTTGGCTTGTGTTAGCTTGATCAAGGATCTTCAGATAAGTATGACTTCCATCCAGTTTTGAATGCAGGCAAAAAGTTTCTTCTGCCAAATGTCAGTCAGATGTGTGAACTGGAGATATTTTTGGATCCTGTATGTAAGGATTAAATGCAGGGCTCTGGCATTTTATTTCCAGGGTAGTCTTTACTTAAGCAAATATGGGGTATGGATATGGGGTATGGTCTTTTCCATTCACATCCTGCTCTGATGACAGATGTCCCTCCTCCCTCTGTCTTTATCTAGGATCTAAGTACTTCAGTAGAAGGGATATGGAGAGTCCATGGTGGGAGGAGATAGAAGTGAGCTTCAGAGGTAGTCTAGCATATGGTCTTCGATGCAGAACAGGAGCTTTGTTTTGCAGTACTAACTTCCTACCTATTGTAGTTCTGAGTAGTGTTTGATAATGGCTCTTTGTTGTAGTCTGAAGAAGATTTTCTTGAAAGGAAGAAAGAAGTAGAAAGGTTCCTGAAGAAGAATATAGATCGGATATGGGATTGGTCCAGCAGGCCCGAGAACATCCCACCAAAGTGAGTGCTGTCAGTTCTTCTGGATGAACTTGGGTGCAGCCTTTACTTCCACAAGTCTAGATATGTATCTGTTAATGCTGTGACTGTGTTTTCTTCCTCAAAACTAGGGAATTCCTTTTTAAACATCCCAGGCGCACAGCTACTCTCAGCATGAGAAATACCAGTGTAATGAAGAAAGGGGGGATATTCTCAGCAGAATTTTTGAAGGTTTTTCTTCCATCTCTGCTGCTTTCTCATTTGCTTGCCATTGGACTAGGGTAAGTGTAAATTTAAAAAAAAGTAGATTTTTTTTTTTAACCTGTGTTCTCTGAGGTGTAATTCTGACTCCCCATTGCCTCTTTGTCTAAAAGATGGGTAATACACTTCTTCCATAGAAGGGGGACATAGAGTTATTCAGGAAGTGCTTTCTATTTGTCTGCTTGTGGTATTGCTGAATGTATGAAGTTTTCCTTTTCTGCTGTTCTCACTAGTTGAGAATTTTTCGAAATAATTAAGGGGCAGTGAAATTAGGAGTTATATGTATGAACCATAGTTACACTTAAACAGTACTTGGTTCCACTGGAGATATGACTGTTAATCTCACAACTAATTGCAAAGGAAAAAGATACTATTTAATATATTTTAAAATTCCACTTGCACCTGGGAGGGATGGGGGACATGAAACAAACTGGGAATTGGTTTTCTTTAGATGATTTAGGGGTTAGATGATCCTTCTTTAAAAACAGCTGCAGAACACAGACTAAAGGGAAAAGATTAAATGCCTTTTAGTTAGGATCAGAGTTTGCCTCTGCCTAAGCATGGCAGATTCCCCGATACCAGCAAGGAACACTGGGAATCTGGGCACATCTAGCTGCTCTCCCAGCAGTATGCTGTGCCACACTGGAAGGCTCAGGGAGAAGTCAGATGAGTTCTGGGGTGACACCTGTCATTAGCTCTGGTCCTGCTCTTTCTCTGCTCACTCCCTTGCATAAATCCTGAACCTGATCAAGGCTGTGAAAGTTGAGAGTGAGGGGATGCAAGAGATTGAGCGGAAGAGGAGGGCTCTGTGCAGCTGCAGTAACTGGAAGGAGGGACAGCCCAAACCTTCTGTGGTCCCTGTGGTATGCATCATTTTGGATGGATGAAGGCACAGGTTATCTTCCTGTACAAACCCAAGATCTCAGCCACATAATACTGTAAAAGTAACATGAGACTAATTTAACTCCTTCCAAAAATAAAATGATAATTGGACAAGATAGAATAAAAGCATAATGGAATTTTCCTTTCAAAATAAACAAGTTTGGTGATGTAAGTACTTACTTTCTTCCTGGTCACCTCTACCACTGCTGCAAATTTGCATCATTCCAGTTCCATAATGAGTGAGTAACAAGCACTTCCTGAAGATGTGACTTTAATGTAGCATCAGTAAAATAGTTACACTTAAAAATAATAATTTCTTTAAGCTGCAAAAAGTACATGAATAGAAGATGCTATGTAGGGCAGCTGTGAAAACATACCAAGCTGGGAAATAATGACTAGAGAAATAGTAAGAAGTACATGAAGATGACAGTAAAATGAGAGCTTTACAAATTTCAGAGGTATTCAGCAAATGGAAGAACTTAAGATAACAAAAGGAAAAACGTAATAAAACATCTGACTTTGAGACCTGAAGCAGTGCGTCCTTGCTAACCACATACTTATGTCTGACTCTTGCATTCCTGAAACCAAACAGCTTACACAGAATTGTTCAGTCTTAGAGCTCAGGGAGCATTACTAGAAAAGGGTGTGCACAAAGTCACTAGCAACTGAAAACCAAGTTTCATAGTAGTCACTTGATTTGCCTGCTTAAGTATAGCTGGTACTGCTGCTCCTGCTGGAAATTATGTAACTAGTAACCTGATGAGGGAAAAAAGTGTTCCTTGCGTGCTGTATGTTCTTTTTAAAATGAAATGCAGCACTCACTGACCATGTGTTCTTGGTCCTCAGGATTTACATTGGAAGACGCCTTACGACCACAGCTTCAAGTAGTACGTTTTAAATGCACCTGACACATCTAGTTTCAGAGCAAAGAAAATACTCATCTGGGAATACAGAAGGTGAACAGCAGCTAGCGATGACTACCTGATCAGTGTGTACTTGTTCTGTAAATGAGTTCTTGTTTAGTAAGAATGGGAAAAGAGACACTAAAGCTAATGTATCGTATATAGTCTTCTGGATCAATTCATAGAGCTTTTTTCAGATGCATTAAGGTCTGTTATATTGCTTTGTAGTGAACTATCTTTGAAAATTAAAAGAACTTGATGTTTAAAAACAATCCTAGCTTTAATACAGCAATCTGATTCAGCTAGGTATTCATCTAAACTGCTGTTTTGTTGTACTTCATAGATGTGAATATTTGTCACTGCTGCTGTAATCATGACAATAAGGGATTAGCCCAAAACAATGTGTGGCCTTATGTACTATATATGGGAATTCAGAGAAGCTTTTACCTTGCTCAAGGCAGTTTCTTCCTTATGTAGATTTTTACCTAGTGTGTTCTCACATTTGTGTGAGATGTGAAGTGTTGAGAGACACAGTCAGCTGGAAGGAATTAGCACATGAGTGAAACTTCCATTAATTTTTACTAGTTCAGAGTGTGATGCACAACAGCCTGAATTAAAATTTGGACTTTAGTGCCTAATACATAGCTTCTTTTGCAAAGATATTTATTTAACTCCCCAATTAATAGAAGTTCCTTCTGTTGTATCTACTTGCAGGCTACTGCTTCTCAGTCTTTTTATCTGTAAAATAATAAATTTGTGTCTTATTTGCCTCATCCTTGTATAGATTTTAAAAAAGGGTTGCTTGCTTATTTGTTTTTACTAATGGAATGCCTTTTCATTCAGTGATTGTACCTTATTTAATGAGAAGAAAATGAATGTTTGCCAAAGTATCATGTTTTATATATTTAAATAAAAAGGTTCCTTGTGGAGTCAGAGTTTTCTTGTTCCTTTTTCTCTAATAACTGTTGAAAGTGGCTGATAAGGCTCTGTCTTTAAACATGAGTTTCATACTCTGTAACTGACAAGAAAGATCTTTTCATAGAAAGCAACTTCAGTGCTTGTTAAACTGGAATATGACTGAGCTGTCAGTATAAGTTGCTCAGTAAACAGAAATTCACTGAGCTTGCAATACATATTCTACTTTGTACTGTTGTCATCATTTAAAAATAAATTTGCTTTATAATTTTATTTTTGTCCTTATTTAGCAGTACTGACTTCTTCTGTGCTTGAAATGGAACCTGTAAAAATGTGGTTAGTGAGCACCTGGTAATACCGTACAGAGGGCAGGGCCTGCCATCATGCGACATCCTGTGGCTGCAGGACTGGATGCTGCTGTGCAGGCCAGTACATGTGTTTTGTTTTCCCTTGGAGTAAATCACTTGTTCTCACTTCTATGAATTTAATCAATCGCACACCTTTTACAGGTGGACCAGTATCTGTTTGGGTTTCTTACTGTATGTCTGCATGTGCAATAAAATAAATGGATTTATAGGATTTTATTAATTTCTGAATAATACTTCCCGTATGTGATGTTGGACGCATTTTTTTATCTGACTACAGGCAGAGTTGAACCTCAGTGTTGCACCAAAATAGTATTAATAACATTGGTCTCAGAATGACTGTTAGATCAACTGCTTCCTCCTCCTTTGAAAAAACAAGATTTATTTTGTTTTTTACTACCATTACATCAAATCTAAATAAAAGATTCCTTATAAGTACTGCTAAAACCCCAACAACTAGCCCAACTCCTCACACCCACCTTTCCTTGAATTACAGCAGGTAGAGCGGGGTGTTTGGTGAGCACCAGCCTGTGTGCAGGTTCACGTTTCATTTAACCAGGGTTCTTGCCGTGTTCCTTAGTGTTAGATATTTCTTGTTTTCAGTGAACGTGAAGATACACCATCTGTGCTGGAAGTTCCCTGGGTTCATATTCTACTACAAGTTAAAAGCAGTTAAAAGCATTTAGGATTATGCTGAAGTAATACTCACCTGAGTACTCCTATCTGCATTGCAAAGTTAGTTGTATGAAAGTATCTGTTGTGAATAAAGGAACTATATTGGTTCTTTGTTCTTTTCTCCTTTCTCTTTTTAAACACAGAAGCAAAGCAATCCTGTATGGACAGGAAGAGAATTACCACCCTGAAAGATCTGCAAAGTAGGCATTTGTTAACTTCCTTGCAGTAGCTGGAACTCTTCAAGCCCAGGCTCGTGCGTGAGGCTAAAAGCAAAGGTTGGATCAGAAGCAGCCAGAGCATATCCTCTCCTTGGCAAACTGGAACAGGTGAATGCCAGCCTGAACTTTCGTGTTAGGCTTTCATGTCCTGTATAACTGTTACCACAGATTAAGGTAGTAAAATGAAAAAAGTGGTTTACATATACAGAACATGTTACTTATTTGCATATTTATCATTACCAGCACCTTGACAAGTGGTATATCTATTACCTCTCATAGTTGCTGAGAAAACATTTCTAATTTTCATTGCTACTTTGCTTTGAAATGAGAAGTTATTTATGTTATAGTGTCCCCTATTATTATTCCATCAGCTCCACCATCCCTTGGGATCACGCTCATGGGTATCATGCAGAGGGGTAGATCAGCCTTTACAATGTCGGTCTCGTGCAGTGTGGTAGTACCCTGCCCAGCAGGTCATCGCAGGCCAGAAAACCCCTCACTCGTTGTTGGACGTTCACTAAAATTGCTGTGGTCAAACTGGAGCAAGCAAAAGCAAACGGTGCGAGACAGGAACGGGGAGAAGGAGGGTGGCAGAAAAGTCATCTCAGTCTCTTGTTCCACAGACTTTTGCAGACAGTCAACTTTTTCAGCTTAGGCACAATGAACAAGGGTTTTAGAGGTAGTTACACATTTCATCCTTACTCATTCTTAACTTACATTGGTTTTAATTAGAATTACATGCATAATCATCTCTGAGGAACTGATCCTCCGTCCCTGATCTTGCAGGGGATGAATATAGTTTCAGCAGCCTTTTCAGAGTGCATGTGTAGGTGCATGATAATTTTCCTAAAGCTATCAAGCAGAAATAGTTTGTCCATTTTCAGTTATCACAAAGTTGAAGGTAATAAATACAGATACTTGTTCTGTGGATAATCTGGACTGTGATTCTCTATATTTCATCAAGAACGCAGCAGCAAGGTGTACTCAGGGGTGCTAACGCTGTACTTGGGTAGTGGAGAGCTGACTACACAAGTATCATACAGCCATTAGCACTCTGTTTATCCACATTTTTAGGATCATCATTCAGAAAACCTCACGTTCAACCCACTCTCCACCATATTTCTATGACATGCCCAAGGTGGTGATTACCCATTTCAGAAAAAACAATGTGTGAAACACCTAGAAGAACATCAGACAGTCAACATCTGTATCAGAGGTTTGTGCTTATGGCAGCAACTTCTTAGGCTGCCCTGATCCAAGCTGAACCACTGTATATGTAATAATTATTTTTAACATGATGGAAAGAAGCAAAGTTAATTAAAAAAACCCCAAACCCTAGTCATCATGGTGCATTTAAACTATTGGACATCATTATCCAATTATTGGTCAAGGCATTCTTACAGAGCTACATCAGTTTTCTGTGGTCAAATGTCAGCCTTTTGCCTTTGTGTCTTCAACATTGATTTCTGTAATAGATGCCTCATATAAATTTCACAGTTATCAATTTTTTAAAACAGCTTTAAAGTGCACAGGCTTTGCTAAAGCCATGGAAGCAGTGGACAACTAGTCCAAAAGAAATACAAATGCTAAAAGAAATGGCCCAGTACTGCCTTAATATGCTAGATATTGACAAAAACTGCATTGAAGACTTCAAGCTGTTTGATCCTCACACTTCATACCAGGGGAAATGGAAAATTCAGTCAATTTTGCAACTAAACTTATTTTCTTTAAAAAAATAAGAGGTCACAGCATAAATAAGTACCATTTTAAGTACAGCACAGTTCCAGTCCAAGGAGCTTTATCTTTTTAGAGACACACGAATGAACATAACTCGTCATAACTCATTTAAACAAACCTCATTCCCAGTTGTGCTTCCAGCTGTGGACCCAAGGTGTCTGCAGCTCCCTCCACCTTCCCTGGGGAGGGTCCCCTTTGCCGGGGTCACCCCCCACTGTGGGCAGACCTAGCCTGAAGGACAGACAGGAGGACACCAGCCACAGGCACAGGGTAGGAAGCCCGGGCTGGCACAGCAGAGCTTCAGCAGGGGCACAGGCTTGCAGGAGGCAGCCAGCCCTATTCAAAGCTGAGCTCGTCATGGTCTGTTTCACTGCTTTCAGGCTTAGCAGGCTCATGACAGCAGCAGCCAGCTCAGGGCACACCGAGGGCTTGTGTACTTTTGCACAAGAAATACAGTCAGTGAAACTGTGGTATTAAAAACTTACCAAATATGAAAAGAAAGTCACGAGAGAATTGTTATGGATCCCAGCATTTTCTAGAGTTCCGTGCAGGTATCACCAAAGGCTCTCAAGGCTTGCAGCAGAAACCTGTTCTTGCTCCAGAGCAGCAATCAGTTCGTTGCAGTCTTAAAGCATTTTCTCTACCTGGGTTTAAAGCTTTGCATTTCAGCGTGCTTTGCTCTACTAGTGGAAAGTAATCCTCAGCAGCAACAAGCAGTCAGAGGCCAAGCTGACAGCTCTGGGACACGTGGGATGCATCGCACACACTATTTATAACCACAAAGGAGGCTGCGAGGAGGGCCAGTGTCTGGGTAAGCTCAATGCACAAAGGCCTCCATCAAGAGCCGGCAAAGGTAAAGAGAGAAGCTGAGCTCTAAGACTGAAGCTTTCAAGGATGCTGCAACAGAGGGCATTTGCTGCAAAACCAGTTTCTGTTCTCTGCAGACTCCTCACACCCCGCAGTTTGCACGGAGGTGGAGGTTTCCTTCCAGGAGCCACTTATGAACACCGCCCGGAGCAGCACAGACCCCCAGCCCAGGGAGAGCTCCACAGCGCAAGAGCTGCCTCCTCCCAAGTGTCCCCCAGCAGCCAGACCCCAGGGGACCTTCAGCTATTCCCCCGTTAGCAGCTCAGCCAAACGCAGACGCTCGTCTGCTCAAATGAGCCTGTGAAGTTCATACTCATCAAGGCTTAACGTAGCTTCTTACCACCAGTTTTGTAAGCACCACCAGAGTTTGGATCAAATTTGGTGTAAGGCAGGAAAAGACCTTTACATCATAAATGAGTTAAGGGGACACCGATGGCCACAGCCACCTGTGTGTCCACGTGCTGCCCAGCGCTCAGCATTGACGAAGAGCCGCACGCACGTTTACTCCGAGTTACAGCTCACTCTTTGGAGCAGCTCAGACACCACATCACCATCACTCAGACCAGGGAAGAGTCAGGCTCATTCCTCGTACCAGGCCTGGTGAGCACGGGGCCCTTTCTGCCCATCACAAACCCTGGATGCAAAGAACAGGACAACAAACCCCCAACTATTTTACTTACAGCTGATGAACAAATTTGCATCTCGCTGAGCAGATGGAAGACTGGCCCTCCCTTTCCCCCTCGCCCCTCCAGCGTAAGCCCCTTGCTGGCTCCCGTGCCGTCTGCGAGGGGAGAGATCTGGCAGCAGCCATCTCACTGCATTTTAATTCCCTAAACGTTCACCTGAAGTACGTGTTGTGAATTCGGACATCTGGGGTTCCTGCTCCTGGCTGCAGGCCGTCAGCACAGCTGGATACCAGGTGGCTGCTGGGTTATTAATTCCTGCTCACAAGGCAACGCTTGCTCATCTTCCCAGGTCCCATCTGTGGATATGGGGGATCGTCCCCCAACCCAAACACTGGCCTCCAGAGAGCTGCTGCCAGAGCCACTCCAACAGCCAGGAGCTGGAAACAGTTCGAGAGAGAAAAAAACCCCAAACCCACCACGGCAGGTTTTATTCGGTGATGCAGGGGTAATCATGGGCATAGGAAAATATTGCTCACCCCCCTTCTGTAATTCCAGGACCAGGCAGTTCCATGGGAAAGTCCTTGCACGCCTGCCAGGGAGTCTGAAAGGTGACTTCATTTCTAGATACAGCCTTTGGGCAGGGTACAGAACAAAGGCCTTTGGTCAAAAGCTCGACAGACACAATTTCTCTGACTTTGAAGCCTAAAAATAGCGTTCTAGCACATAACACATGAAACGCCAGATTAGTCTGGAGGATGGCCACCTCACGGGAGAGATCACAGACCGCACGGAACCATGCCCTGTGTGGCTCACAGTCACAAACGTCCCTGTTCTGCAACCGCGGGGAGGGAGCCTGGGTGAGGGGTGGAGAGCTCCCTCACCCCCTCCTGATTTCCTTTCCCTGGGAAATTAGGACAAATTAAGTGCCTGAACTCCAAGGAAGCACATTTTATTTCATCAGGTTGTAAAATGTGTTTCAGCTGCCCTTCAGCCACGCGCAGCACCCCTCACCACCCTCAGTCCCAGCACATCGACAGCCACCGGCGCAGGGGCAGGAGCTGATCCCCGGACACGCGGATTCCAGGTCCTGCTTTTCAGAAACCGCTGTGCATCACTGCCGAAGCCCCCAGCCCTCGGCAGAGCCCCCAGGGCTGTATTTATACACCCCCCCACATTTCTTTATTTACTTCACCTTCCTGACATGTTTGTTCTGGAGTCACTCAGCATTTCCATGAGGAAGTCTGACTCTCTCCATCTGTGTGTGTTTGCACTCAGTGTAAAATGACAATGGAATTCAGAGTTTAATCTTAAATCCCATTCCTGCAATTTCCAAACCCATCCCCGAGAGAAAGCAGACCTTTGAGAGGGTGGTTCATCTTCTCCCAACACTTTTTCATCGTGTAACCGGTGATTACAGTTACCACAGATGCCCACTTTCTGCTCACTAAACAACTACGCTGATTTAAAACACATGCACAAGCTCTGTGAAGCGAGGATTACGTACAAAACTCTCCCTCAGGTTTACAGAGACTGCCTCTGATACGCAGCGCTCACTTCAGCCCTAGTTAACGGGGCATCAAGGATTCATTGTACCAAAGGAAGTGACTTTAAAAACACGTTTCAAAAAATCTTACGTCTAATTTCTAGTACAGACAACTTCCGCTCTCCTCAGTTATTTCCTCAAAAACAGCTGAGGCCTGCAATTACCTTGCTGCTAGGAAATACTTGCAGAACAGGGGATCTGTGTGTTGCACATAGCCCACAGCCTCTCAGAAGGCACCCGTAGGGGTTTTTCCCACATGTGGAAGCCCCGCGCTGCATTTCTAACACAAGATCCCTGCCACGCGTTACCGACAAGATGCTCCATCTCCTGGAAGTCAACCATTCGGGGTATTGCATGTGCGAGTAGCGCAATGCTCTTGAACTGGTCCCAGAAGTCAAGGGTGGTTTGGGGCAAGTATCTGAAAAAACAGTAATTTTATCGAATTGACAATAAAATCTGGGTTTAGATAAAATGAAATGATAAAAATTTCATGAATCATCAAAAACTATTTAATTGAAAGTGGTACAAGCAAATCATGTTTTATATAATAGAAGATTTCATCATATCCTTTTTCTTTTTACTCATATTCCACTTACATTTGCTGAAAAAATAGATCAAAAATAGACAGCACTAATATATTCACTGAATATGAACAGACAGCTTTCTGAGTTAGAGGTATGACCATTCAAAAACTAATCATTTAAAATGGAAATACAAACAATCTTCAGGTTGGCTCATTTGGCCAACTACCTAACAAACGGAAGAAAAAGTTGTCAAAATACACAGAGCAAGTCCAGGTAAACATTTAAAATTTATTAAACTTTTTGGTCAAAATAATTGAACAAGTATGTACAATCCCATTGTATTAGCTCTATTATGTATTTTAGGAACAAGGTCAAATCTAACGCTTTAGTGACCCAGAAGTTCCACATTTCAAGATTTTCAAATAGTGTCACAACCAATATACAGTATAAGTTGTTTTTTTTTTTTTTTTAATTTAAACTTTATTTGTAGAACCTCAAAGTTAGTTGTACTTACTAGCTTACCGTGAACAAGAGTGGCACTCTATGGACATTGATCGGGAGGGTAAGAACAGAGACATTTTGCTCTTACATATGCAGATCTGATTCCATAATCATAATACACCTTCATTTTAAGAAAAATGGAGTGTAAACCACACTTCTGTATTGCCTCTGGGAAGCTCAGGGGATCTTGTTTTTCAGCAAGAATTTCTAATTTGCAGGCACATTTCAGAGAGTGTAACGTCTAGCTACTCGATGCTACTAAAACGTGCTGCAACAGCTTCAGGAACAGTTTCTTACCCAGGCTAGTCTAGGGTGAAGAGAAGGTTGATGCATTTTAGGCCTCTTTGGAGGAGGAGTGGGGGGGAAGGAGGAAAAAAAAAAGTACCTAAGGCTTAAAAAAAAAAAAAGTTAGCAAGAACAGAGTTACAACAACTGCAGTTAAACACCAGCTTGTGGCCTCAGTGTTTTCCTACATCTTCATGTTAAAGTTGGAACGTGCCCAAGTCTATTAAGCTGCGTTGCTGCTTGGCATAATTAAGAAAGGTTTGGTTTTTTTTGCTGGCTTGAACTGCAATCTGAAATACAATATATTATGCCAAATATTTAAAATAAACTATATCTTCATGACAAATACTAAAAAGGTTAAAAAACATAATGCACATAAGGTATGTCTCTATCTAACATCGAGAGGCATCAGATAAACTGAATTTTTATCTTCAAAGAAGAAAATCTGTTCAGTGTTTTGTTTTCCCTTCTGTGCAAGGTGGTCACTTTCTATTAAGGCTGTGGATGTCTTTATACTAACCTTTTCAATCTCCTACTTGGTACACAGTGTTACAAGAAAACCAGTGCAACTTAAACTAAATGACAATTTCATGGAAACTCTAAATTTAGAATTTGAAATACTACACAAAAAAGTTTGTATTAGTCTGCCAAAAATCAATGTTTTGGGGCAAACATTGTCAAATCTGCCCATCAGGATTATTTTGCACAATCTCAGTACATGCAATAAAAAAATAAAAAGACTGAATACATACCTTCAGATTTAAAAACAGTTTTTATAGTTTGTTATTTTATTAAGTGGTTTACACCAGAAGGTGTGGTTATAGATACAGTTGGTGAGTAAATATTCATGGAAACCTGTCTACGAACCCAACTCAAGACCTACCTAAGTGCTCAAAGGTAAAAACACCTAAGCCTAGATACAGGCCAGAGGAGGAATGTTTACAGGCATTAAGCACAATATATGTTTTGAAAGGCCCAAATATTACAGCAGAGAAAGAGCGCGAGAGATAGAAATTACATTTTTATGACAATTTTTCTTCTTGGGTGTTAAATTTTTGGTCTATAAACTGGAAAGGAAGGCTCAGACTTAAATAAATACATTTGTTTTGAGTATTGGCCTTTTGAGCACTGTCCATCAATTCTGCCTCTAGAGGGTTTCTCCCAGAAAATTGTGACTGACGTTCCCTACCCCCACCGAAGGCAGAACTACACCATGAACTCAAAAACCAGGCCAGATCCTCTCCTTTATCTAAAGGGAAGTAAGTGCATCAATGTTCTTCACTGGTAGGACAACAAGGCCTTCTCTTTTACAGATAAACAAATGAGCTTAACTATGCAAGACGACGACTCTGTCCTCAAGTAAGTCATCTTTAGTTAATTTTGTCCTGGAATATATACAAATTATTGGTGGCAGCTACAGCAATGATGTTCTCCATGGGATGCCATGCTGTATGAAGAATCTTCTTGTTGAAGTCCAGACTGTCAACGCTTATTTCATCCTTCTTTCTTTTACCACCTGTACACACTTTACGTGGCTTTAAGATGGCACGAGGTTTGCTGCTCTCCCTGGATGCTTCTAGAGTGATATCCCGTCGCGTGTTTCGGTCAAACATTCTAAAGAAGTTGTTGTAAGATCCAGTCATGATAGCACTGTTTAAAAGCAGAAGAAAGGCAAATCTTACTAGGTTTCCAGAAATAGTATTCAACCCCCACCTTATCCCTCTTACGCACAAGCTGACTATCAGACCAGCTTCACGACCAGTATGCGGCATTACACTCTCTTCCTCTCTGATGTATACCTTTGCTCAATTCCGTTTGGACTTCAGCACTGCTTCCACTCCACCACTTTCTTTTCCCCTGGTTCCCACCTCCTGCCACCAGCACTCAGCACCAGTCTTATGCTTTGTTCATCTTAATGTGAGCAAAGCGGGTTTTCCCGTTGCTACTCTATCCTTTTATCCTGCGGCAACAAAAGTCATGGTGGAAGCAAAGCCATTGTAAACTGCTTCATTACCACAAATGAAAGTGCCTTCCTTTGCTCTGTGCACGCGTTGACCATGAGCATGCCAATGGATTAATTACAAAAATTTGTCTTGAATCAGTAAAAGAAGCCCCTTGTGCAAATGTCTGATGCAGCCCTGCAGAAACAATTCAGAGTTTCTGTACAGTATCAAATCTGCTTTTGAACAAGGCAGAGAAAAATTTGCATCTGAAAACGCTTTCATGTATCTAACTTCCAAAGAACAGCTTGTTTGTAGCTCTCAAAAAATATGCCTGAAATTGAGGCTGAATTGGTCGTCATTTTCCATATTGAACACTTATCTCTACCACTTGAAACTGAAAAGCCACTTCCCACAAGGCAGAAGTCCCACAGATTGTTAAAATTGCAGGCACCTCACCCTTGTCGTCTTATTTGCTGATACGCATTGTCTTTGTGGCATTAAAAAATTAATGACTAGGAGGAGAATGAGATACTATTACCACAACATATACCACTCAGATTGTCCTAGGAAATGCACTGAGTGAAATATTTTTTTCTTTTTCAAAGGGAGGTGACCATCACAACTTCCATGACAACTTATGTTCTTATAATATGTACAAATGAGATGACCTTGCTTTGACTGATTCTCCCTCCCCCTGTCCTCCAAAAAAGACTGACTGGGGTTGCTTGAAAAGAAAAAAATACAAACCACATAGAAATAAGGGTCAGTTTCTTTGCATTTTAGCTTAGTGAAAAACATACACCACTTCTTTTATGCATTTTATGTTAGATACTGTAAATATTGCTAGCAATTTTTTTTGTAAACTGACTGACACAGTATTTCTCTTCTCAATAACTCAAAGCCAATTGCAACCTCAGCCACTTGCAACCTGGTATTTAGAGTAACCAATTTTCTTTAATATTGTTTACTTAAATTAGTATGCAAGTGGCATGTAGCAGTGCATGCAAACTCAACTATCATTGCAATAGCAATGTAGGTAGGTTTCACTTCCTTTGCTGACTCCTGTGGACAGCTTATAAGATTTGACTTCCCTGATCACTGTCCCCATCTGAACTATGTGATGGATCTTTTCTTCTTCCAATATTTGATAGACTTAGGCCAAAGCTTGTTTCACAGGCTGATCCTGTTACCATCAAATCAAAACTGATACCTTTTCATTGAACAGTTTGCAAGCATTTGGTAGCAGACAAGTCACTGTTTTAGGTATTTCAGATATCTTCACAAGCCTTCCACAAAAAAAAAAAAAAAGAATCCCCAAGGCAAGCCAAGATAAAGCATGCAAATATAAGATCCAGATCTGCCACAATCTTATCCATGGTTTCTGAAAGCATTTTAACAGGTAGCTAATATTACCATCACTAGTGACAGGAAACATACACCATTTGTGCCAATATATGTAGCTTTGCTATCTGATTATAATGCTTGATAACCTGGAGGCAAGACCTATTTCTACTGTTTGCAACAAATATGAGTGATTATCTAACACAGTTTTATCTTCTTTAGCCTACAGAAAACATGGAAAGAAGATTCTATTTACAAGACACAATGCATTTCTTATATACACTTTAAAAATGAAACTGAGTCACATTTTCATGGCTTGAAATGGCCAGTCTTGACTATATAAAACTTCAACAACAATTCATATTAGAAGCAAACTGACACACAAAAACACACTTCCGCAACTGGAGGGTGGAGGATTGAAGAATGAAGTAGTCTTTTTTCAAAAAAACAAACACACACACACAAAACCACCCCAACAAACCCAGTTGATTTGAATGCAGCTAATTACATCCTTAAAGTTAAGTACTGTTTATGGCTTTCAAGACTGGAAACCAAATTCTTAATGCTGAAGGAAAAACAAAAAAACCAAACCAAAACAAACCCTCCAACTTACCTATCAGAACCGTTCCAGCAGCATTCAAATTTGTCAAAGATGCAGTCATTTTCATAAAGGGAACAAAGCTTGCTTCGAAGATACTCATGAACCTGTTTGGAACATTTAAATTGGTATTAGATATAAAGAAAAAGAAGAAAAGAGGAAAGGAGGGATATTTAAGAAAACTTGAACACCATACTTGATATGTCTCTACAGGCCTGTTTTCCATATTGAGATCCCACACTTTAACAGAAAGGTAGTCTCTTGTCATCATGTATCGACCACTGTGACTGAATTTTACATCAGAAATCGATGATATTATTTCTGAAAAAAACGATCTGCTGCTAGGATCTTCAGGTTCTTCAAAAACTGTAGATAGAAGACACGATTACAAATGAAACCAACACCAAGTTTTACAGCTTTGAACAGTTTTCAATACTTGGAAAGTTTTAAATCAATATACTAGTTTCTTTTTAAAGAAAGTTGCTCTTAAATACTTTTTAGAAATAATCTCTTTTTAAACAATGTTATGCTCTTAGGCATCTAGCAATCTGATGACTATCGCCAACAGTCTCAGCCAGAGCATAGCATCAGCAAACTACAATTCACAGGTCTTAGGGATGAATCAGAGAAAAAAAGCTAAAAAACAACCCATGGGTATGGTAACCATTGCAACTGATCTACAAATCATGTTGAACAAGAGCAGATGAAAACATCAACATCCCAAACACAGTATCTTAATGCATGACCCAGGCATTTTGAGACTACTGTACAACATAATTTTTTTTAGATCTGAACAAAAGTTGTACAACACAACCTGCTGAAATAAAGTATAGTATCTACACTTGAAATGCAATTCGTATGGTTTTAGAAAGCAGATAAAGAAATGCATTATTTAAATTGAAGAGTCAATCTTTGAAATCAATGTTTCATGACACAAGCTACCCAGAACTATTTATTTCATTTTTGAATAGACCCCTTTTAACAGGATGTTATTCAGTCACAAGCAGTTAAAAAATAAAGTGCTTCTAAGTAATTTAATGCAACACAAAGTCAAATAGATGAAGCGGCTTAGCATTCTACATTTCCCATTGCACAAATATTTCCTTCCACCAACAAGAAAACCTTATCTGCACTATAGAAAGCTTACCTGCAAATATCAGTATGGTATATCACCCCACAGGGCTAGTAATACTAATAAACCACAACTATTACAGTAGCGAACAAGAAACAAGAGGCTGCGTGCAAGGCACAGGCAGTTATCCTTATGACTTCAACAGAAAAGCTTTCCTCACCTACATAAGTTTACGTGGCTCAGCAGACCAACGAGCATTCACCTTTCACCCCTGCAAACTCGCTTCAAACGCAGCGCATATTCTTAAGAATTAATTCTATCCTAGGAGCTGCAAATGGTCACGAAGTAAATGGATTCTGGCAGCATCAGCCCAGTTTCTAATGCACAAAGGTGAATAAACTGCCCTAAACTGGCATTTGATAAGCAGATACCTTTGAGAAGCACCAAGACTGAGTCTGGACAGAAGACAGGTCTCACTGGTGCCAAAAGCACTTGTTCCCATCAGTTTATGATGCATAAATGGGTAAACAGGAGCAGAGTCAGATCGTCAATTGTCTCATGCTACACTTCTGCTTGTTGAGGGCCTAGAACAAGACAATTAAAATGTTCCATTCTACAAAACTACCACCCCTTACCTTGTATGCTCTTTACCAATAAGCAGAACTTGGTATGTTTATTTACAAGCAGAACACCTATACACTCTATCTTGCATGAAAACAAAGCAAGAAACCCATAAACCAAAGATGTGTCCTAACTTACATTTTGAATGCCTATCACAGAGGGCTGAAGAACGCATGTCACAGAGTCGAATAGTTCCTTTGCTACTACTATAGACAAACACATTACAGTGATGAGGGTGGAACTCTGCAGCAGTAATCACTTCTGTCAGCTCCTCCATGTTAGCAGGCTTAATATCTACAATATCTGGGAAGGTTTTTGTAAAGGCATGTAACATTTCACATTCAAATCACTTCTAGCAGATAATTATTGAAAAATGTTAAAAATACCATGTAGAAAACTAGGGCAAGATCTTAATTTCCACTGTGTGCAATCTACACAAACTAAAGTGACCTGAGTAGATTAAAAAAAAAAACCCAATAATTTTACAGATCAACTTTAACAGATGCTAGAGATAATTTCAGACTCCTCTCAAGCCTCCTTCTTAATGCTTCTTACTGAACACTGAATATACTTCATCTATTTACCTAAAGCTTTAGAAAACTTGCATATGTCCTATTTAATATTCAGTATTTCTGCAACTTTTATTTTACTGCAGATTTGCCAATTTAGGACATACTACTAGTTTTGGATACACAGGCTTGCAAAAAGATTTGAAAATTATTTCTGCAGTTAATGATATCATTTGACATTAAAAAAATGGACATTTGTTTTCTTTAAGAGAAGTGTCACTTAGGCAGTTAAGAGACCTTAAACTTTGGAAAGAAATATCTACAGTAACAAGGGATCTACTTTTCAAATTTTTCAACTCTTAAGTTGACTGAACTCCACAAATAAAGGATGCTCCCCAAATTCCTCAATTTCTCTTTAGAGATCAAACTATCTACGATATTTCTACTGGCAGTTTTCCATTGAAAGAATGCTTGCCCTCAAGAATGAATGAGAGCATCCTAAGGCCTGCTTTCACTGTATTAAACCTCCAGATTTTAAAATCCTATATTTTAATCCCTAGATTTAAACACCTACTCTAATTAGTAAAACTAAAGTGATTCTCTTAAGCATACACAACTTGGATTTGCCCCAGTGTTCACAGAGAACAAAAAAAGGATACTAAAACTTCTATCTGTGATTTCTAAATGCCATAGGTTAATTCTTAGGTCATCTGCAGAAAGGTATGTTTCATGATCACTATTTACTGAAATAGAGTTTATGTGATAAGTATGTGCATTTGCAAATATCCTTCTGGGACTTGCTTCTACCATTAGGTCCATGGGTTTCAATATTGGCACCTGAAACATGAAAACAAACAGTCAATTTTGGCATAAAACTGATTTCTGATTCGGAAGATATTAATTAATTGCATACCACACATTTCTGTTTTGATTTAGTGACTGAACATTTTCAAAACCACTGAGCAAGAAAAGTAATAAAATAGCCTATGAATGCTGAGTTTGCATACTACCAACACAAAACCTCAGACACTGACTTCTGCAGAAGTTACCTGTCAAATACAGCAGCTTCGTACTTCATCCAACACAAAAATGGTGTACGATTATAATGATATTTGAAGATTATGTTAATTTGAAACAAGCACTTAAAAATGACCCCCATATCTGAAAGGAGTGCTTGTGAAATTGGCAAGAACAGTTTGCAAAGAAATCTTCCCATTTGTTTAACTGAACAGTCAGTACGATTTTAGGAACACATGGATGCCCTGCTTCCACAACTAGCTGATCTAAAGCGTGACATGGTTTGTCAGGGTCAAGTGGGCTAAGCTTCCCTCTAGCTCTCACTGACCAGCAAGTGAATAGTTTAAGGTTGCCCAAGGACGTCCTATGCTGTTCCAGTACATACAATTCAACAGAACACTAACTTACATTATCCAACCAAGAAAAAAAGTTATGACAGTGTCCAAGATAATCTGTCTTCCTGGAACAAGAAACAAATTAATCCAAGAGCTCTGTAATTGCTCTCACCATGTTTGTATCTCACAGTCTGTTTACATCAAACTGTAATGATTAAAATTAATCTATTACTTTTTATTAGGCAATTTTCCTATCTTACCACATGAGCGCTCCTAGCCTGGTTGTGAAATCAAAAATACATTAATGTCAATTATCACGTACGGTACTTAGAAATGCCATGCTCACTATGCACAGGGATGCAGCTCTGAAGTGCTGCTTCTCCTCCATGTCTACTCCTTTATAAACAAATGGGGATTCTATTTCTGTAACAAAATATGCAAACAAAACCCATAAAAGCCCAAGGTACACACACTCTAGATTTCTAAAACCTGATCATTTTAACATATAGAGGTAACTCTAGGCAAAGTTTTTTCCCCTTCTGCCAACTGTTGCTCAGACTTGGTTCATTCCATCATCTCTTCTTGTAAGATGTAGTGCCTGGCAAGCTCTGCAGCTCAGCCCAACCCTCCTTTCCCAGAAAAGCAGCAAATTTAGAAGACTAACTTTTAAGAGAGAGCGTCTTGCTTTTTGTTGCTTCCCCCCATTCAGCTTGACGATTCCTAAATATATTACAGCGTTTAAAGAAGATGCTAATGTACTCCTTCAGTGATATAGCCCATACCTTGTAAAACCGTTAGGCCGTATTCTGGACTCTCCATGTTCCCAGATGGGTAGTCTACTGCTACATAAGGGCAAGGTTGTAGAACCCAAAATTTCATCCGTACCTACTTCCAGCCACTGGGCTAAGGCATTGTATCATAATTAACTTCCTTGGTTTTAGATATTTTCACTAGAATACTCAGTCAGATCTTGGTTCCCACACGCTGAATAGAAAGACACTTTGCAGAGGAAGTGGCTATCCTTTCCCAACATGATTATGCATTAGGCTTATGTATACCTAAAGCTTCAGTTCAATATTCAATTTAAGCAAAAGCAAGGCAAAAAACCCCAACAAAAACCCACAACTGTATAGTCCCTACAAGTGTCAGGAGCGGCACTGGCTTTGAAAGTAGTGAGAGCCTCAGTTTGATTCCTATTTATGGTTAACAACAACATAAAAAAAACCCAAGAAAAACCCCAGCCCCACATGATTTCATTTCTTGAACTCCTGCTTTAAATGATCCCATGTTTGGAGCACTAACCCTCCTACTACATCCCTACGCAAGTGGAAAAATGTCAAGACTATTCAAGCACATATCAGGTTTTCCAAATGCTCAGAATTTGCCTCTAACAAAACCACCTTCTACTTAGAATAACCATAGAACAACCAGCACCTTGTTTAAATTTTTTAGTCTTGCTCTTAGAAAAAAGGCCAAACAAGTTAAATAAATATGAGCAATACTGAGGGGAAAAAAACCCATTATTGATACAAAGCCAAATTCTTCCTAAATTCACAATGGCATGTGCTTTAAGCCAAACAGAAGGACCCTACCTGCCAGTTTCAAAAAGCAGCACTCAGGGAGGATATAAAGGTTAATCTGGGCACCTACTACTCCTTACTAGTGACCAGCACAGACACTACAGCATTATCCTCTACTGACTAGTCACAGCCAGGAAGAGAACTCAGTATGTTATGGGTCTTTGAAATAAATGTGTTCCCTGCACTTTTCTTCATGTTGCATGAAGACATTAGACTATTTTAAGAACACAGCAGGATGAGTCCATGCTTCTATGAATTAAGTATAGACTAGTGCAGCTCCAGCCAGAGATACTCCAAAATGCTGTATTTTCAGGCTTGAATAACAACAGTTTGTTACATTTTATTGCTGTCAATAAACCAGTGTATCTTATTCTACAATTTGAATATACTGAGGTGGATGAAGGCTGTCTCTAACAAAAAAATTTAAAAAAGTTTAAATTTCAAATCCATTTTAAATATGCTAAGGTGTTCCAAGAAAAAAAAAAATTAAAATCAACAAACTATTGGGAAGCTAATAATATGATAATATAATCATGAAAGTTTGCCTCAAGTTTTCCAGAGGAACCTTATTTAATAGTATATAGATATGTAATGATGTGTCTCCATTTTTTTAATAAGATTTCAATGACCCTGACCAAAACATCATTTTTAATCTACACATTTCAGTTGACAACTTTGGTAGTACAAAGGTAGAGAAGTACATGCAAAAAGAAATTTGAAGTCAAAGAGCAGAAACATACCCGTAGTGCTGTGATTCTGAAAGGATCCCTAAGTCTTCCATCTTCATCTTTTAAATTATAACCTTCGGCTCTTTTATCCCTTTCACTTATTTTCCATAATTTAATAGTTTTATCTAAAACCAAAAATTCACATGCTTGAGAATGAATTAAATTCAAAATAAAAACACTAAATAATGGAGTCAGCAGAGTGGATATTATTTATCTATCTAGGTTTCTGCTGCTTGCAACAGAAAGGATCCTGATGGAGTCCTTTAAACAACAATGTAATAGGCAGTACAGCCCTCCCTACATATCCTTTAAGTACTTTGCCTTCAGCTATATTGTTTAGCAGAATTGATATGTGAAAAACAAACAAAAAATACACCAGCCACATGCACTTGGAGGGTGCAGATGGGAAATACATCAAAATATCAGTAAATGGAGAGGAAAAAAAGATGGATTCCATTTTAACTCCAATGTAATGTTCAGTTTGAATAAAATACAAGTTTCTGCCTGAACAGTAAGGCCCTATGCCTACCATTCACCAAAATGACCCTTCACAAGGGAAGTTTCACACACCAATTACCAAAATTCACCAATAAGCCCTGTATGACTATCTAAATTATTTTTAAGAGAAATGCTAGGGAAAAAACCCCAACAAACCCATGAATTACATACACTACCTACCTTAAGGAAATCCAAGTTTATCCCAGGTGTCTGCTAAGAGACAGCCAAGGGCGGTAAGTGAGAACAGGACTTGCCCCCGTATTTTAGGGCTCCACATCCAAAGCCATGTACTTCCCAGGTCTTACTAGGGGGAGTCTTTCCAAGTCCAGAAAGTCAGTATACACCAAGGGTGAGATCCTTAGCTAACTGGAAATAAACCTCTCCTCCCCAAACTACTGCATATCTTTAAAGCATTTAAGATGACATGGTTTAAAGACTGCTTTAAGTTTAGTAAGACTTATATCAAAGTAAGACTATTGTAATTTCAAAGTCCAGTAGACAGAAGTCATTCCTGCTTTTAAAATTTTGTATAGCAGGTAGGATATCAGCTCTTATATAAAGTCATTTAAGTACAAGGCAAAAAGTGATCCAAACTGTTAGGAACAATAAGAGCAAGTTTTTCCATGCACAGTTCCGCATTTATATTTACAGCTTGCTCCACGATGCATCAAAATGAAACAGACCTAATACCTAATAACCACTACTAAAATACTGGAAGAAATAAAATAAAAAAAAAGGTGCATAAAAACTTGTAATTTCCAACTTGTAATTTTTGCACTGCTTTTATGTATTCTAAGGTACACAGTGAAAATGGTATAAAAATACTCCTCCTAGATGACTGTTGTCTTTTAAACAGTTGCTTTGCAAAACACACATGATGTTTTAGTATTGGAAAAGCAAAGAGAGCATTGTAACCACAGTGTTTCAATTTCAAATGTTTTTATTAAAAAATCATCTGGGATCACAAAAAAATTAAAATTTCAAAATTAGGATGATCAAGTCAAATTCAGACTTCTGCTACAGTTCAGCATACTGAGAACTAGTTTATACAAAAACTATAAAGCAGAGTGACAGGGTACATAAACTGATAGCATGGTCAGTATATCCACAGAACACAGCTCTAACTATGCCTATTCTGTCGCTGCTTCATTATTTTTACATTCAAAAATCAGTAATTTACAATGTATTACAATCAAAACACATTTTGCATGTAACTGGAGAAGACATTAAAACAACCGCAAAACACTCCAGAAAAAACCCCCACAAGTGGATCACAGGTGAGATAATATTCAAATGACATAAAAAGTTATTTTTGCAAAAATAAAGTGTCCTTACCATTTGTAGACAGCAGGAAGTGAGCAGCATTCTGTTGTGGTAACCACCTAATTTTATTAATTTTTTCCTCAATTTCTAGACTTTTCAAGTAGTCAAACTCAGGTTCGTGACTCTGAAAGGTACTGTAAACATTATATTCTCCCCTAGAATGAGGACGGCTTTTATTCTGCAAAGAAACATAGTATTTCTTAGAGCTGACATTATTCAGCTCATTAGGAACTGTACATACAAACTAATGATCAGAAATTGTCAATTAGAAAGTAAACTTTTTACAACAGATCTTGATGAATTTTACATTTTTACTCTATGATACTGTACCTAGTTTAGCATCAATACAGTGCACACAGACTTCCTTTTTAAAAACGTATCTTTATATATTGACACGTGTGTACTCATAAAACATAGCATATCAAGGCACTTTAAAGAGGCACGCTGTCTGCAAAGGAGTTCCTGTGTTTGTTCGGAAGAGTTCCAGGCTACGTTACCTCTCCCAAGCGGTTTCAACAGAATTGGAGCAGAGAAGTTAGCTATGTCTTAAATCCTAAACCACCAATTCCACGTAATTAGTTTCTGCACTTCACCTAATCTCCTTTCCTGCCCTTTTCCAAAACTCAGTCCTCTAATCACCACAATATGGACATAGTGCAGGGTTTCCAGACTAGGAAACAAATGTTAAAGGACATGGGACATGGAGTAATTAATTATGTTTTTTATAAAAACATGATTGCACAAAGTCATTCTGCTGAAGGCACAGCAAGATCAAGTATGACCATTAGATCTAGCTCTTCTCCTACTCATTTTAAAACACGCTGTGTCCAGAAGTGGTATCAAGACTTACAATTAAGCTTCGGCAACTTTTTTATTATAAAAACTTGAAGGCTGGAATTACCACATTTTCATCTAAGCTGTTCTATAGTGCTCATCACGATGTACCAAAGACTATTACAAATACACTAACAACTTTTCCCCTCACAGAACTAGAGGACTGCTTTGTATTAACCTCATTTGGTAGGTGGCGGCAGCAAGGAACAGAGATCAAAGTCACAAGTATCCACAGACTGCAATATCAGATTTGAGGCAAGTAGTTACCAGGCTTTTCAAATAAGTTAATGTTAGATAGTGATTCATGTTTGGAGAACAGCCCCACTTGTAGAGCTGCAGTGCCCAGAACTTCTGAAAAAAAACCAACACAACCCCCCCAAAACACAATTGAAAATCACTCACTTGAAAAGCAGCAAATCCCTCACTTGCAAAGGTAGGCAAGAATCAGTGCAGGAGAAGCCTACTCTGCACACTAATTGACAGTATGTTACTGTGGAAAAAACAGTAGTGGCTCACGTCATTGAAGACTACAAGGCCAACATAAGGCTGCAAAGGCAACCTTTGTTCTGACACTTCCTTACGCTTCCACGCTTCACTTGGCAACTTTGATAAGGTCATTTCAGCTAGTTTTTTTTTCCTGCAATATCTCAAAAGTATGGAGTTTTAGTTACTTCTGAGGCTTTACATTATTTTACCCCCTACTTGTCATTTAACTTCTAAGCATTTTGGACAGGATCCTCTCAACTAACACTATTCAGTATAGTTATCTACATTACTTACCTAGCCACCCGCATTTTGAGCAAGCTGCCTTTTCTGGCACTAGGCAGTGGTCTCACTCTTTACTCACACATTTGGTTGGAATAATCAGCTGTTTGGAACTGAAATAATGTCATATGAGTTCAGGGCATGACGCACAACATTTCAGCCCACCTTCCCAAATTAAAGTATATGGGAAATTTTATAACTATCCTAAGTTGTTATTAATGTAGTTAACCTAGTCTAAAATCCAGACTGTTAAAAATATTTATTGTAAGATTTTATTGAGGTTCCAGTACTATATACTTATTTTAGACTTTTTCCTCCACTCCAGAAATTCTGCAGTTTTGCACATGACAAGAGAAATGACCCTTGTACCCAACTCTTCCTTACAGTCTGCATGTGGTCCCAAGAAGACAGATGAATATTCCTGTGCGAATAGTCTGACTTGTTTGGGGTTTGTTTTTTGGTTTGTTTTTTGGTTGGTTTTTTTTTTATACTGCAAGGAAATGATGTGACAGCTGGGTTTTGGCTTACAGAACAACTGAGCACTAACAGCTGAAAGCCAACCAATAATAGTTCCACTCTAAACAAGCATCAAGAAAGTCAGAGATCCTGAGCAGGTGGACACTTTTGACCTTGATCTCTCTGTGCCTTAGTTAAGTCTATACAGCAGACTAAATGATAAATGAGCTATGAGCTGTCTAGGTGTAGTAGTATAATATTTCAGTAGCTTTTTCAGCGATAGTATTTTCATTTCACTAGCTCTCAAAATCCTCAGTAAAACTGGTAAGTCACCTTTGGTAAAATGTTTCATAAATAGTATCGCAGTGAGGATGAAATGCAAAATATTGGATAGCTGTTCATTAACTGAGCATCACTTGAACCACACAACAAAAGAGGTGGGATTCTGCTGAGAAAAACCACAGCACCTAAAGATTAGTATACTTCATGCACAAACAAGCTGAATTAAAATTCCACGATCAATTTTGGTGTTTCTGATCCAGGTGAAGGCTCATAACCAAAGGCTCAAATTCTCATCAGCTCTTCAAAGGAAAGGAGAAACATGCTCTTCAGTGGCAGGGGAAAGGGTAATTGCCATGAGGAATATCACCTTTTTAAAGAAGACAATTCCAGATTTCTCCCAGACATGACAAGGTATAACAATTATTTTTCAGCTTTTAGTGAACTTTTCCAATACTCACTATTTCTCTGGATATAAAAAGCTCAGTGATATATCTGCATCGATGAATGGACAGAATACGTCATAGCATTATCACATAACTGAATACCATTGCGAAGAGCCAGCTGAAAAGCTGTGTAATTGTAGGAGGAAGAGTCTTCCTACCCTCTGAACTGAAAATGCTCAAGTGTTTCTGGACAAGTAGCTGTTCCCAATGTTTTTGATTCATGCTTAATTCTTCAATTTTTGAACCATCTTATCCTGTTGTCCTTGCAGCTTAACTTGTATCCTTTTTTATAAACTTTCCTTACCTTATCTTCAAAAGCATTATGATTTGTCTTAGATCAATATGACCAAGTGTAAAGTTTAGGAGAAAATCCAAAGGCAATTTTGCAAAATGATACTGAGCATACTAGGTACATATATAAAGAACTCACTTGTATTTTTGGGACTTTTTTTTTTTTTTTTTGAAGGGAGGGGAGGGGAACCACCAAGTTCAGCACAAGGCAGATACTTAGAAATCTGGCTACCTTAGGGTTTTCTGAGAAAACTATCCAACCATTTAAACCTCACGGCATGAAAAGATGAAGTGAGACTGTGCAACACAAGAACAGTGTAGTAACAGCACTTTTGTTTTTCAAGTTACTGACCTCTTGTTCCCTTTGAAATATAACCACTCTGCCACCTTTGTCTCCTGTTGCAAGAAGATCTCCAGAGTAATTAAATTCAACTGTTGAAATAATATCAGCTGTAAACAGAACAGAAATAAAATAGCACTGTAATGTGTAAAGCAAATCAAGATGTTTCAAGACTTGAACACAAAATTACAACTTGTATTAACACAACTTCTTCATTTACATCAACAGTATCCAGAATATAAGCCATGTTTCAAAGCCTAACAAAATTTTATTTGCAATCTAAACCACTTCCTCATTTCTCAGTTTAAGCTTTTGAGGACCTTCAATCATAAAAGAGAAGGCATATCGTTTTAAGAATCCGAACTGTGTGTTCTACCTGTTGACAGTAAATGCTGAAATATGTAACAGAGATATGCCTGCACAGAGGTTCCAAAAGTAAGAATCATATCAAAAGCGGTGCAGTGTTACTTTGGAGCAGCACTGCGGCTTGCACTGATCAAACTGAGGTTGAGGCATACCTGCCTTTCCCCTGAGCTGAGTATTCACATAGTTAGTTCAGGAACCTGAACTAACTGCCAAAGGGGGGGAAAAAAAAACCCCAAAACCCCAACAAAACAAACAAAAGAAAGAAACTTCGTCCAGTTGAGCTTCCTGAACCAACTCTGTGCAGAAGCATCAGCATGTATACAACAGACAAGAGGCAAGGATGATTGCAGCTGAAGGAACAGGAGAGCAAAGGAAAAGACTGCAGGATCTCCAGTTGAAACTGACATAAGTGCCCTTGGGACTGAACCCTGAAAACAACCAGTATTTATTCACCACTGCATGCCACAATTAACCTTTGGAGGTGGCAATAAAAGAAATAATTGCCATTAAACAATCTCTAACCAAGGGGCAGAGAAATAAAGGGCTACAAATATCTGTCCCAGGGTTTAGGCATATGGTAACAAAACCAACAAACCACTCAGCATAAATTTGTAAGTAAACATTTATCCATACTGTTGCTTGCTAGCCATGCAAATATTTCATTATATTATGCAGGTATGAAAATTGTAAGATTTGAAGTATACGATAGCAATTAGTTTCAGCGTTTGCAATTGGAGACTAGATGAAAACTACTTTCCTGTATTGATTTTGATGTGCTATCTTTTAAATTCCTTTCAATAGTCCCCTACTCTTAGGAGGAAGGTGATTAGGAAGTCTAATCAGTTTTCCCGATATATAATTCGTATTTCATCTTTTATTAACAGATGCCCTTGAAACAGTTTTTCTGCCAGTGTATAAAGATTGTGATTTACCTTCTTTGATTAAAAAAAAAAAAACACAACAAAAACCCCACAACTTTCTACAGATTTATCCCAGCCTTTGAAATCGTATTACTAACCTGCTTCTAGACACATCTATTTTTATATTCACCTTTCTTTAAAAGGTTATGAAAAGATTCCATTTTGGTAAAGAACAGGATGATGGCTAATCCCAAATCCTCAACAGACCCAAAACATTAGAACAAAACCCACACCCTTGCTGCACGTACTGCATACTGAAAACACCAGTTTTTCCTCAGTTGACCTACTTTCAAAAATTAACCATGTTTCTAACTAGTCTCCCTCTCCGTTCACAGTGATCCTTACCTGCCATCGTGCCGCACCACTAGAGCAACCACCACCTCACAAGTTCTCAAGCCATCAACCACAGAGCTCTTTGCAAGCCTGACCCTTCATTGTTGGCTCTCTTCCAAGCAATTAAGAAGCAAACTCTTCTGGCTTTTCACTGTCAGAACAAAAATTAATCCCCCTATTCTCTTTACACTAATTCCACATTTTGTAGCCAATTTCTGGTACATGGCCATTTGCCTCCCTAACAGACTATGCACGAAGTATTGAAAACACAAAAAACCCCAAACAATCCTTCCCCTCTCCAAACTGCTGAAATGAATTTACAGCAATAAGTAGTTACCTATGGAAAATAGCGTATGGTATAAAGGTTTCGCTAGTACTAAATGATCTCTTACTTTAGAAATTGCTTTAGAATTATGAGCTTCTAGTAGCACAACTGATAAAATCTTTAGATATATATACATACACATATACACACACATCCTTAAATATATATATTTTCATATGTATTTGTATACATACATATATGTAAACAAAAACCTTAAGACTATAGAGTGGTACAGTGTGCGTTCAAGCAAAAAATATAAATAGAAAAGCTATGTATTTCCACTTACTATAAAGATCCACTTTGTCAAAACTATACCTACACGCTGAACACAGCAATAACATTTCACCAAACCTCAGTGTTAAAACAAGAAGCAAAATGCCCAAGTTTAAACAATGACACATTAAATAATGTCAACCTGCATGTGACTGGGACCTCTGTTCCTCTCTTTGCAAGGTTAAGGAAAACTCAGATTATTGACACACTAAACCCAGGCTATCAATATTAATACCTGTCCTTCCTACACTATAAATAAACAGGACTCAGCAGATGATGGACAAACAGTTTAGATGCTATAAAGAGACCGGTTTCTAGCTCACTGATTTCCCGGTGAATCCTGTTCAGGCTTTTTACCCCAGGCAAGTCAAAAGAATGTACAGGGTGCCTTGTATGTAATTGAAACCTTTTCTTAAATATACTTTCTGTGACAGGTCAGAAAAAATTTGTCAACCTGTAATGCTGATACACTATTTGACTTTTCCAAAGTTTGTCACATTTCTCTGATGTAATATGCCATACCCTGCTTCAGTCCTCAGACAAGCAAAGAATTATTACGTACACAGAAAGTGTATGAGCTGGTCCATGTAAAGCTTTTTGTTAATCTGGAATATTTTTCTTTCTTAAGAAAACAAACTTAAACAAGTCCCTTTCATAATAATCTGTATAACATATGTATAGGGTAATCATGAAAATGTTTTAAAGCCAACTCATTCTTCCTGCCTGACAATCATGGGGAAAACAATATGTACGAGAATTGAGATTTAATGTCAAAAAAATAAATCTCTGTGTATGTGTCTAATATTGCTGTTGGGCTTTAATACTGATCCACACTAATTATTTTCACAATTAGATGTTCGCTTTGTGCTCAATACATGCTTAAATTGTGTGAATGTATAATTATAAGCCCTTACAAATGGCTGGCTGGTTATGAGGTTTTATAGTTAAAAATACCAACTATCATGACATAAGCAAAGAATTTTCTACTAAAATGAGAAAGCTAGTGAACTAGCTGGAGACATAAACTTAATGAAATTCTACTCCAAGACTGATGATAGTGCTAGAATTAAAAAAAAAAATTCCTACATCCCATTATCACTCAATTATACAAAGGAAAAAATCCAGGCATTTCAAGAGACACCATGGGAAAGTAGTAAACTAAGGAAAAAAGAAATGAACAGATAAGGTAAGCAATCAGCGAAGTGACTTGATAGAATAACTTTATGACATTTTCAGTAGTTTACTCAAACATTAAGTAGCCCTCAAGTTACAAAGATTTATCAGTAGCAAAACTAATATTCCACTACCACAAAAATCTGAAAACCATTCTAACACAGTTCATTTTTACCCTTTGAGACACCAGTAAACATGCTAGCAGAAATGACTCCTTAACATATGCAATTATTTCAAAGTCACAAACCCAACTTTTCCATTTAGTTTCAAAAAGAGAAAAATATATTATTAATTTCTCCCATGTACACTATCAAAGTATTTACTGAATTATTTGCTCAAGATAGACTGCATCATTTTTGCTTTAACATGCATGTGAAGTCAACATCATTTGTCTGACACAGCTATTATTTACTAGCAGTGCTATCAGCCAAATATAATCTTGGGTTCCTTTACATTAAGAGCTGTAGAAACGTGCTAAAACACAGACCCTACCCAAATTCTATGCTTTTAAACAAAACGTATAGGGAGAAGAGGGCAAACAACATGCATAGGTAAAATGATCATGCCAGCAGAGAATGCCTCTTTTTCCTAATTGACTACCAACTGGAAAAAGCAGCTTGAAATTTTAAATCAGCACTGAAACAGTATGTCGCCAACATGCCAATATCTATTGCCAACATGCTATATGGAAAAAGGGATGTGAAGGGGGCACATCAGGACAAAAATATAGAAATTTTCTTCAAATATTTTCTAAGTTAAAAAATTTGGAATATGATGAATCGATTTTTTTTTTAACAGCACTACACTTTTTTTATATATAAAAGTATGTTAAAAAGTTTTTCCTATAGCCTTGTTTAAATGAAGCAATATCAATCCCCAAAATAATTCTATCCCATATCCTCAGCATTATACTATCTCAAAGCAAATATATTAAATAAATTAAAAAAGTAAAATAAATTACAAGACTAGAGGTAAACCACAAAATTAATTCCAAACCAATCACTCAGTGTTCTGCTCAACATACTTCACTCACCTATATTTGCTCTTTATTTCCAAGTCAGCTTAAAAGTTTTAGACAAAAAACAAAGCAAGCCTTCGCAGGTTCTTAATCATCCCATTAGCTTTGGAATTTCTAAAGCTTTTTTATTATATGTCATATCTTTTTCTTATATGTACAAGCACCAGTCTTCTTACCAGCAGAATATTTCAGCCTTTTCTCCATACTAGCAAAATAACTCACAATGAAATGTACAAAAGGGTGAGGAAAGACAAACTATCATAATATTTGCTCATGTACAGCATCCTAACGCACTCTTCTCATATATGACACCTTTGTGATTATGATTTTCCAGAAACAGAGAGGTTTGTCCAACCTTCCCTGCATTTTTGTTGCAGTGTGGCTAGGATTCTCTGTTCTGGAAGTAGCCATGTAACTTTTCCTCCTGTGAACTATGGAGAGCAGCAAGACCTATGGCTTTATAGTAAGACTTTAGTCTGGCAATATTTCTTTCCAGATGCAAAAAAATAATGTTTAGCCTCACTTTTGAAAAGGACTTCTAACTTAGGTACAGTCTACATACAGAATAGGAAACTCCTAGCTGTTTTCAAAGCTAGTATTTATATTAAAAAGATTAAAAGGATTGCTGGCAACTAAATTATGATTCTGTAGAATCCCCAAAATTAAAAGCACTAAGCACTTCCATGCGTAGTAAACACCCTCCCAACACACTAGAAGGCTACAAATATCTATCTTTATAATAATGTAATGGCAACCATTCTCATTGACTCAGGATACTGTCCTGTAAGCCTTGATAGATGTTTCAAAATTCAGTGTAAGTGCTCTAAGCCTTTTAGCATCACTGCTGAATATTAACCTCCCTATATCACAAAACCCCTCTCATAATTCTGAGAAAGTTCTATAAACTCCAAAGCCTCCCAGGCTAGTTATTGAGGGGCAAAGGGGGACAGGATGACAGAGACCACTATTTGTTAGGATTCTGAGATGACAGCAAGCTTATACCTGCAAACTAATTTAATCCCACAAAGGATTCATATTAGGTATTTCTAACTGTCACTGACATCAACATCTGGGATCTTTGTTTAGGTAATGGAGAATGCAAAGAGATCCAGAACATCTAAACTAGATGCCTAAAATTAGCTACTATGAACTTTTCCTCTCTAAGTCGGCCGCACACATTGCTACTTCAGTTAAAATCCAAAACCTGAAAAAACATAATTACTTCATAGCTCACACAGTAGATTAATGACTTTGCAGCTGTAGTCCATGCTTAGGACTAACACTAACTAGACACAAGCAGCATCAACTTCTCTCTTATTCTTCTAAACTTTTCAGAGACTTTTGTCAAAAGCCCACTCCTCAGATATTTAATGAACAAGGAAGTCAAACTGGTTTTGAACATACCTAAAAAGGGGGCTGCTCCAACTTCTAGGGTGTCCTAGTTTCAGCTGGGATAGGGTTAATTTTCTTTCTAGTAGCTGGTATAGTCTTATGTCTTGGGTTCAGTATGAGAAGAACGTTGATAACACACTGATGTTTTCAGTTGTTGCTAAGTAATGTTTAGTCTAAAGTCAAGGATTTTTTTCAGCTTCTGATGCCTAGCCAGCAAGAAGGCTGGAGGGGCACAAGAAGTTGGGAGGGGACACAGCCAGGACAGCTAACCCAAACTGGCCAAAGGGGTATCCCATACCATCTGATGTCATGGCCAGTATATAAACTGGGGGGAGTTGGTCTGGGGGGATTGCTGCTCGGCAACTAATTGGCCATCGGTCAGCAAGCAGTGAGCAATTGCATTGTGCATCACTTGTATATTCCAATCTTTTTATTAGCATTATTGTCATTTTATTATTGTTATTATTATCATTATTCGTTTCTTGCTTTCTGTTCTATTAAACTGTTCTCATCTCAATCCACAAGTTTTACCTTTTTCCTTCCAATTCTCTCCCCCATCCCACTGGGTGGGGGGAAGTGAGTGAGCAGCTGCCTGGTGCTTAGTTGCTGGCTGGGGTTAAACCAAGACATAGGGGGTTTTAACTTAAAATTTTCCAAATACATAATGGGCATCACACTGCTTCACATTCAGTACACAGACTGACCAAAAAATGCATGTTAGCAAACCTGTCTCCTGTCCCTCCCCTTGAAAAATATTTTTAATACACAGCACCTTTTTCCATGATCTGTCCTAGAGATCCAAAGAATGAACTGCTTTAGGGACTATGAAACTCTCTGAAGAGGCTCATGTTTTGAGAGGAAATGACTGGATCTGGACCAAAGCCAGATGCCTGGCATAAACCGTAAGGAAGATTGCCAGTGGAAACTAAACATAGAAAGAACATTTCTGTGCCTGTAAACAAGATCAAAGGTGACACACCTTTCCCTCCAACACACACTGTTATTCTACAGAGCATTTTATTCTACAGCTGGAGAAAGCTGTGGGAGACATTGTATGGTCTCCTACAGCTCACGGGAATGAAGCAGAGACCATAGAAGGGGGTAAGTGCAGGTTATGTACTTTTAAATCAGCTTGGAAATCAGAAGTTGGGATCTCCCTGTGACATTGTGCTGAACTGTTAAGACATGACATCAGAACAAACAGAACTCTCTTTTGCAGCAGACAGTGACAACATACCATTCTGAGGTACAACTGGTGAAAAACATGGTCAGTCGGGGCCCATACAGAGAATGGCAAGGAACCATCATTTCAGAGCAACTAAATTAAGATTCAAATAGAGTCAAATAAAACAAATATAAAAGGAGCAAGTAAGATTAGGGATAGAAAAAAGATACAGAGACCCATTAGAGGGACAGGTTATCAAAGAGAATGAAGAAATTTAGAGGCTAACACCTGCTAAACAGTAAATAATAGAAAAAATGTTTTGAAAAACAAAATCATATTTGAGCTTAACAACTTACAGACACACAGGGCCTTTGAAATGCTTGCTACTTGATTTACAATAATTGCAAGACAACACTCCCCAAACATCACCAGTGGTACCTGTTTACATTAAAAGGCTTGTGGGGTGGGGAGAGGGGAAGCAGTTGGTGTAAAGTTTGACAGTTCTTCAATTTGGATCACAACAGTTAGCACAGCAGGCAGGCACTCTGCTTCAAACCAGACCCTACCCTTCTCCTCTACGTGTTGGGGCAGGCAAGCACTGTCAGAATTTCGGTTACTGCAGTTTTCTGACTTCAGCACTGGTTTCCAGACTTCGACCTCTCCCCTCTCCCTCATTTCCATACCTTTCACTGATTTGCTTCTGGGTGAATGAGGATTCCCCATACTATGGCTGCCAGAACACTTGATGAAAGAGTGGTATTATTCTGCAATGAGGATGGACTAAGATTGGTATTCCTGTTACTGCTCCTAAAATATTGTTTCTTAACAGTTGATAGAAATCAGATTTCTATCTCTGAATTGTACTGAAAGGTAAGCTGAACTTTAAAGTCATCAATAATCACTTGACAACATACATATACATAGAAGTTACTCAAAATCACCTATTTTTCAGAATATGTCACTTTATATACTCAGATTTTAGATTTCCGCTTTCAGGGTTTATTTGGAGAGTTAACACAGAAGTGAGATGTACAAAAATTCAAGAGAATAAACCAAAGGTGGTATAGTTTTGCTCAGAACAAATTTCTTCCAGCTTACTCTGCTAAGCACTCTGCCAACGTAAAGTATCCATCAGGCCTAACAATTTTTAATGCCCTAATACTCAAACAACTTACAAAATCACTTGAACTGCCCTTAAGTACTCGGTAGAGTTTAACTCAGTCCAAAATAACTCTGCTTTTTGAACTAATTTAAAACACTGAACAGGTTTAAGGTCAACCAAGGGCATGAAGAGGGCACCTGAGCTGCTTCAACAGAAGCACAGCGGCTTGGCCAGCACAGCACAGCTCGAGAAGCAGCAGAAGCTGGTTGAAGTCAGCGCTGCCACTGACAGGCTGTGGCAAACTACAAGCAAGAGCATTTCTCTGGGAAAGACTGCCAGCTCCTGTGTGTCCCAGACCCCATCTGGACCTAAGCCACTTGGCTTCTCTGAGGAGAGAGCGCACAGGCCATTCTGTTCAGAGTGCTGTAACAAACTGGTAGAAAAGAAGCAACATAAGGTGTCAAACTGTTCCCAAGACCTGTTCCAAAGGCCAGGCTGCCCAGCAAACTCCCCCAAACCAAACACTTGTTCAGCTGATTTAACAGTCACCTAAGAGTTTGCATCTCATAAAAAACAATTTGTGCAATTCTCTTATTTATTTAAATTTGCATTTTCTTTTCAATGGAACAAGATTGTAATTTGATGCTGGAATCCTTTGAATTATATTTGAACCCCCCCTGTCTTCATGGAGTTTAAAGTGCATGTAGTTGTCTGGATGTGTTAATAAAAAGAAAGGGTAAAGCAGCAGCAAGAAAAGAGAGTAGTAAAGCTTAAGTTCAGTAAGACAGAAATAAACGTTACTTTCATGCTTGCCAAAGCTTGCCGTGCCTTTTCTTACCAGCAGTGAGAAATTATGGAGGCTATTTATAATATTCATGACACAATCCAGTATTCTGTGTGCAAATCTATTGCCTCAGTATTATTTTTTAACCTCTGTAATAGTAACTCCAATAAGCTTTCTCTTACTGGGAGTATATTTAATTAATTAATGTTATTCTGTTAGTTTTTTTCTAAATAGCCAATTGTCATGTTTGTCACTGTACTTTTATTAGGAGTTAGTAAAAGTCTTAATACGATGGGTAAATAAAATTTTTCTTCCAGTTGCACCTTTCACATCTTCCTGTCCTTTTTTTAAAAAAAAAATAGTGTTATTTGTCATTTTTGATTAAGCATTTCCCCCAGATGTTTAAAATACTCAACAAATGGCACAGTAACGAGAGTGCACGTGGGAACCGTATCAAAGATTTCCTGGGTCAATAGGTAATACACCCTGCTGTCACCACAGCCTACCACTCTGCAGAGAGACAAATGGCAGTGGCTCTCACTATTCACAGATTAACAATACAGATGTAAAGACTTACACTAATTTCTGTATTCCCACTACTCAAAATGTTTTATTATGCACTCCTACCTTACAACTCTGCAACTGATACTTTTGGTTACCCAAACTGCTTATCATTCATTCATAAGCTATGCATTCTTGCAGTTTCACATTTTAATCAAAACATCATCCAGCTACACCTAGCAATTTGTCTTCTCTTGTAGCCTAGTGGTTGCTTAGTCTTTTAAAGGATTTTGTTAACTGTTCTTTAATATTCCACTTGCCATCTTTTGCTAGTATTGAGATCCCCCCCCCCTTAATGACCATAAACCTCCACCTCTGTAGTTTTCTGGCAAGATTGTCCTAACTTTCTTTTATGTATCTGAGTCAAGAATAAGATGCTAGATACAAAAGCTATGGGTGAACTTCAACAGCAAAATAAGGCATTTATGAACCACTTCTTAATGCCTTTAAGGTCTCTACCTAGGCTGTAAATTTCCTAGTTTCCTTTACAAAAAAAGATATCATTTTCACAATTCTCAGAATGCTAAACATTTTTGTACTTACATTCATACTCCTCCTCCTGCCCCTGCAGTTCCATTAACCCATCATGTGCACATGCCAGAAAAAAAAAAATCAAATTTGATACCATGGTAAAGATTACAGATTTAAATTCACTGTAACTATGTTAGCTGGGAGGACAGATTCTCTTCTCCACAGAAAACCGAGAAGACATCACTTGACATGACCACTTTTATGAAGCCTGAAGATCACCTGGAACTTTTTTTTTTTTAAAAAAAGCATAGCTATTCACTTGTAAATCGGGGCTTCCCCACTACGAGGAGTCATACTCTAACCATTATGACAGAGAAACTTCCAAAAGTTCACCAACATTGCATTTCTCACACACATCACCTTGTCTTAATAGTCTCCAGAGCTACATATATGTTAACGTACAGTACGTGCAATTTACTTTCCAGTGGCATAACACACTGGTTTTTTTGCTGACAGAACTGGAATTCAGAATTCCATTAAATACTGCTGGCTGAGAACAACATTTTTAGGTAATAGTGTGGTGTGGAATAAAGGGTGAAGACAAATTCTTGGTCCATGGGTCGCACCAAGACTCAAGATTAAAGTGGTCTACTTGAAGCATTAAGACTACTTTCTCCAACAGGAAACCAATATGTAAAGCGTTCAGCTCAAAGCTGTTTGCAAAAATACTATTTCTGCTCACATTTAAAAAACACCAAAACATTTCCCAAAGTCAGTATTATGTGATCACATGTATCATGCAGAATACCATATACAACACACACAAAGCAGGAAAGATCAAGGAAACTTTCAAAATCTTTGGTCCCTGCAAGAAATGGTGGCTCTTCAGGACAGTCAACAGGACAACAGTCCTTTGGGGAGCAGAGATGTGGTGAACTGTCAAAGGATCGATGCAGAACACACTACTACTTATCACCATAAACCAGGGATAAGTGCATAATGTTTGATGGAGGGCAAAAGAACAGGCATCTAAAGTCCTGTTTATGGCAAAACACTGCTTTTCAAGAAAAAAAACAAACCAAAACACAACTTAAAAGCCCACCTTCTGCCCCATTCCAGTAGTGACATCTTCAGGGATAACCAATTATTTACAATGAAAGGAAACAATACATACAGCTTAATAATGGAGTCATTATTACTATATTTTCCAGTTCTTACAGGAAAAAAAAGTAATCTTAAGGATAGCTACCAATTCTGTCATTTCTTCCATGCAATTTTAACCAGATGTCAAATAGCTGTACCTCTTTAAGTCTGAAATCATGCCAGAATTTGCTTTAAAAACAGTGAGAATAGGCCAGTTAAATTCCTGAACAACACATGAGAACATTTTTAAACCACTGTTTTGTAAAGACGATGTAACCTTAACAGTGTTTTTAAACCACTCGTATCCAGACTTGAGAACAATTACAGGATTATAGTCCAATATATTTTTATTAGATCATGGTCATCTTCTCTACTTGTGTTCTGCATTCTGACAAACTTCCGACGTGCACTTACTCCGCACTGTAACAGCTTTAAAAAGGAGATGTAAAGAATTTGTTGAATTGATGGTAACAATGCATCTTTCAGCATATCAGTGCTGTCAATACCAATTACTATTTGCAGTATTTAAAAAACCCAGTACTTTTCTTTGATCTTTAAACGGAGATACAAAATTTCTTAACAAGTAGAAAATCCAAGACAAGTATTATGAAAATCAGTGACAACTTTTTTTGAAGAACAAAAGTTTTGCTCATGTGAAAACACCTTACAAAGGTTCATCCTCAAGTTAACTAATGGAAGCTTCCAAGAGCTCTTGCTATTACGAAAGGGCACCATGTCCAGCATTTATGTGCAAGACTACGCTTTACACTCAGCTGCTTCAAAAAAAGGTTTCAAATCTAACACTTAAAAAAGGTTAAGACTTAAGCTGATGAAGCTCCCAGAGGAAATCAGTACCTGTTTCATTTAGTGCAGTAACCATACCCTTAAAGCTGCTTATAGCTGGAACAGAGAGATAGATCTAACCAGTGCCAAATTAAAACAGCATTTACAGAAGGGAACAGTTCATCGCAATCCAAAAACCCAAAGAAATCCCAGTGTCAATAATGGTAAACCCATAATCTCCACAGCATACAGGTTCACATTGTGACAAGGATGAGACATTCTTCCCAGTATTTCCAACTTGTCAGTAGTACAAGTCAGTTAGGAAGATTTATAGTGCCCACTTGCTCCATATAAAAATAGTATATTCTGTTAATTACATCCAGAAGTGGTCATGGATTATATGCAGAACATCTGGCCTAAGGGAATTTGGGCATATCTGTACACTATTTAATAAACTGTTTTATATTTTGCTTGCCAAAAAAAAACCCAAAAAGAACGTTTTTGAACATGCAGAACAAATTAAACGCCGAAATCACAAAACCGATTAGGTCTCAGGTAGCATTATAAAAAAAAAACCCCAAACCTGTATTTAGAACAGTACTTTCTACCAAAATAGGTAATCCAAGAATAACAAGTTTCACAGGCAATCAGTATGGCTTTTGTAGTCACATGGTTTTACACTAACAACAAAATTACAACACAATTTTAAATTACTTTCTTTTTTAAATTAAGCTTGTTTCCATCCTCAGTATCAATTCTTTCATTCAATATCTGTTTTATCCTCCAAATCTCCTCCTTGAATCCAATTAAACTTTTCTGATTTAGAAAACTATGGATTCCAATAACAGGTATATTTTCCCAATCTCTTTGAAATGGCCAGATTGGAAATATAAACACTGCTCTTCTACTTATTTAAACAGAGCATTGTACAGATTTCAAAGATTACTCACCGAAGAAAGTGAATACACAGAAAAGACAATATAGAAAATCACATTGTCTCCTCTTTAATGACCTAGTTAGAAAAAATCCTGGGAATGAAGATGGCAGTTGCAAATCAAACTATAGCAATTTGTCATAGCCATGTTAATATTTTTATTAAAGCAAGACACGTGAAAAACAACTACTGAATATAAAATGTATTCTAGAATTGCAGTTAAAAAAGAAGTGACTTTGGTTAAGTTGCCTAACTATCAGGCTTCAAAATTTCAACTACTGAATGAACTGCCTGTAAGAACATTTAGCAAAAAAGTCTGCATTTAATATGTCTTAAGGCTGCTTTATGTTGTCTTTTTCAGATTTCCTCTATAGAGCTTATTTTTCACAAAACAGAAAAGAGAAAAAAAAATTACAGAAGTAGCAAGTTTTCACTATCACAAAAATTTACATGATATTCACAGTGGTTTTATGTAATATTTGCAGTAAGGCTATTTCAAGGCAACAGTCACTCATCAAATAGGTTTAGATGTGCAGTTTTGTAAAAGATGTTTTAAAAAAGGTAAAAAGTAAGTATTTCCATAACTGGGGCCAAAAATCTAGCAATGTAATTGCGCTCTTATTGCATACTGCTGAATCAAATCCAGGCAATTATTAGCAAATAAATTGCATATTTCCTTTATTTAATTCAAATTTCAAGGCAAGAACTAACGTGGGGGGGGACAGGGGAGCCCATAAACCAAAATAAAGACAATGAGTCACAAAAACTGTAAGTCGTTCTTGTATTCCAGTAGGAAAATGAAACTCTAGTACCAATTCTGCAAAACCAGGTGCTGAATGATTACTTATATTAATTGCCCTATGAAGAAAATTAAATTCCTCATATGTAGTAGCATCACGCACAATCTGAAGTCCTCACTTCAAGAAAAGTCACATTAATAAGGTATATCTGGGAAAATCCAGGATAAAAAGTGTTGAGCATTTTCATCACTATTTCCCCTTACCACTCCTAATTACTCAAAACAGAGAGCTTGCCCCTCTCTAACCAAAGAGCTCTTCCTTGGTGATGTGTCTTATCAAGTAATATAAGTTCCTCTTCCAACAGTTCTGTTATGCACTTAATTAACTGGGTTTAGGACATACTGATGTTTCAAAAACAAGAAGCCTTCCAGTAATTGACTGGGAAGGCGCTCATAGAAGTGTATTTTTTGCAACATGGAGAACTAACTTTTAGTCACCTACATGATAGATCCTAAGAAAAAAAGGACCATTTGGGAAACTCATGAAAGCTACTTAAATACATTTTCAAAAGAATTCTGGGAACTTCAGAACAATAGTACAAGTTACAAAATATATTTAGGGAAAACAAAAAAAAAAAGAAAGAAAACAACTGAGTCTGAGGACTAGTTTCTCAAGTAGTTTTCAAGTCTATTCCTCCCAGAGCTATTATTTTAAATGGAATGCCAAACAAGTGGCATGAAAATGAAAACACTGTCAGCATAATTTCCCTGTAGCAGACAGTAAGAAAAAATATTTACTGCATCCAGCAAGAAAAAAATCCGAAACCCAAGACAACCACACACTGGCACTGCAAGTTGTTTCACTTAATACAGTAAATACAGCTATTTCAGTTAATGCAGTAAAAACCAAATAAACAGCACAGAATTATGTTTCACACACATACTTCACCCCCTCTTTTCTAAATAGTATTGCCAGCCTGAACAGTTTTAACACAAAAAATTTCTCAAAGTTGAGCAAAACTTCACATTGTTTCTACATACTACAGAAAAACACTTTCTCCAATTAAAACATTGCTTATTTTCTACTTATTCCTAAACATGCCGTGCTTAGAAACTGTTTCAGAGAAAAGTGAAGGTATGCCCATTTTCCCTACTTAAATATCCCTACGTATAGCTTCCAAATGCTAACAAGTAGGAATAAAATCTCTTCACAGCTGCGGGAAGCCTTTAAACTCTACTTTTTAAATCAAACACAAATGACAGACCTGCACGCTCCCTCTGTTGCTGTCTTTGCGTCAGAGTGAAACCTGACAAGCCTGACAGACTCCATTTGTGTTCCCCCCCCCTCCGTGTTTTACCACTGTCATTACCTTTTCTCCCTAGCGATTAGAATTAAAGAACAGGAGGAAGACACCGTGTCTTCTCTATTATGCTCTCCCGCAAAAAAAAAAAAAAAAAAAAAAGGCGCATATCGCACTGGAAGCACAGGCGCTTAGCTTAGTCATTGCAACACACACCCCGTCCTTCCAGCCTCGGGCACGGACCGGGGAGATGCTGCAGCTCGGCCGTTCCCAGCCTCGGCTCCTCCAGCGCGGGGTGACACAGATGTTGCGAGGAGAGGAGAAAAGGGTGGTGGTGCCGCTGGCTCCGGCGGAGCGGCAGCCCGCGGTCGGGAGGCACCGGCGCCTGCGGGAGCCTGTGGCACAGCACAGGCTGCTCGACGGCGGGCCGCCGCGGCCCGGCCCTCCCCTCCCCTTACCTTCCGCCACGTCCTCGTCGATAGCCCCCTTCACCTGGGAGAAGCACCACTGGAAGTCGTTGCTGCCGCCGCCGCCGCCGCCTCCACCTCCAGCCACCCCTGGAGAGGGGAAGAGAGAGGGCGGTGGGTGAGGGGAGCGGCTGCCCCGCGGAGCCCCACGCCGACCCCCTCGGCCCCCGAGCCCGGCCCCGGCCCAGCCCCTTCCCCAGCGGGGCCCGCTCCGCCGCCGCCGCCCTGCCCGGCCCGGCCCAGGCCACACCGCCTCGGCCCCACGCCGCGGCTCGGCCCGGCGCCCCGCGGGGCAGCCCCGCTCCCCACGCTCCGTCCCCGTCGTCCCCCCCTTCCTCCTCCTCGCCCCGCCGGCAGGGCGCTGCCTCCCGCCGCCCTGCATCCGTGCGGCGCGCTGCGGCCCGGCCTGCCGCGCCGGCTCCCGCGGCGCCCTCCGGCCGGCGGGCGAGGCGGAGCCGGAGCCGGAGCCAGAGCCGGAGCCGGAGCCGTAGCGCAGGCGGCCCGGCGCGGCCTCACCTGCCATGTCGCACGGTGCCGGTGGGGCGGGGGCGGGCGGCCGCGGGGGGAGGCGCCGGGCGGGAGCGGGTCGCAGCAGCCGCCGCCGCACAGGAGCTGCCGCCGCGGGAGGTTTCGGGGTTTCAAAATGGCGCCCATTGCCGGTCGGCCTGATCCGGTGACGTCATCGCCCCGGCTCCCCACCAGGGAGGGGGCGAGCGCGGGCGGCGGCGGCGGCGGGCTGGGCCGGGCCGCGGCGGTCCCCGGGTCGGGGCAGGCTCTCCCGGCGGGCTCGGCGCTCGCAGAGGAGACGGAGGAGGAGGAGGAGGAGGAGGATGTCCTCGCCGCTGAGGCGCTTCCCGAGAGGCAGGCAGGCAGGGAGCGGGGGGGTCCAAACTCACCGTTACAAACGCACCTTTACGTTGAGGGGCGCGGCGGGCCGGGACCGCCATGGCGGCCTCGGCTGGGGGCAGCTGTGGAGATCACCTTGTTGACATACCTTCTGCTTTATTGTCACTCTTTTTCTGTACACCGCCCCCCCCCGATGTTTAATTGTGACGATTCCTACAAAGATGAGCGTGTTTGTTTGCTCTGTCAGCGAGTACCAGACCCGGGGCCGGTTTAAGGATCACCACGTACGGCCTGGCCCAGGCTGAGGAGAGGCGAGGGGAGCCGGCCTGCCCCCCCCCCCGGGGCTCATGGAGGGTCAGGGCTTGTTTGGGGAACCAGAATCGTGCGAGGGACAGTCCTGTTGAGACAGGCAGCCTGTGGGGTCTGTCCCCTGCCAGGGGTTTTGAAGCCCAGGTGTGTGATGGAGCTGTGACGGTGTCAGGAAACGCAGCTGGTGTCTCCCAAATGGAGTGTAATTGGGCACACCTGGTGCCTGAGAGCATTTAAGCCCCGGTGTTCAGGTAGTATCCCTTCCCGGCATCTCCGTCTGGAGTGCTGTGAGGATGCAGGCTCCTGTCTTGTAAGCATTACTGATGCTCTGTTTAGTTTTGGCCTCTTATGCTGATTGGTTTTTTCCTAAACCAGCGTAGATACTGAATGAAAGCTGTGAAGATGTTATTTTTGCCCCTAAATCCCGAAGAGCAGAAAGAAATCAAAATTAATTTTGTGCTTCCCCCAAATTCCCGTGTCAATATATTTTTGATCTGTAAGCCCCTTGGAAGGTGGCATAACGTAAACTTTAAAGCCCTTACGCTTCTAGGGAAGTACTAAGTGCTTAGAAAGGTAACAGGTCCGTGTTGTTGTGTCTTAAATGTTAGGTATGTTTCCTAAATCAGGTTGGTTGTAAGAAATAAAAGCAAAGTCATTGATGAACTTTGGTTAGTTGCGATCTTGAATGCAAATGACAGAAGAAGTATACCCTCTTCCTTATGGAGGAAGAGTCTCGTTAGTGATAAGTAATGCTAAATAAAGTACTCTGCTGTGAGTCTTCCTCTGTTATTGAACTGAAGTTCACCTGTAGATACCTTGGGATCTTTCTGCAGAAGGACTTAAGTCTGACACTTGCTTAAGTCCAGTAAGGTTCCTCTCAGAGACGATTTCTGCTCTGGGCTTACAGCCTCTTTCTGATACCTTAGACACAGAAATGCATTTGACTTAAGTTTTCTTTATTTAATTTCTTGGAATGATGTTTGTGTCCATTTATGAATTCGTTACTTGATTTGTGTTGTTTATTCCTTATGCAGTGTATTATATATTTAAGAATTTAAATGAAATTATTTTCAGCTTAGTCTTTTGGATGTGTCCCCTTTGTAGGTTTAGGAAAGTAATCGTTTAAGGCAAGAGGGTATTAGTTGTGTTTTATTTGTTATCTAGTCTCTGCTCTTCAGAGAGAACTTACGGAGCAAGTTCTGTGCTTAGCAAAACTCCTACTTGTCTGTTGAAAGTTGTCCATTGTGCCTTGAAATCTTATTTTGGCTTGAAGTAAACACTGGCTTCGTTCTGTTACTGAACTGAGAGGGGAGGTTTCATGTCACACTGTTGGCCTGAGTCTGCTTAAATCTTGATGACAGCTACTAGTCATGAATCAGGTCTATTCTTCTAGGAATTTTTTAACAAGAAACATCACTTTAAAAGTTAAAGAAAAAAGTCAGAAGAAACTCAGTATTCTTACTAGCTTTTTGCATGTGTCATGTTGCCATGATGGTGAGCTGTATGTGTAGTGGTAAAATTTTAAAAATAAATAAAACTGTTGGAGATCTCTTGTGTCTATGTTTTGGATGTCTTCAGCCATCTTGGGGATGACTGTGGGGAAGGTGGAGGACAGCAGCTGCTCAGTGGTTTACAGCTGAAGTCAATCGATGCAAGCTGCAGTAAGGGAAATTCAGATTAGATGTAAGGAAGGGGCTTTTCACAGAAGGGCTGTATGACACTGGAACCAGGGGCCCAGAGGTGGAGGAAGTCCTGTCCTTGGGGAAGGTCTTGACTCAGCTGGCCAAGGCAGCTTGATCTACCTTTTAAAAGTGACCCTGCTTTAAGCAGGGGTTTGGGCTAGATGACCTCCTCCAAAATGGTTGGAGTCTACAATATACATTCAGTCATAATTCTTACCTTAGTATTTTTGCATGTGTGTGTGGTGGTGGTTTTTTTTTTCCACTTCTTTTGTGCACTAATGGGTGCTTTTGGAGTGAACTAGAGGCCCTTATGTGCCATAAACTCATGTAAGTTAATGAGGATGTGTAATCTGAAAGAGAATTCAAATGTTGATGTAGGTAAATTGTTTTGAAGATGTTCTGCTAATTTCAAAACCAAAGTTAAAATAGCTATTAATTAAATTAGTCTCTTGAAATCGGTGCATGCATTTGTTCATTTTCTAATGTGTGCAATCTTATAAGCAGCATCTTTTTTAAAGTGTTACATTCTTGTGAAGTGCTTTTTTTAAAAAAGTTAAATTCATATGCAGAATGCACCTGTTCTCGTCGATTGTATTCAAAGAATAGGTTAATTAAAATGAAGGAACTAGTTAGTTTTTACAAGCTTTCTCAAGTTTGGAACTCAAATTCAAAAGAATGTGTTGATAGAAAAAGATTCAGCCCACCATGATCTGTTGGGTGTTTTGCAGTTTATAAACCTGTTTACAGTTATCTGACATTTGTGTAGGACTTTCTTAAAATATTACTCCACCCGCTTGCTTCTACCTGGAAGTTTCTGTTGGTCACTTGTATCGGATTGCTGGGAAAGTTTTCCTGTGCTCAGCTACCCATGCGTTGGGGAGCGTGGGGGGAGAGGCTGTTGCACAAGCAGTGGGATGGGGGTGGGTATAATACTTTTGTATAATTCTCAGAATTAGAGCACGGAGTGTTTGCGGTGGCTGTTTCCAGTTTAATGGTTTAGTGTCATGTATTTAGGAGTTACGCTCGGAAGAAAGTGACGCTTTGCTCTTGCCACACTTAGCAAGAAAAGCTACTCAGTGATGTTTCCAAATGTTCTCTCAAAATAGTATCTTGCCCAGCCAGCTGCTTCGTGCCCCCTGACATATGCTGTGTGAAATGTTGTTGCCAACTCATCAGCAGTTGTTTCTCATCGTATATCCCATTATCTGTTTATGATTAAACAAAGCCCTGAACTCTGCTGGTGGTTTGGTAGTGGCCTTTCACTGCTATTGCTTTGAAAACAAAGCATGGTGCAAGTGTATTTATATTTTCAAAAAATATAGTGCAAGCCATAGAAATAGCATTTATCATAGAGTGAAATACAACTGGCTGGCATACGGAATCAGATTTCACTAATAGATACATATTGCATGCTAATTGACATAAAAACATCTGATTATTCTTAGGAGAGCAACAGATATTTTTTTCCCATGGAATTTTTGTCAGTCTTCCAAACTTCAGAGAAAATCTGTGGTTTAGAAGTTGGTAGGGTACCTTATTAGCCCTGTATTTGGTCATCTTACCTGTATTTTTTTACACCGTGTTTATCAATATGGTATATAAATGTATTCTGGACTTCAGTCCTTAACCTTAGATTGGACTTTGTTTAGCTATGTTGGTGCACTGCCCTTGTTGTCTTTGCCCCCAGCCCCTCATAGGTGGATGCCTGCTCTCAGACCTGTCCCAAAGCTGTGAACTACAGACCCTGCTCTCTCTGGAATATTGTCATTTAGACTCTCTCTTTTTCTGCACCAAAGAGTCCTTGTATCCAAGCCCCTCAGTAAAGTAAGTCCCTTTCTTCATGTCCAGCCTAACATCCTAAAGCTTGCAGTTCAGCTTTTCTCTCGGCTTCCTGCTCTCCTGAAATGCCAGCCCTCCAGGCAGCACCATTGCCTTCCTTGCTGCCACCAGACTCTGTGTCCTGTGCAGAAATCCCTGTGACGCACTGCAGCTGCCTGTGCCAGCATGGCCCCAGCTGATCGACGGCGCTGCCGAGGGGAGCTCTTCCAGGAAGAACCAGCACAACCTTTTTTCCTAGTGCTAGTTTGGCTGCTGCCACCCATTTCATCTGTGCATTATGGATAGCTTTGGTATGAGGGAACGGAAGGGATGATGGCATATGCTTTCGTTTCTGTTTACAGCTGCAAAGGCAAAGTGTGCCCTAGTTAGTCACAATTTCTTGTCCTGCTTACCTTCCAGTAGCATTGTCAGGCATTTCACGTGGTTGTTTAGAGAGGAAAGAATGTAAGGAGAAGGGAAGAGCTGCAAAGACCTTCTCTGCAGCTGACAGTCATGATGAATATACCTTGGGTATGTCAGCTTTAGACATCTGAAAGCAGTGATTTTTTTCCCCAAAATAGAAACAAAAGAAACTCTTTGATAGCTGAATCACCTCCTGACTGAAGAAAACGTCTGTTCTATTGTTTTTCATGCTGTGATCCAGTAATTGCTCTCTGGCATTATAAGGAAAGATCTTGAGCTAAACAAAAACTTCAGGCAGCTTCTCAGCACTCTGTGAACACTTTTCTATAAAACACTTTTTTAGTAATGTCAAAAATGTTGCTACTTGGAGAGGATCTTGGGAATGGTTGCTTTGTATGCCTGATTGAGGAGCCACAAGAGTTTTCTACTAAATTGCATTGGTGTGGATTTGAAAATGGTTTTGCATTTTACTCAGGACCAAGCCAGGGATTATATCTTGTTTTGTGCAGTAACTCGCTGTTCCATAAAACAGTAGTCACTAGTAGCTAAGATGAAGTTTGGAGATTACCTCCTGGCTTGGCCTTTATGGTTCAGTCTGTGTAGACAGGGAAAACTCACTGACTTTACCTTTGCCTTTCCTGCCCTTTTCTCCTCTTGGGTATCCTTTAGCATATTGCAGTCAGCTTTGCCATCCTGGCAGACAGGTGGTAATTTTGATCAATGCTATAGCCTTCGTGTTTTGGCTTGTAATTTCAGTCCACATGGACTCATGGCTGGTAGTTGGCTTCTTTAATTTTATTCTGTGTTTGCTGTAGCACTATACCACCACCAGCATGCCCTAGTCTCTTTCTGGCATGTTTCTCCTCCTACATTGAAGCCTTCTGCTGTTTGTCCTCATTTCGCAGTCTCTGATTATGCCTAGGCAGCTGAAACCCTTGTCTGAAAGCTGAATGACTTGGTTTCTCCAGGTACCAGTGTCAGCAGGTATCAAAACTCTTCCTGTTGCCCCAGTCACTCCAGTAAAAGTTACTGGGGCCCTTCAGAGAATGCTATCATAGAAGCCATATTTTCAGCTTCTTTCTTCAAAAATTAATTCCTCCCTCTAGACCCTTTTTCCTGTCTCCTGCCCCTAAGTAATGTGGTTGATGGTAGTGGGTAATAGTTGCTTTTGATTCTCCTTGAAGGTGGGTTACTTCCTCAGCGGTGGATTGTTGGACATTTAGCAAAATATTCTTACAACAATCCTGTGTGGTCTTGCATCTGTTTGCATTCTTTCTTCTGGTAGTTTTGATTCATAATTTTAAGGTATAGAGAACATCAAGTATGGCTATGGATGTGTTCTGTTGGAATGTAATGAGGTTGTAATAACTTTGATCAGAGCTGCCCTTAATTTTTAGTTCTAAGATAGAATTATAGAATCATTTAGGCTGGAAAAGACCGTTAAGATCATCGAGTCCAACTGTAGACTTAAATCTGCCAAGTACACCACTAAACCATGTCCCTAAGCACCACATCTACATGTCTTTTCAATACCTCAAGGGATGGTGACTCAACCACTTCCCTGGGCAGCCTGTTCCAATGCTTGACAACCCTTCCGGTGAAGAAATTTTTCCTAATATGCAATCTCAACCTCCCCTGGTGCAACTTGAGGCCATTTCTTCTCATCCTATCACTTGTTACTTGGGAGAAGAGACTGACCCCCACCTTGCTACAACCTCCTTTCAGCAACAGGTCTCCCCTCAGCTTCTTCTCCAGACTAAACAGCCCCAGTTCCCTCAGCCACTCCTCATAAGACTTGTGCTCCAAACCCTTCACCAGCTTCGTTGTCCTTCCCTGGACACACTCCAGCACCTCAATGTCTTTCCTGTAGTGAGGGGCCCAAAACTGAACACAGGACTCGAGGTGTGGTCTCACCAGTGCCGAGTACAGGGAGATGATCACTTCTCTAGTCCTGCTGGCCACACTATTTCTGATACAAGCCAGGGTGCCATTGGCCGCCTTGGCCCCCTGGGCACACTGCTGGCTCATATTCAGCTGGCTGTTGACCAATGGCCCCAGGTTCTTTTTGGCCAGATGAGTTTACATAGTGTGTTCTGTGCAGATGTAAATATGTTTCTGCATTTCAGTTTTCTTCTGTCAAAGTAGAGAAGTGCCAGCAAACCCTAAATGTTGTTTCCTCTGTGTGCTTTCCCCACCATCAGGTGAAATCCTTACAAGACCTCTCCTTCCCATGCAGAGTTTTCCTTGTTACTCAGTGCTACTGGGGGTTGTGTGGTTTATTTGCATGAAAGCTAAGAATTCCGTCTTGTTTCAAATTAGATTAATCTTGGTTAACTTTAAGGCTATTATTGCCTTTGACGTAAGTGATTCTTTGCTTTGTCCTGCCCAGAGCCAGTCCCTGCCATTTTGCTTCAGGTCTTGTTCATCGCGGTTCCAGACACTCAGCATTGCAGAGGTGCTATCCATTTTTTTCTCAACTGGAATAGCTATCAAAAGGAACTGGGTGTGTCATTGTAGTCTTTCAGTTTAAAATGGGAGCCAAATGTTTGCAATCTTGTTAATGTAATGAAAAAGAAATAAATCTCTGCTTTGCCACTTGCTGTGTTTTCTGATTTTGTTTTCTACTAGTGGTTTAGAAGCTAGCTTCCCTGAACACATGGTAGTCTCTTAGCTAAATGGACTTTGTTTTGAGGATAGTCAGTGTCACTTCTCTGTGACGTGCCATCCATCCAGAGATGGCCCTTTATGCTATTTTAAGACCTATGCAGCTGATGAACTATGAACTTCATGCTAAAATACTCATTTTCAAGTTACCTTTGAAGGGAACTTGTATTATCTGGTTTGAATGGAATTGCTCATCCCTCTGCTTCTCTCAGATTAAAGTAGAAATTATCTTGATTTCACAAGTCAGAGAAGATGGATGTCAGACACAGAAGTGAATTAGTCATATCTGTGATAGCAAGATTTCTGTTCTGTGACACTTTGCTAAATGTCAAAGTCTCATTCCCACCCAGCTGCAGCTGCTCCAGTCTGTGCAACTTAAATTAAAACTTCAGAATAATTCCAAACATTTTGGGGTTTGTCCAGCCTCACCCAGATTTTAATTGCAACTTGTGCTTTTTCCACTGGAGAAGAAAAGTTATAAACCTGTCACAACCAAGTTATGAGTCACTGCTTTAGCTAGGTGTGGCTGCAGATACTCCACTCCTTTGACTTTAAGAAGTCAGTCATTACTCACGTTTTAACAGTATAGCAAATGAAGCATGGTATAGGACTTATTAAACTCTAAAGTATTTCTTCCTGCATAAAACTGGTGTGGATGCTTAAGGGGGGTGAAGAGAAGAAGAAACACTTCTCTTTGAAAAGAAAATGTTTGAATTCTACTGTAAACACTCAAGTTAGGGAAACGCCTGTTTATTTGAACACTGAACAGGCTGTGAAGAGAAGCGCTTAAGACCTGTGTGTGGTGATATACATATATGTAGAAAATGACATTTTTTTCTTGATGCAGCTTTTCTGTTTTGAGATAACGAAGGCTTGAATGAAGACTTTTTTTTTCCCCTCATACCATGCTGATTGCAGTGTATGATTTCAGGAGGGTCAAAAGACCGAAGGGCCAGATGGACCAAATTTGTGACTTAAAAATAAACAAGATTAACAAGCCCTTCTATGTTCATTGTTAGCTACTGCAGGAAGTGCATGTTCTAGCAGCAGTGCTGTAATAAACCCTTGGGGTGCTCTGCTCATGAGGCTTTCGTTTGGGAAAATTGTTAAGCAGAACTCAAAAAAAACCCACATTTTTGTTTAAGAGAGAGATGGGAATAAATGCAATGTTGAAACCTTTTCACAGCCAGATGAGTATACTGCCTACTCTTTGTCCAGCAGGTTGATGTTAAATTTGGTTGGCATGCAGACCCATCATCCTCTTAAATTGATTGGCTTTTCAGTAAGTATTAAAAGTATATTGAACATAAGAATGTTTAAGCTATAGTGAAACAATGGAGAAAATTCAGTGTTCAAAGAAGTAGCACTAACATATGCTAGAACTAAGTCTGCTTGGAAGATGCAAAAAGAGTATTTGAGATGTCGGTGGATATTGGTAACAGAATATGCGTTTTACTAGAGGCTCAAAATGGTGAAATTGTAAAGGATTGTAAAATTCTTCTATCTCAAATCTGTCTGTCCTGTGCACCGTTTAGCATTAATGGTGTGTGAAGGGGAGTAAATTCTAAACTAGTGAAAGTTGCCATGTGTATTTTGGATAGTTTATTGCACCACTCTGCTGCTTCAGGAATGTAAGTAGAGACAATGCTGTTCCTCCTGGAACGGCAGGCTGTGTGTGACAACGCACAGCTGAGTGTAACGCCAAGACTGTTGCATTAAGAGTGCTTTTGTGCTCCAGCCTGTGGAAAACAGTGGGCAAGCCTAATGCCCCACAGAGGGCTGCTGTCCCCACGCACGAGCTGGTTCAATGCCAGCTGAAGTTATCAATGCTCTCCACTGATGCCAGGGAGGCTGGGGTCACGTCTATGTACAGTTGTGTAGCCATCAAAAGTCCCTATTATTCAAAATACATGTGCCAGCGATGCACCAATTTGCTACGGACTTTGCACATGTTACAGGTCTTCCAGAATGTTAAACATAAGTTTCTATCAAAAAAAGAGGAGAGGAATGTTACTGCTTATGATAGTTACAATTTGATCTGTAAAACATGGCAGGAAATAGGCTTGCAAGCCTTTAAATAGGTCCTGGGCTCTAACTGCTGTGAGACAGCCATGAATGTATTCCCGGGGTATTGTAGAGATGTCACCATGCTACAGGCATGTGCAAGGCCAGGCATCAGAAAAGGAATAGCAGTTACCCTGGCTCAAGAGACTAGCAGCTCATCACAAGTCCTTAGCTGTACAACAGAAGCCCTTAATTATTCATCTGCCAGAGCACATAATATCACAGATAATCTAAGCAAAATTGGAGAGCTGCCACCATAGCAGATATTGTTAGGCACTGGCTACTAGTATCATTGGCTAAATGTTTCTGCTCAGACCGGTCAGCTAAAGTAAGGACCGTTAGCTTCTGTCTGCCAGAGCTGAGGGAAGCTGTAGCTGTGTCCTCAGCAGAACTGCACGAGCTGTTAAATATGGGCTTGCACTGGGAAGGGAGCCAGGGCAAACAACAGTTTGAAGAAAAGGAACACAGACATTTGCTAAATATTTGTTTCAATTATTTGAACTACCCTGTATTCTTACCACAAGCTTATAAAGTGTTTACAGCCACTTCCTGACTGAGGATTACTGACTGAAATGGAATATCCTAGTCATATAAGAATAGAAATTTTATTAGTAGTGCAAGTTGTGTCTACTTTGCTTTTGAAGTCAAATTGCCAAAGTGAAGCCTTTTGCATTGATTCATTTACAATTCAATGTCATAAAAGCTACCAACAAAGGCATACCCATAAAAAAAAAGTATTAAGGTTCTTGTTTTGTTGTATTACAAGCACTGGTTGGTTACCTGGGAAGATGCCTTCAGTGGGATTTGCTGTGACAGGAGTCACTAGGTACCAGTTCAGCTGTCTTTGTTAGTTTGCTTTTGCTGTCACCCAGATGGACAATTGTAGCTGTACATTCAGCTTATGCCAGTGTTGCAGTACACATATGCTTAATGCTTTTGAACTTTACTGCTTTTTGTACAGTGTTTCCACAGTTTAACCTTTCTTCTTTATCCTCATGCCAGTATTTTTGTCAAAACTCTCCTCATCTCATGTCTGGGCTATTGGAGCCTTCCCCTTGGTGGTGACCTGTCCAACCGTGCATTTGCTCAAAACAATTCACCATTGTGCTGCTGACGTTGACTCTTTGTGTACCGGTCTGATAAAAGTGCACAAGCCCCTTCACAGGTTCTCCTGCACTCCGCACATCAAAAACAGGCATTGTACTTCTTATTTTACAAATCTTCTGTATTAAAACATTTTGTTATCTTAGGCATGTAGTAAATATTAATTCTTGAAGCATCCCAAGAAACCCCCGAAACTCTCTTGAGGGCTCCAGCCTAGAGAATGGCCACAGGGGAGCAAGGGAGCCCAGGGCCCGTGTGCCTTCAGCCTCCCTGGAGCGGGAGAACGGGGAGGAGCAGTGCTAAACAGCCAGTGAAATTAACTCAGTTATAAGGTCATGGAAAAACACCTTTGATTTGAGATCTTGAAAGCACTGCCCTGAGCAATGTTGCTGAGCAATGTCCATCAATCCAGATTAGTTTGGAGTTAATCTTTGCTTTTTTCTCCATCCTATAGGAACCTCTCAATTACTTGTCTTGCACAAGTACTAGGTCCCCATCTGAAATTCAGCATCAGGTTTCAGGCACTCCAACAAACTGAGAGAGAAGATGTTTTTCCTCTAATCAAAGCAAAGTTGTTCTTTCCAGTGATTCTAAAGATGTGGGGAGCAGTAGGGAGAGTTGGGCTTACTAATAAGCCACTACGCCAAAGTCTCTTTGTGGCAGACTTTTTTTATAGAATGTTGAACTGCTTAAAAGTCAGAGAAGGGAAACTTACTTTGAAGTAGGAAGCTAAACAATGCATTTCAGGCTAGGTGCTGACCTAGGGAAGAAGGCGCTTGTATGGACGGCTTGCAGAAACAGTCATGGCAACGAGATTGGTTTCTAGAGTGCTATTTCTCCTACGAGTGAAATCAAAAGTAAATTACTGTTCCTGCCAAAGAGGCAAACTGATGGGGTTGAAAAAGCTGCTGTCTCCTACCTTGGCTGTTGAAAGCTTATTGCTTCTGAGGAACTGGATGAGTTTGGTGTCTCTTTCTGAAGCTACCTGCCTGGAAATGGCTTAGCAGCTTCTGCGGAGGTGGTTGTATCTCCTGTCTCTATCTATGTTCCTCTCCAGCCCGTGTCCTTTTTGTTAAGTGTCAGCAGAAGTATGCTGAAATGTGGAGATGGCAGTCAGGGAACAAAACACCTGCCAGTTTATCAGCAGTTTGAAGTAGCCCGAGAGATTGCCAGGGGGCAACAGGTACGGATGAGAAAGTAGAGAAAGTCCCGGCACATCAGCATGGTCAGAATTAGGCAAATACCTGAAATGACCGGGTTAAGATCTAAGAGGGCCAGGCTGTCGGACAGGGAGGAGGTTATTGTGTGATTGTAGATTTGCTGATTATCGCTGTTGAGGGCTGAGATGATCCGGAGTTCCTGCCTGTCTGCTCAGTGTTATGACCTTGCCCATATGCCTTACCCATTCTGCTGTGGGCTCTTCGCTTTCACCCTGGCTCTTTCAATTACTGGGTTATGGAGATTTACGTTTGTCCTTGTCTTGAGAATTTAGGCTATGGTAACTATATTCAAACTGCCGTGTAAACTGACAGTAACATGGATAGATGCTGCATCCCGACACTTTTGTGCAATCAGACAGAAAATGAAGCTGGCTGCTGGGAATTAGGATGTAATGCTAATAGATTCCTCCTCATTCGGAGCATTGTTCAGGTAGTTTGTATCAATTTAATACTGTTTAGGCTAAATAAATTATGGACAGCATGTTCTCAAATCTTATCTTTCACTACACAGTGGCAAGAACATTGTCAGCAGGAATGATGTGTCATTCACAGATTATATGTTTACACTGATAAGAGAAATTTGGCTAACCACTGTGGTTTGGAAAGCTAGCACAAGGTATTATTATCTACAGCTGTGACCACATAGTTTTAAATATTGATTGACGTTATAAGGATTGTATTTTGATTTCTTTTGAACTAGTTAGTAGTCTGCAATTAAAAACTCATACAAGTATGCTGTTATCCATCCAGCAAATTTAAAACTCTTGCAGTGTTTAAAAATTTTTTTTTTCTTTGAAGTGCTGTACTTTATTTTTAATATACCTGTTACTGACTTTGACCGTTTGGCTGTGATCTCTTGGATTCCCTTAGCAGTGTCAGGACATTTGGTAAAGCAAAGTTTCCTGTGCCCAAGCAGCTCCTCCTGTCTTCTCTTGGAACTAAACGTTAGGGTAATTCTAAACACTAAATAAAGTTCCTGTGAGGAGTTTAGCCCTTAGGCTGTCGAATATTCAAATATACATTGTTTTCCTAAAGTAGCACCTTTTCATGTGTTGTGAATATTTATTTTTCTTTTTATGTGGCATATTTGATACTTTGGTGCTAAACTATTGCATGTTATTAGCTCTTTTGGTACAAGAAGAAAATGGTTTGTGGTGGTTGCTGTTCTGCTTATCTACTTTCTGGTTTTAAGTACACAGTACTCGTAAGATCTTAGTTTTGTTTTCTGTGTGCAGTAGTGCTCTCTGCTGTCCTGGAGTTATCTCTGCAACAGGGAAATTTCATCTGCTGTAGTTTATCCTTTGCTACTGGCCCTTGAGGCTCAAGTTTGGGGTACTCTATTTAGTACTCCTGTGAGATGCTGGCCATTAGTAAGTTTAACTTATTCAAGCGAACAGAATAAATGTTTGCATTCGGACTAGTTCCTGGCTTGTGACATGTCTCTCTGCAGAGGTGGGATGGTGTTCCCTTTGCGTTGGAGCTGGGTGCGAGGCCAGGCTGGGTGCCAAGGGACTTGTGTCTGCTGCAGCCACCTGGCACCCCGGTGGGAGTCCCCGGGGCAGAGGGACCATCCGAGACAGTGTGGGGTTTGACTGAGATATGTGTGATGCCAGCTTTAATTTCCCCATAATTATAAATGAAAAGTCAGAAGTAAGTAAGCATATTCGTTAGACTTTGAGATAGTTTGTGGATGACACAGAAACATGCAAGTTTAATTGCTGAAGCAGCAGCATTTTATGTACTTAAATCATTCAGTTTTCATAGCAATTTCTGCTTGCAGGTTACATTGACAACATAGTCCTTGGGAAGTGGACGGCTTTCAGGGACTACGGTTTACTGCTGAAGTTATTCCTGTGGTTGGGGGGCAGGGAGCATGGGGTATAATGGAGTATAATGGGCTGTAACAGGGTTTTGCCCGACGAACCCCTGTCTGGGAGCAGCAGCAGTCGTGCCCAGGGTCTGGGGACTGCGTGCAGAAAATAGCTTCTTTTCTCTATCCCTTCCCATGAACCCTGGGGAGGTACACTGGCATTCACAACAGAGTGGTCTCTATTCTGGCAAAAAGTCCTCTTGGGTTACAATAAGCTTTTATTTCTGCACACTAATATTTGATCCTGTCTCGTCCCAGGATTAAGCATGGACAAAGGAACTTAATCAGCTCTAAACCAGCGCTTGAAATCAGGAGTAAGAACCTGTCTCTAGTTTTCACAGAAGCAGAGAACTGAGGATCAACAAAACAAATCATAAAATAGTCAGAGCAGAGGTCAAGAGTATTAAATGAGAAAGCTGCAGAGGGGCACAGAATAAAATGTCCCTTGGAGTGCACCCTTGTCCACACATAAACCCTCATTAGCGGCAACAGTGCCCATGTGTGCATGTTCATCACCCGTCCCACTGTACCTGGCTCTGCACAGACAGGAACGTTCCCATGCAAAGCAAAACTCACTGAGGCAGTTGCCCTGTTGCATTTATGGGGAAGGAAACTGGATCTCCAGGGATTAGGTGGCTGGAGGATGGTGCAGAAGGCAGCTATTGCATATTAAACAGTGGGATAAAAAGGTAATCTGTGATGGCCTGCCTGAAGTGGAAAGACTATGGATTTCATTTTCTGTGTCAGCCCGAGAAAATGTTTGGCATTTCTGCTTGTATTTTTTTGTTGGTGGTGCATTTTTATAAACAACCAAACCTCAGATGAGAATTTGGTTTTTTTGGTGAACTTTCGTTTCTCAGAAGGATTGTCTGTGCTGCTGGCAGTAAAGCACAGAAGGTCTTTGCAAAGTGGGATCCTGAGAACTTGCAGTTAAAATTTTCTTTTTGCTTTCCTTATGTTTCCAGCTAAATGCTAGTGAGGATGTTGTCCTTGGAGTGAGACATTGTGCCCTTCCCAAAGTGGAATGTTGCTTGATGCTAGTGAATCCATGTTTCAGGTGTTTACATAGAATTAATTATTTTCAGTGCATTTGTTGTTAAAGATCCAGAGAGAAACAAGCAGGGGTTTAGGTTTCACTATACTCTTGAACTATTTTGAGCTGCTTCCACATCATGTCTTTGAGCTTGACAGTGTCTTAAATTCTAACTGTTATCTTCTAAACTTGTGAAAGCTCAGGATCTTCCCTACCCAAGAGTAGGAAAGTAGTACTAGAACACCTGTATTCCACAGTTTGTAAATTCTTGACATGTAGTGCCTTTCCATTTGTGAAAACAGAAAATGTTTGAAAAGGGAAAGACTTTTCAAACACCTTTTAATTTTTACAATTTTTTCAACCTTATGGTGCTTAAAAATATAAGTAACAGATATATAGCCCTCTAGAAACTGGGGAAAAAGTAAACGTAATGGCCTTCACTGAAATTGCTATATTTGGTTTTCTATGGCTTTCCATCAAAACTATAAATTAAAGAAATCTAGGTTCTTCCGTCTGCAATACGTAGCCACTTGGTGGCACTATTGTTCCTTATTATACCAGACTTTTACTAACTACATTTTGTAATAAAAACTATTTAAACTTTCTGGGTCTCTTAGAAACAGCTTCTACACATGAATGAAAATAGGAACAAGTAGGATTTTTTTTTTTTAATGACTACAGTATTATGGAGATTTATCATAATGGACTGGCTTCTCTGGGTCATGGTTTTTCATCTTTCTTTAAAGTGAAAAATGTGTAAAACACAGGGAAATGTCTCTGAACCCGTTTTCAAGTATTCACACACTCCGAGTCAATGGGTAGAATACTAATAAAGGAAAAGTGTTTTGTATGGAAATGCTCCATCACAAGTTAAAGGTTAAGGATTCATTTTTATATTCCATAAGAATGAATGCATAATTGCTATCTGCTAATTCAGAAAAACGAGTGATGGATTAATAACTACAAGACCAAAAGGCATGACAGAGAAGATAGACAGCATAGTTGGTTTAAGAAAAAAAAATATTCTCTAGGACATCTACCATTCACGTTCCTCTTTTCCTTCTTGACATTTCTCATGTTTCTTTTTTTCATTGTGTGTACTCAATGAGGGTGGCTCATCACCACAGAATAATCGTATATTCTGCATGCATAAATCAGTTATAGCTGGCAGCTCCAGGCAGCAGCTTCCAGGTGATGGTGCCTGGATCACCCTAGTTCGTGTTGGAAGTTGTCTTCGAACTATAATTTGCAGTATTTTTCAGTAATGATATTCAGCCAGTTGTTAAGACATTTTTATCTTATGGAGATGTTAAAATGAAGATTACCATAATATACTGAAATGCTGTCTTGAGAAGTTGTATTTCAAAGCATAAGCCTTCCCAATGTAGATATGAAATTAAAGCAATAATAAAAGTACTGAGAGTCATTACATTGATATCATTGTCTCTCTCTGACATCTCTACCTCAAATCATCTATGTTTTTATCTTCTGGCTCATAACATAAAAGGAATGCTTCTGGCTCATGCTGCAGAGGGGAGCAAAGTCCCAACCAAGGTCCAGGTCTGACCCTTTGGTGGAGCAGGGAATTGCATCAGGTTGGTCTGACTCCTGGTATCGGTACCCTGCTGCCTGGGGTTGGCCTCTCTGCAGCCCTCCTCCTCCTCCTCCCCCTCCTCCTCCTCCTCCTGTCCCATAGCTGTACTGCGTAATGAACCCAAAAGGGTGTTTGTGGCTGGTGACCTACTGCAGAAGCACTTTCCTTTCCTTACCCTGTTCACTGGTTATGCCCACACATACCATCCATCTCCTTTGCTCAGAGGAGGGGAGAAGAGCTCATCTTTTATTTTTTCCCCTCTTGTTCTGCACCCATCTACACAGGCAGCAACATTAAGCCTTCACCCAAAATGCTTCGCTAGCTGTTCTGCTGACCCTTGTGGAGGTGGCTTATTTTCATTCTGGTGTCAGAACAGCAATTATCATGGGGTTGAGAATAGGTCCATTCAGGAAAGCCCCTCTTTCTGCTTTAAATAGTCTTTAAATTCCATGAAAAATTAAAGTTAAATAAGTTTTTAATTAAACCTGGAAAATGAATATAAAAACAAGCCCCTGTCCCCAATTGTATTTATTGAAATGTAGCTTTCACTGGAAAAAACCTTTTCCTTCTTTTTTTTCTTTCTTTTTTTTTTTTTTTTTAATTTTGGTGAGAAACCTTTATTTTAATATTTGGCAGAAATAATTTCAGGAAGTCTGTACATCTGGAACACTATTTCCTCTAATCCTACAGTGCATTTGATGGTGCAGCTGATTTAGAGTTTAGGGAAAAAGGAATCTCAGCAGTTGCTGTTAGATTTCTGGAGTATTTCCAGAGTAATGCAGATTTGTTGCATATAGTAGAGCAAGCATTTCAGTATTTTAATTCTTCATAGCTTTTTTTTTTGGTGAAAACTGAATTATTGTCCTTCTTTACAAATGCAAGGTCCCTTCAGGTTGACTCCTCTGTGTTACCACGAAGCCCAAGGGTGCAGGTGACAAAGCTTTACACTTTGTCTTTCCAGACTCTCCGCAGTTGCAAAGGCTTGGGAAGAATCGGTAAATCCTCTGGGTAGCCCTTGAATGCTGCTTGTGACTGGGCCTCAGTGTACAGTAGGGAAGGAGTCCAGCCTGGACTGGTTGGGTGTCTGCTGCACCTTCATGTCTGGTGGGGGTCTTCGGAATTCCCAGCATAATTTCCTCTTGTAGAGCAATCTCTTCTGAAATTCAATATATCGATAAGTTAAAGCATTATTTATAGGTACTTTAAAATGTTACATCTACCTCTAGTAACCAGTTTCACGGGTAATACACCATGATTGAAATGGTTTTGTCACAAAGACTGTGCCTTCCTGCCATGATTTCTTTTCTCTCTTGTCTCATGCCTAGAAATCTGCTTAATAGTGTTTGGCCACAGACAGTCTGCAGTCTGAGAGGAGGCTGAGGGTGAGACTGAATTTTTTTAACATGCTGCATATATTTAACTTTGTTGTAGCTGAATAGAAACAGAATTCCTAAATATTTAATTTTAGAATTAAATCACTTGAGACTTGCAATTGCTTATCTGTGGCAGCTGTGATGGGACACAGCAGGCACCTCTGCAAGCTGGTTGCAGTAGTCATGTTGGTTTTGCTCAGTTTTTCCTCTTTCTTACCTGCAAAATGGGAGGAGGACAGTGCAGGCACCTGGAATTAGTGCCAGCAGCGGGTCCCTGGCTGGTGTTGGGACTCTGCAGGCTGACAGTGCGCTCGTTTAGGTGACCTGTGTTGGAGCTGGCTGTCTCGGAGGCATTTGCTGTCTTAGGAACAACTGTCATTGGGTTTGATGGCTAAAACTGTAACTGGAAGCGACTGGAAACCAAAGCAGACTATGAGAGCCTGGGGTTCCCGTTCAGATAGCGGAGATGAGAGGTGCTGACAGTGGTCTTGCTGGTGCGAGGCTGGCCGTCCCGCTGCAGGGAGGTGATGGACCCTGGTGTGTGTCCAGGGGTGCAGAGGTTGGGTCACATCCCGTGTTAGTGGCTGAGTGCCTGGCTGGACTCCCAGCAGGCACAGATGCTGTCACACCGCACAGCAGGGTTTCTGTTTTGGGGTAGCTTGAAGGAATGATGGGACTGAGCTGAGGAGATACAGGTCCCTGCCATCCTGCAGAGTCTGGCAAAGGTACAAGTGTTTAAACCTTCTGGGAGGAATTTGCATTTGTTTGTGTTTTGGTTAACTCTTGGGCTCATGAAGGGAAAGCATGGCAGTTTATACCAAAGACGAGCATGTTAATGAATTGGACTTGGAAATCAGCCGATGGAAAGCAGTGAGGGCTTCTCCTTTTGGGCTGCAGATCCTGGTAACTCTGGTGATGTGCTGCACTTTACTAGTTTTGTTCAGGATAGGTGGCTGACGGCACGAACGCGCAGTGTCCCTTGCACTCTGGCAGCCTGTGCGGTGGCATGGGGCACATCCATGGGCTGCCCTTGCAAGTGGAGGGTTTTGCAGAGTTTTGTGCTCTCCTTCCTCCTCTGTGGCTTTTCCATGTGAGCCTTGGTAGGGGAGAACAGTGGCTATGAGCAATTACGGACAACGGTTTTATAGCCAGACACTGGTCTCCTGCATTACTAAGCCAACAAGACTTAAGATGCTTCACAAGCAATGCTTTTGTTAAATATATCTGAGTATGAATTCAATTAAAATAGGTAATACTTTATGAATAATTATGGCAGCAGGCATCCTCCAATATTTAATGTAGAGAGCAGAACAGGATATGCATCAATGAACCCTTACAGCTATTTTTTCGGACCTACAGCATTAAATTTTTGCCACTTCTCAGTGAGGCCAAGTCTGTCTTTGCAGTTCAGTGTGGTCTCCTTTATACAAGAGGAGAGTTTGCAAGGAAGATGCCTTTGCATGGAAGTTTGTGCGGAGTCCGCAATGAAGATGCATGCGGTTTGCAAGGGAGAGTCCTTCGTTTGCAAGGAAGATGCAAACAGTGGAAGGCAAGAAGCCGAGCCCTGCATGCCATGACATGGTCTGTGTCCAGGGGCGGCTCTCAGAGCAGGCAGGTGGTTTCTTTTGGTCACTTTGTGTGAGGATGGGATCTGCAGAGAGCATGTAGTGCCCAAAGTAAGTAAGCATTGGACCCTGGCTTTAGTCAGGCGCTCGGCTCACAGCCAGCTGGGGCTTTCTGCAGCACCCAGTGCTCCATGGTGCGCACGGAGGCTTCAGCCAGGCGCTGGAGTTACTGCTGCTAACGCTGCTCCCATCACCCACATCAGCTCTCTGTACTGGTAGTCTGACACCTTGAGAGCTGCTTTGGATTAACAGTTTATATATCTCATCAGAAAGGCATCTCTTGTGTTAGTCCCTATGTTACTGCCCTGCCCCTTCACTTATTCTTTGACTTGAATGATTTTCAACAACAAAGAATTAGGCAACTGTAATTAGAAAAAGAGTTAATCCATTGATTTTCATGTCTGTTCTGTTGATGCATCTTTCTTGCCTAAAACCTGATTATAATGCAGCAACTGATGAATCCTGTAGAGTTTTGTGTCCTGTATGAATTATTTTGTCTCATTTTGAGTCTCACTAACACAGTGTCCCACACAGAGGTTTATGAAAGCAGAGATACTTTATTATCTGCATGCTGCAAAGAACCATAATATGCTCCCAATGATATTGGTTTAAGTGATCATCAGTGCATTTAATCTTGGGTTTAAAGTGTCATAGCTAAGATCAGAGCATGTTCTTGTGCTTGGCTGTGGAGGTTAATATACGGGACATTGGTGAGCTGCAGAATGACCATTGGGTCAGTAAGATGGCGTTGTTTTGCTGCTTTAATAGCCCATTTTCAATGATATTTTTGAAAGCTCAAAACATTAGAAATTGAGTGAAGTGAAAACAACAACAATTTTTGAACTGTTTCTGAAATATTCAGGTTTGCTGCCATTACTGTTGGTTGGGTGATACAAACATATGCTGATGAACACAGCTATTAACAAACTGAACTTTGTCAGGCTGTTAATTAAAAATAACAATAGCATTAACTGAGAGACATCCATTTGCTCTTACTGTAGGGAGGACCCAGTCCAAGATTAATTATACCTAAAAAGAGGAGGATTCAGTAAATTGCAAACTTTTAATAAACTGATGCACAAAGGAATCGGTAGAGTTTGCCAACAAACTTACAAATTAGCCTGCATGACGGTACAGTACTGGAATTTCTAGTGAAAACAGTGGAGACCAAATACAAGCTGTGTGGTCTGACTAGGTGAACTGAGATTACATGATAATCAAATTAACACAAAATGCCCCAGAATAATGACCCCAAATAACATTATGAAGTTAAAGAACTGGAAAATTAATCAAGAACTAGAAAAATAGTAATATTATGAGGGGGGGGGAAAGTAGATGCTGGTACAAAAGGTGAGTGAAGACTTGTGGAATGGTACGGAGTATTTAATGAGTTGGACAGTATCATCCTGAAGTGTTTTGTGAAGATAAAGACTGCTTTGTGAATTCTTGCACCTGTAAGGAAAACTGCTGAGAATCTGTTGTAATGAACTCGCCCTGGTCAAAGTGGCCCCAGTCCAGGGGGTTGGGACCACCACGTCCACCTTCAGGCTGTTGAATCGCACATCTGCATGGCGGCTTCTGGAAATGGTGCTGGGAAGTGACTTTTTTTTTCCAGAGCCAAGTTAATGTGATTCTTTCCTTTGATTTTAGGAAGTATGAGGTAGAAACCAAATTTCCAGCAGCCCTACCGCCTGTCTCCATTCACAAAAGTGAGGACTGAAGATGACATGGGCCGCTAAACAAGGTGGTGGGCTAAGCATGAATCCCTCCAGGGCTAAGCCTTCACCTAGGGGGGATTACACAGCAGAGCAAATTTGGATTTCTGTCATTGGAAGATGCTAAAATGGGGTTGGGGGGGGAAGAGCAAAGGCAGAGCTGTGATGGTCTGGAGCAGAACTGCTAGCTGGCGGGGACCCGGCGGGTGCCTGGGCTCGGTGCCGTGCTGGAGCTGCGCAGGGCAGGGGGACGGGCAGACCCCGCTCCCACCGCTCGCTCCTGTGCTCCTCACTTTGGAGGGGTTGGGTCTGAGCGGTTGAGTGTTAAATGGTTGAAGTCTTGGGTGGCAGGAGAAGAAAGAGGGAAGGGGGTGACTCGGTTCCTCCTGGCAGTGCTGAAGTTCCCGTCTTCAGAGATGGGACACACTGGGCAGCTGCCGGCTGGCTGCAGTGGTCAGCTGGTGCTTGAGGCAGGACTTGGTACCACCCATCCTGTCACAGGGAGAATCAGCTTAGACCTCTGCTAAAACAAAAACCCCAAATTCAGATGGTGCCATTCAGAAATCATATTTTTAAATTTGATTTCTTTGTTCTCTTACCAAGAAAAAACCCCAAACCAATCCACCCCAAGACCTTGAATGTTTTCTCTGAGAGGTAGCAGAGAAAATTCTAGCTGCAATAGTGGCATTACTTGTTTTTAAATGAGAGAAGTATTTTCCAATGTGCAAACAATTGTAAAATTATGTTTGTGGAAGAATTTCAGTGGAGCGTTGAGGGATATAGGAGGTCTTGTGGGGACTAAGACCACAAAACTTATTTTATGGCACACTGGAGAGCTTTAGCTTAGCCTGGACAGCAACTGATAATTATCCGTGTGAGGAATATTCCCAGTGTGTGGGAGGTTTCCATGCGTGGTCTGGTTCCTACTCCTTTCCAGGGAGCTGGAGACAGGCTGAAGCACGCAGACTCGGGGATTGCCCAGGCTGATCTTGTTAACATATGGTAAATACAATTTTTTATAAACTCATGCTTTGCCTTTACAATTTATAATTGAATTTTACAATCAATACGTGTCTGCAGGCAGTGGGCTGGTATGCCTGGCGATACACAGTTACTTTATGTGGGAAGATTTGTTTTCCTTAGGCTGGCTCTTGTGGTGCTGAGCAATTGGAGGTTTTTGGCTGTGATCAAGACTGGGAACATTTATTTTACTGCTTGCAACAAAGCAGGTGCTTGTGGCTCTCCAGGTGCTGCTGTTCCATCGGCAGTGGAAGCTGGGTCCGGTGCTCTGCACCAGCATGGGGACCAGCAGCATCACTTGAGCCGTGAGGAATAATCACAACAATAACCCCAGCAAGCTTGGGTTCTCCTTTAGCATTATGTCTTTGATATGTTGTATGAGCTTTTCCTAATTCCCCCTCCTGCTGGCAAGATGAGTTGGTGTGCACAGCCCCTGTTTCCCAGGGGAGGACAGGTGGTGGAGGACGTTTAGATGAGTCACCCAAGGACAGAATAGGTGGCAGAGCAGAGGGCAGTCACTGATTTCTTCTCTTGGAGCCCATTACTGGAGAACATCTTGCTTCTCTATGTCTGCATAGGTAGCTGTAGGTAGCCCCATGTTCATCTTACTTAAACTGCATCAGTTTAGTGTTTTTCTTCCAAGCTGGCTGGAGTAAATTGGGTACTTGCTCCCATAATTAACTATTGAATGGGAAGTGTCTGATCTGCAGAGATACAGAGGACTTGTTGCTCCTGCAGAAACTGAGCTGAATGATGAGTTTAGCATTGGGCTTATTCTTAATAGAGACAGGCTGTGTGCTGGTGATTGACCCTTCAACACTAAATATTGACCCTATGAATCAATTTGCTGTGAACATCTTGTCCCAACGTGTTTGTCTAGTCAGCTCCAAGGTGCTGTAGAGCCTTCCTGGCACGGTGTGTAGAGAACTGTTCCTGGGAAAATCCATTGGCATTACAAATGTAAGTAATAGATCTAATCACAGGAATAGCTCAGCAGCTGCACACCGATATTCCCTCTCCCGGTTTGCCACCTCCCTCTTTTAAATGACTCCTTCATTTCTTCTACGACGTCAGCATACTGCTTGATCGAGTAATTTCCCTGCGCACGCCGGAGCGTTTGGTGAGCAGGGCCGGCAGAGTGTTTGCTCAAGAGGGAGTTCGCTTCTTGCTGCGATAAAAAGGAGCAGTCGGTGTAAGCTCAGCTTGTAAGGAGCACCCGGCTAATTTGCAGATGCGACCGTCGCGCAGGGCTTCGTGGGTCCCCCGGCTGAAGGTGAGGGTCTGAAGGGCACTTTCCCCCCATGCCCGCCTTGGGGTGGTTCTGCAGCCCCTCTCGTGGCTCGGTGGTTCCCTGCCCTTTGCTCAGCAAGAGCACCCAGGAAAATGCCTGCGATGAAGCGGTTTCCCTGTGCTTCCTGCAGTCCTCTAATAACACAAGGTCAGGCATCGTATCTCCGGGTTTCGGAAAATACCCTGTAAACCTGGAACTGCAGTTTGTTACGTTTGGGGAGAACAAGTTACTAAGAAATTGAATGTAGCAAGGCAATAAAGTGGATGTTTCCATGATGGGTGAACCCCTGGTTCGCCCGGTTGCAGTGGCCGAGGCAGCGGATGGGCATCCCTGGCTCTGGGTGTTGGTACCCACAGCCGCCAGGCAACAGAGGGCAGTGCTCCAGCGTGGATGGAAACCGGCATCCCGCTTTCCCCCCTCCAGGTTCATTATCAAAAATGTATTTGTCAGATTTTTAATAAAAGAACAAAGACTGTTTTCAATTTGTTAACTGCTTGATGATCTAGGGTAGATTGCCATTTAAAAAGCTCTGCTCCAGTTAGAGCAACTGCGAGGAAGCTAGTGTGTTTTTAATATTTGTTCATCACGCTGCAAAAAGCAATAAGAAGAACAATCCAATCGAGGAAAAAACATTTCCTTAAATTATTTTTTTAATTAGTAACTTACAAAGATTTTGTATTAAAAAGTAAGAATTTAAAACTCAACAAACTGGTTTTAGCTTTTTAGAATGAAACGACCAGGGAGAGATGAGTCTCTCCCATGCATCTGTAATTAAATATTAATTGGATAAAAGCTTTAATATAGATTTTTAAAGTGGCTTTTTGCCTTCCAGTTCAACATATTAGAACTGGAAACTTCTCATCTGCGTCTGTAAGAGCAGATGAGAACCTGACTTTCTGCCACTGTGGCTGTTTTCTACTGGGTCTTCAGTCTTTATTTATGGGAGGAATTAAGAAAGAATTAGAAATGGAACAGGAGAGGAAATGCAAAAGACAGAGGAGAGAGTGAGAGGTTGGGTGTGATAAAGCAGAGGTCTCAGATGAAGAAAATGAACTTGGGAAGACTTTGTACCCTACATTCTAGACAGAAAAATGCATAAACTCCTGACTTTTTTTAGCACAGAAACACATGAGCATCGGCCTTTTGGTTCATGTACATCTACAGTTTTAACACTGGCTTTACCACTTAAGCTCTTCTTTATCACTTAAGGTCATAAAGCATTAAGCAGTACTGGTGACGAGTTAGCAAATCCCAGAGAGGCATATTAGTATTTTCTTAAAGGTGTGGAAGCTAATTGGGAAGAAATATTGATTCTAATATAAGAGTTTTCTGAGAGAGATCTGTACTTGAAGAATAACAGCAGTAGAGCTTGCAGGGAGAGCTGCTTCTGCAGCCAAGCCAGGGGTTTGTAGGGTGTCTGGCATACCGGCAACCCAACACAGAGCCTACATTTGTGCTGTATCGTAACTAATCGTTAATCAGTCTGCCTCTGAGATAGATATGAAAATAAAATAGAGCAATTAGACTTTCCCAGCAATCAAAAAAAAAAAAAAAAAAAAGAAAGATGGGGACTTCCAGCTGTGGGTTTCATGATCTGTTGCATATAGTCTTCAACAACTTGTCAGATACCGATGCCCTGACAACAGAACTGAAGGGGTCATGGGTGCTCCGTGTGTTTTAGTGTACTGTCAGACTTGACAAAAAAGGAATCTCTCAGAAAGGGTTGGTTTCTTTTTTTTCCCCCTTGCTTGCTTGTTTACTTTCTCTCTTATGCTCTTTTCTATATTTGTGTTGAAAATACAGTTAATGCAGTGCTCAGGTGGGGATTTGAAGGAAAGGTGTTACAGCTGGGGAGCTATCATTTGGCTAATGAGACTTTTGCCTGCTCCAGAGCAGTGCACTGCAGACCTGTTATCAGAGCACTGTTTTTGGCATGGCTGTTATAACACTGGCTGTGAAGAGGAGAGTTTCCTCTGCAGCAGCTAAAAGAACTGCCAAATTACAGGTGTGCAGCACCTGAGCAGGGGAAATAGGATTGATAGTGCTTCCCATAATAGACTATGTATTTAAAGTTCTGCTTTTTTATCTATTCCAGTTATTGTATTTACTATAGTAAATGTCAGACATACAGTTAATTACTGTGGTCAGTGATAAATATGGTTGTGTTAACTGCTTAATGTGTGTACAGATATACGCCTTAGAAAGTCATTGTTACTGATGTTCTTCAAGGTGTTTGACCAATGTGAATTTTAACCTGGGCAATAGCTCTAGCTTATGTATGTTATGTACAAGTGTCTTTTAAAAATGTATCGTTAGATACCTCAAGGGAATACTCTTAAAAGTGATGAATCCCTCAAATAATATAGGCAGAAACTCAGGGAACCACTTCTGGATTTGACCCATAGTTTTAGTCAAAATCTGGATTTCTGCTACTCTCATTCCTGATTCTTCTAAAGTATCCAGTTCTCCTTGCGACAACGTTCAGGATAAGGAAGGGAGTATGTGTGAATTGCATTACGGAGAGGGCAGTGATGACCAAAAAGTTGAAATGGACGTGAGCTTTGGATCACCAGCTGAACAAGATGGGAGTCCAGTCCTCCTCCTCTTTCAGGAATGTATTTTCTCAATAGTAAAATGAACCCTGTGAAAATTGGTGAAAAATTTGTTAGTAGCTACATCTAGGGCTCAGCTTAGCTAGGCAGAACGGGCACAACTGAGTCATGCCCCTTGGAAACAGTGTGGAGATGCACCTGAGGCTGTGTCTGCAGGGAGGGCAGGCTGCCTGTGGTCCCAGCCATGCTGCTGGTCCCCTGGGCTCTTTGCTTGGTCCTGGCCCTATACTGCTGTTCCACAGGGGCAGCCGGCTGCAGGGGATTGCCCAGCGGACCACCCCGTGTGCCCGATACAGCATCGGATTTGGTACAGACCCACATCGTCCTCCCCACTGCTCCTGCACGGCCGTCCGTGCAAGGTGAATTTGAACCTATGGCTGGGAACAGGTTTAATAATTTATCTGTGATTTATGAAGTCAGAATGGTACCTCTGATTTCAAATACATGCTAATTATACTAATCTGAAAGCAGTGAACTGCTTCATTATCTCTCGGAAAGAAACAAGAGTTGTGCAGAGCGCAAAAGAGCAAAGTGTGGCCGGGAGCAGGGCTGTAGTGGAAGAGGAGGGAGGACCTGCTGCGGCTCTGCTCTGGGGAGGGTGTTGAGGGTCCCAGGGGGACCCACTGCCTGGGTGGCCACGGGCTGTGTCGCCCACCGCTCCTGTCGCTGCTGTGGGGGCATTGGTCCCGCCACACTCTGCTCCCTCCTGGTCTTTGGGGAATGCAGTTAGACTGACCCAAAGGACGTGGGATTAACACAGGGTGTCCGTGAGGATGCTTAATCTGCGTTATGGGAGGGGTCAGGATGGAAGACCTGGTGGGTTCCACTGGCCTCGAACTTCTAACCTGCCACTGCTTCTTCGAAAGCTGTTGCTGCTGTTCTTTGGGTATGAAATATATCATCGGGTAATTCCTCACTTCAGCCAGAACGGCGGCGTGCTGTCTTCCAAAGGGCAGCTTCAGCATGGGCGAGGACACCGGTGTCTGCCTCACCGATGCTGAGCAGGGTTCCCCAGTGCCTTGTGCAATGAAACACATGATTGCTTCTTCTTATTTTTGTTATTTTCTTGTCCTTTTCCCCTTTTTTCATTTCCTCTCTTTCTTTTGATGTTTGCTGTGCGTTGGCAGTAGCACTTATTTCTCATTTCCATGCTGTGAAGAGCTGTTAGAATGGATCTCAGTGACATGCATTGTATTTGTAAAATTGCTTTGCATATATTTTCTTGTTTGAATGCATCAATATTTCTCATGGAAATAATACATTAAGGTTTTAACTGTCTTAGATATTTAAATCAGTGAAATTGGATAACGATTCATTGATTTGAACATAATTGTCAGTGTCACGAAGAGCTGGATTTTAAAAACAGGTTGATTGTTTTCAAATGTGTGGCAAAGGCTTTTTAGAAAACGTGTGCTAGGAAGCTGTTGAATTAGCTGCTTTTCGCAGTCCCAGCAGTGAATGGGTCAGGAGTGTTCTGCTTCAGGCTGACTATTGACAGTAAGGTTTAAACACTTACTGTCCAGCTAACTTCTGTCTTTTACAGTATCTTCCTGGTGTTTTTCTGGACTATTCAGAGGCACAAATTTTCAGAAATTATTTCTCTAATTCTTTTCTGGAAATTCTAGTTACTACTTTCTCTGTAGCTTCTGTGCCAGGGAAAGATGCTGTTGCTGCCAGCGTCCTGTGGCCAGGTCTGCATCTGCACTCAAAATCAGTATCTCTCTGCTGACAGGTATCCTCCATACTCTTCTGAGAATTGCTTCTCTTAATTTTAGAACATATTAATGACTGTAGCAGGAAAATTATTTTTACTGTATATTTTACCAGCTAACTGGACCATTTTCTTTAGCTAACTAACCATGTCTAACTGGGATCTTCCCCCCGCCCCCTCAAATTGCTATTAATTTCATAAACCTTTATAGAACATTGACATTAGAGATGTAAAAGGTGTGTTAGATAATCTAGGGCAATTCCACAAGAAAAAAAAAATCATTTGTGTGTAAATCGCATACATTTTTCTTTACATGAAATAAGAAAATTAAACATTAAATAAGGCAAGGGCTCCCACCATGGCCTTAGAGTTTATCCCTTGTTTGCTGATGGGTGAAACCCAATCTCAGAGTTGCAGAACACAGCAGGACTGTCCTCCATTTTAAATAATTAAGTGCTGAGATATTCCAGTTATCTGTCCTGTTTGTTTGTGTATTTTCAAGTAACCACAAAGCTGTAAAACTGCCGATCTGATGGTTATGCTACCTCAACCCAGCAACAAAATCTCTCCTACATGAAGAGAGTGTGTGTGTGTAGGGTTGCTTGGGGGTGGAAATCAGAACTAATGCAGGTAAAAGTGATGAAATAAGGTATTTCTCTGAACATATGCCATTAAGAAAGTTAATCACATTCTTCAATGGTAAAAAAAAAAATATAAATCTTTTTTTAAGCTATAAAAATCAGTTAGCAAGATTACCCCTGGCGATCTTCTGTGACACAGCCTTAGCAAACCCCTGTATTGATGTGTTTATTGCAGCTGCAGTCCCCCAGAAGAGAAAGTATGATCCTCTTACGTGTTAAATTCTGCTCAGATTGTCTTTATTTCCTCCCACCCTCAAGGTTAATAAAGGCAGAGCTGTTAAGGGCAGGTTGGTCACCTCAGTGTAAAAGGGCCCCTGGCACCCATGGCAGTAAGCGTGGGAGGGGAGGGGGGGACGGAGCAGCAGGCTGGGGAAGGGCTGTTGGGGGGGATGCCTCCTTCAACCTGCCAGTATTCCAGTTGGGAGGTCTGGTTCCCTGGAGTCATTTTTTTGGCACAGGTAATGATGTTCTGCTGTTGCTTTTTGACAGCGGGAGTGTAAGCACCTCTTAACTATTCTGATTTACAAACAGGATTTCTGATTGCCTGATTTGCGCAATCACTTTCTTGTTGGAAGCTACACACTTAAACACAGATTATCAACAAATGTGAAATGTTGAGCCAGAAAAGATGGATGGAGCTTTTACCTTTATCACAACCCTTTCCCCAAGAATTTTCTGCTTTGTTTTGTGCTGTTATAATATTTAGCTCTTGGTGCGTATAATAGCTGAAGGACAGGACAGTGTGTATGACTGATGGATCTTCTTTCGCAATGCAGATCCCCTGCCCTCCCCGACTGCCTTCCTTTGGGGTCGGGGGTGTCCTCAGGCAGGTTTCCATGAGGAGCAGCTTGCAAGGACATGGTTCCTGCGCCGGGCTTGTCCTATCACAGCCACCTCGGGGCTTGTCACAGCAATTTGTGACAGCGGGACTTCCCACCATCTCCTCTCCTGCTCCCCCTGATGACTGTCTCCAGGCTTGGGGATGGAAAGGATGGTGGGATTATTGTGTCTTGGTTTTCCTCATCAGGTGTAATGTGCAGGATGGTGGGCTGCCGGTGACACATCCAGGCCATTAATTCTGCCTTGCCTGTGAAAGAGGAATGGCTTTTTGTTGTTTTTTGGTTTGGTTCCCCGCCCCCCCCCAACCTTGCAGGGCAAAAAAGCCAAGCGCTTTTAAAGAATTGAGGAAAAAAAAAGCTCATGCACAGTGAGCCGAAGAAGACTTATAATTATTTTTATTTACTGTTGAATTTAGCTTGCCTTGTGGCCTAAAGCAAGCCAAGTCTCTTGTGCTGCAGTTTCCAGGTGGGTGGTAAGAAACCATGTTTTTTGCAGCACTTGGTAGTGCGATGGCAGGAGGAAGCACAAGCGAAGGGAGCGGAGGCAGCAGGTGAGAGGCAGCGAGCGGAGCGGAGCAGAGGTTGTGCCTGCTGGCCCCCGCTGCTCCGAGGTACTTCACTCACATAAGGAAAATAAACTTTGCACCCAGGATCAGGGTGGTGCCAGGGACCAGCAACCTGAACGCGGGGTGAGCGCTGGTCCTGGCTGTGTGTGTTACCGATGGGCTCACCCGGAGGGTGTTGGTGCCATCCGTCTCGCCTGGCTTTTGGGTCTGAGCACAAATGGAGAAGGCGAAGGTAGCTGCTGGGCTGTTGCTTTATAGTGAACCAACAAACTTGGCTCGTCCCCTGCAGAGCAGCTTCTTGCTGTGAAATCCCCTTTTTCATGGAGGGCAGGGAGGCTTTGGTCCCTTGCTCATCCACAGCAGATTTGGACACTCCTGGTCTGCTCAGTACCGCACAGACACACAGTGGTTTTCCTGTGTTGAATGCATACGGTCCAAGTATTTTTTTTGTGTTTGTGCTGGTTTTGTGCCTGATTAACCATAAAATCTGTTGTTACAATAGATGAATTAATCCAGGAAAGCTTATAAGTAAATTTTTATTCTTTATTTCCAAATAAACACTTCTCAAGTGATCAAAGCAATCAGAACAGTGGAGGTGATGGGGATGACAGCCAAACTGGCTGTCAGGCTCACCACGCCCTTCTGAAAAGGAGGTATCAGGTTGGGTTAAAAAGGGACCTATTTCAATGGAGAAATATATATATTTCCTTTACTTTGGTACTTCATGTCCCATTTGTTATTCACCCCTTCATCCAGGCATTTTGGAGGAATAGGTGCAAGAAAACAGAGAATAAAACATTTGCTGTCTCTCCAGCCCTTTCAGGTACAAATGGCCGTGGGGACCGTATGGAACAGAGTGCCCTTTCTGTCCTGCCCGGTGTCTCCAGCACAGCAGTTACCAGCTAATGGGTGTTTGCAGATGGCCGTCTTGTTCTTTTCCATGTGTGCTTGTCAGACTGCAGTTCCTGGCCTTTCTGGGAAAAGGATGTGCACAGAAATGTGATATTCCTTTATACCTTTTTGGCTTCCTCCCAGTGACCTCCACTAACACAGGAGGCTCCCGTATCAGATAATGATCAGCTTTGTAAATGGTCGGCTTGCTAAGTAACTTTTTGTCTCTTGAGTGACTTTTGTTGAATTTCTCATTTAATCTTCTCTTACTGTTCATTTGTTTCATGTTGAGAATTTCATTCTAGCGTTTAAATTTAGTTGTTATTAACTTACTGTATTAATCTTTCATGTTCTCCTGATGTGCTATCACTTTCTCTTTACCAAACATTTGTGTGATTGGGATTTGATTTCTTGGTCAGATTGTGAATTTTCTGGGAAGGCTGGAGGCCGTGGTTGAGGGTAGCTTTGGTGGATGCTGCTCGCTGCTGCTGGTGTCACAGGTGGCTGGGAACCTGCGAGCTGTGAATTGCTTCTTATCCTTGTTTCCTTGCTTTTTCACTTTCTCCTCATTTCCAACGTGGTGGTATTTTCCATACATGCCAATTCAAAACATGTTAACAGTCAAGATGCAGTGAGACACAATATCCAATACTTTACTGCAATTCAGATGTATAATTTTGATCTTCCAACTCCATAATGCTGTCAGGAGAGTCGATCAAGTTTCTCTAGAAAGATTTCTTCTTTTGAAATTGTTGTTTATTGCATGATGCTACACTGCTTGCTTGATTTTAGAGATTTTTTTTTTCCTCTTCTTACAATTTTCTCGAAATGGAGCTTCTCCTGCTGAAATAAATATCTGAATGTGTTGCCCAAAGGGTTGTTGTTGAAAGTAGTAGTGCCTAGAGAATTTAAGCTCTCTCCAGAAAAATTGTTGAAAAATCCTCAAGAAAATAGAACATTGGCTCATTAGAACATCTTTTGCTCTGTGGCAGTTTCATGCCCTTGGGAAAGGAGAGGGGAGAGAGAGGGATAGGCATATAGGCATAACCTATATTTTCTACCAGGAGTGGAGAGATCATTGTACAGCTGTGACAAACTCTAGCTGCTGCTTTATATTCAGCTACTGAGACTATAAAATAAGGGGTGGAAATTTGCTTCTTACATTTGTTCCTAATGAAGATATATCAAGGTGGCCTCAGTATTTCTGGGAATTATCTTTTCTAAAATTTACTTTGCCCTTTAGCGAGGTCAAGAATATCAGTTCTTGTCTTTCCTGAGTTTTGCTGAAGGCTACAGCACAGGCGTGGTAGTGTCCTGGTAATATAATGGCATGGTGTTAAACTGCCTGATAGGGATGGACGATGCCACCTGAAGCCTTCACGAAGAGTGTGCTGAAAAGTGCGGTTCTACTAAGTCATATTGCTAAAACAAATGGAAAAGTATTAAAATGCATGACAGCCATGTCCTGGGGGGCACGCACTGATGAACACTCCTGACTTGCTCTCCTTTGCCAGGGCAGCAGTGATTTTTTTTTTTAAATTGAAAATCCTTCTTCCATATACTGAGACCCAGGTCCTTACGTGAAATTTTGGGCAGCCCCACCAACACAAAAGGCATTGCCTGCAAGGTGTTCCTGGGCTTTGCCTGCCATAGGGTTCCAGCTGGGTGTAAGCGGGCTGACATGCCAGTTCCAGCAGCCCTTTCCCAGCCGGCTGTCCCTGGGACGGGACCATCCCGTGCCAGTCCGGCACACGAGAACCTCTCATCGTGCCCCGTCAAAGGGGTTTTACTTTAGCAGTACCTCTCTCCTCCAGCTGCTCGGGCTCTCACATACACGTAACTATGCACTTTGGCTGATTTGTGCCTTCCCAGAGGCTTTCTAAGGGAAAGGTGAAAGCTAAGGACTGTAGAGGCAAACATCTTCCTTGACAAGAATGACCCAGGTTTATGCCTTGCTCCATACGTAGACTCGGCTCTGTCTGGGACAGCCCGTTGCGTGTTTCTCCGTCCCATCCCTCCTGCCCGCTGCCTGGCCGGCAAACGGCCCCAGGGTTTCACGCTGCCAGCGCTGCTGTTCTGCCAAAGCCCCACAGGTAGGAAAAGGGAAATGTGCGTTGCTTTTTGTGATCCAGGGAATCTCAGATTTCTGCTGCTTGACTGTCATTTCAGCACTGTGCTTGTAAGGAAGGGAGTCTTGTGCAGCTGTAACTTGGAATTGTTTTTCTTTCTGAAAGGGGAATGTGCCAGCCACGCTGTAATTAAAACAATTGTGGTGCTGATACCTGTCAGAGAGATGCTGTAGCTGCTACCCGTGCTGGTGCCTGTTGTTAACAGCCGTTTAACTCCGCTGTCTCGTTGTGTGTGAATGTCTGTTCCCCGGGCACAGCCGGCGGGCAGCCGCTGGAAGGACCGGTACTGCAGCAAGGGCCTTGTTTCCATAACATTTGCCGTAAGCACTCTGCAGTGACAGTGCTAATTGCTAGGGGATTTGGATAAACAGTATTTACTAATTACAAATTAACTACTGATTAACTAATGCATCGATATTTCCTAAAAAGTGCTGTGTACCAAAGAAACATCTTTCTTTTCTCTTTTAGTCTAAGATTTCTGTTCATTTTAAAAAAAACAACAAAAGCCACAACCAACCAACCAAACCCCCAATTCTGCCCAAACCTGGATATCTCTTAAGACCTCCTCAGAGTTCAGGAAGAGAAAGGTACCACCAGCTCTTCCATTTTAATGTGTTTTTCATGCATTTTCATTTCCACAACTCACAAAAAGTTAGTTGACAATTATTTTCCATTCCGGTGTTCTGATATTTCTTCCCATATATCAGGTCTAAGAGGACTAGATACACATGTTTATTTCTTGGTTCAAGTGGGTATAGATACTTGATACCTTGTCCTTACTGAGGTTAATTTACCCAGGGAAACATACATGCAAACTGCTATTGTCCATGTAGTAATGGACACCCTATTAATGGACACCACCACACTATTTTCCAAATAATTGTATTTTCTTTCCTTATTTACAGATTGATTTTTTTTTTATTATTTTTTTTTTCTTTCTGTCTGTTGAACTTGGGTGTTTTGCCAGAGACCTTCCATTTTTGGTCTTGTGCATGAGGAGCTTTCTGGGTTTTATTTATTAAAAAGCTTTTTAAGGCGTGATGGTTGCCTGACGGTATTTCTTCCTCTGCCTATAATGCAGGAGCTTTCGAAAGCTGTGGCTGATCCTATTCCAATGTTGAAGAACATTTCCGGAAAGCTCTCTCATTTTGAGTAAATTTTGTTTGCAGTGAGGTAAAGCGGGTGCTGCGGTGGTTCTTCCCTGCCGGGGCTGTCCTGCTCTGGGCTCAGCGGTCTCCTCCTACGAGCAGAAAGTGCTCACGACATCAGGGAGCCGCTGATGGAGGAGTTGTGCAGGAATTTCTCATACTTGAAGGCAAAGGCTTTTCTTTGACAGGTCTGGTTCAGTGATGCATGAGAAGGAGACACCGAGGCAAACAGAAAAACCTGAATTTCTCGTGTGAGTCCCTAGCCTACAAGAGCTGAGCGAAGCACTGGGCAGATTGCAGCAGAAGCTGCTTTCCCGCTGCTCGGCCGTCCCCGGTGCTGCCCGTGGCCTGCCCGCCAGGCTCGTGGTGAGCGGGGCTGGGGACCGCCGACCACACCAGCGAAAGGGACCCGACCTCCAGAGCGGGAGAAGCGACGGCGCTGAAACAGCGCGGCGGTGCCGCGTCTCTGTAGGAAGGAACGAAGGGGAAGCAGTGCTGTCGCAGCTGGGCAGTGACTGCGGCTCTCCGGCAAGGTGCTGAGCGCCCACCACACTGCGTCTTTGCTGGGATGAGACGAGCTTTCCTGGAGTGACTGGGAGCAGCACCGGGGCATTCGGCAACATGGTGCTGCGGTGGCGGCCGCCGGGGCTGTGCGTTGCAGTGGCTTTACAGCAAATGCAGCCCAGCAATGCTTTTAATCAACCTTAATAGTCTTTTGAGGCTAAATTCAGTTATTCCCTCCCGTTGAGGGAGGATTGTGAAAATGTTTGGAGGCACTTATGTTTGAGACCGAATGGATTGAAGCTTCCACTTGTATTGACGGCGTTTTCTTGGCACAGAGCTCGCTTGCCCACTTCAGCACGATACGCTGTTTTGCTACATTTTTAAGCCACTGTGAATTGGTGCTGCTTTTTTGCAGCCATATGCTCTGTCACAAGATGCGGGCTTCATCCTCCTCGGTCTGTTTAAATATGCTTTCCACTACTGTTCTTGCCTGCTGCAAAAGCACTTTAATATTTCTGTTTACTCTTTTGGAGACAAAATCAATATTTGTTAGATGCAATTATGAAGAATGATGGATGCGCTGTCAGTGGTATAAGAGTATGAAAAATAATATTATGGTGCAGGCCTGCTCTTAATAAAAGCAGGGAGGAGATACAAACAAGCTGGCCTGAAAAATCCCTTCCCAAATCCTGAGTTCTGTAATAAACAGGAAGCTTGTCAAGTGTTGCTTTAAATTGAAGTTGATTGCCTGCTTCGGGGCACTGATTGAAAATTTGCTTAACTAAGAGTTGAATTTGCTTAGGCTGTGTTTGCGGCCCTTTGGGTTTATTTTGGTGACTGTCCTGTGTGCGCTCTGCAGATCTCCGGCCACATCCATCCTCCGCAGCACAAGACATCGGTGCCTGCTGAGAGCTGCTGCCACCAGTACTGTTAGTCTATTCAAATTCTTTCATTTTCCTTTGATTTTAGTCTTGGCTTAATTCTAGATGAGTTGGAGGCTTAGGGCGTTGTCTCACCAAGACAGGCGATGCTTCCCAGACTCCTTCCCAGCCCTTTGGGGGTTTTACCTTTCAGATCTCTATGATGTCCAATGCCAACACTCTGCTTTCAGCCTGTTTAGCAATGTCCACTTGTGGGGATGAGAGCTGATCATTTTTCCATCCCTCGCTCACAGGAAGGATGTAAGAAGCTACCATTATTTCTACATATATACAGATATAAGCAATGCCTCTTTTCAGCTGTTGTGTACATTAGTAACACTTTCTGCTGATTTTAATAATTAACCGAGTGTGCCTAGAGATAGGCTCGCCTCCCGCTTGCTCCTCGCGGGCTGTGAAACTGCTGGCAGCCTCGCTGGCGAAGGTAGGGTATCTATCCCAGATGATGGAGAGGAAAACGTGAGATGGGAGATAGCAAACATTTAAGGGTCTGTTTTGCAGTTAATACACACCCTGGCAGCAGCGGCTCGTGCCGGTGCCTGGGCAGGAGGCCAGGGGGGATGGATGGGCAGTGCCCGGGCAGCGGGTCAGCAAATACAGGTGGGCAGCCTGGTCGTGCGGGCTGCCTTCGGGGGGGGGCTCAGGTGCTAGAGCTGACCTGTGAGCCTGCAAAGAGGGCACCAGAAGTGGGGTGTAAACACCGACTGAAGGAATACTCTGTTCTCTGGCTGTGTGTCAAGCCTCTGGGAGTTTTATGTAAAAATTGATGGGCTAATATTGCTGGCTGAACGGTGGTAAAGGACAGGGGCAGAGCTCTGCTGGGGACACGATCTAACAGGAGGCTGGAGCCGAGAGATTCAGATTTATGAAGCTGCTGGTTTTACCTAATAGGTAATTTTTTCTCCTTATTCCTTTGCTGCCTCGGAGATCTTACCAAAGAGTGAATCTCAAAACCTGATTTCCCAAAGTAAATGAAAGTAGTGAAGAAGTAGTGTCCCAGGAATGGGAAGTACTTGAGGGATTGGTTTTCCTGTAACAGTGAATGCAAGCGATGAGGAAAGGAAGGAAATACTGTTGAATGTTTGTATTACTTAAGCACTTCCTCAAAGGGCAGCAAATGTATGAGAACAAAAAAAGCATCTAAAGTGTGATCTCAGCCGGGTTCTCCCACCTGCACAACCAGTGTAGTTGTGAAATCTTTAGTCTGATAAGACTGGGAGGATTCATCTGATCTGAGGCTTTGTGCAACCAGGTACAAAAATTCTGATCTCTTGCTCGAAACCCGGCATAAACCCACCACCTGCCCGCAGGAGGGGATCCCGCTGTCCCGGGGTGCCTGTGCTGCCCAGAGCCCTCCTGTGCTGCGGGGCTGGTGGGGAGGGGACGCAGGATTCTTACCCCAGCTGTGTCTTTGTGGGACCTGAATATTTCCTAGTGCCAATTTTGTTGATGTGCGTGTGTGGTTTTGTTTGTTGTTGTTTTTTTTTTTCCTTCTCTGTGTTCAAGGTTAAACTTTACACTACAGAGAATTAGTTGGTAAAAGACAAAGGATGCTGATCAGTAGGGGTAGGAGAAGATACGTTTTACAAAAGATTTTCAGCTGCAGTACCTGAAGATAGATCAATATTTTCTATTTGCCTTAGCACTAAGCTTATTTTCCTTCATCACTGAAGAGATAGTCACTTGTGCCTTCTACCAAAACATTAAACTCTTCTCTTCTGATAAATGGTAAGACAAACAATAGCACTTTCCAGGAGCTGCTTTATTGTGCAGAAATACGTCAGTCCTTTTGATAAACGGAAGAACCCACATCTCTGTCTTAACTTGGAGAATCCATGCTGGATCCAAGCGTTGCTGGCACCCTGCTGTTTGAAAAGCCCAAATTTGCACTACTTCTCAGACTTGCAATATTGCATCCCTGTACCCTGCTCTGCCCTGCCTGCCAAGACATCCTGGTGTGAAACCTTCCTTGGGAACATGGCTTTTATTTACCAGGTCACTCTACCTCTGTGCACGTGGCCAGAGGAATACGGGGAGAGTCTCGACTACAGTTATTTACTTGTCCCCGCTGTTGTTTGATGGTAGTGCGAGCTGTGGCTGTGAACCAGGTACAAAACAGCGTACAAAAACAATTAACTAGAGCTGGAATTAATCCTTATGTATGTTGAGAAATTTAGAAGCTTAAGGCTAACTAAAAGACAAGGAGAGCTCATAATTACTGATTGCCCTCTGCTCTCTAATACATTTTGGTGTCTGAAATTATAAATGAATTATCAGTATGTAAACTGTAGTAGGCATTAAGAAAGCCACTGTTGTTACCTGCAGAGCCTAAGGCTTTGTGGGCTCCTTGCCTGTCACCTGTCCCTCTTGCACAACCTTCATTTTATGTTTGGGGCAGTTACCAAGGTGACTTGCCAAATTTTAAGGAAGAACCTTGGGAAATCTTATTAAAGTTCATGTACTTAGAAGCTGGTTGAATGGGTAGCTTTGTCTGTCTTGTATAGCACTGGGTAACTTCTACAGACCATAAATCAAATGAACAGTGTTTAGAGATCAACGCAAGAAATACACAAGCCATCCCTTTGGCTGTACGGCGTGCAGGTGTCAATACAAATGTGCCTGAGTACTTACCTGTACCTTGCGTCATTTCTCCTGGTTGGGCACGCAGCATACTTATTTGTAGACTGCTGAGAGTAAATAGTGGTCTTGGGCTGTGTTGTCCTTGTCCTGGCTTTAGAGAGGTGGCCTGGAGTTTAGCAAGACAGCAGGGGATAATTTCTGCTGTTTCTAAACTGATGCTCCTTCCTCTAACTGGGGAGAAGAGGGTGGGTCTGATTTTAAACATGGGAGGATGGAGCAACGTGAAGGAAAAACACCATAAAATGTTGGTTCCCTTGTTGTTCCCTGCAAGGTAGTGAAAGTTTAAGTGATAACACAACGGTAAGGCAGTAAAGAGGTTACCATAACTTGTGAAGGATTCATGTATTCTGGCTTTTACTAAATTTCTGGTTGCTACTAAATAAACCCCCATAGAGAATGCCAGAGAGCCCCGAAGTAGTGCCCTCAGCGGGGATGGAGCCGCCCTGGCTCTGCCCTGCTTTTACCCCTCTGGGTCGTCAGTGCACCGCAGAGAGGGAAATGGAGCTGTAGAGCAAACCAAATTAATAGTCTGAATTAAAATTGGTTGAGAACGCTTGACCAAACGCCACTTCACTTTGCAAAATAAAGTTTGGGAGCTTTTGTTTCCTCCCTCGCTCTTAGGTGCCCTTTTACATCTGTTAAAGCCGCCCACATCCACAGCAGCTCTTGGTCACAGTTACGGTGCGGTGTCGGTGGAGGCTCCCTGTTAAATGACTTGGATTGCTTGTTACCGCCTTCCCATTCGATCGTGCTGGCCGTGCCTCCCGGTCCGGTGCGTCCCCAGCACCAGGCGGGCAGTTCGGTGGATTTTGGAGCTTACGGCTGGGCGCCCTGCCCCGCCGGGGAGGACGCAGCACTACCCTGCGTTGTACAGCGGCAGGACCTGCTCCAGGGCTCCTGGCAGGCCTGAAATTTTCAGAGATCCGGTGGAATTTGGGGTGTGGGAGGAACATCAGATCATCACTGGTCCATATGTGTTCGTGTTTATACGCTTTCCTAATTCTAGGGCTGATTAAACACCTGCATCAGTATTGTCTGCTAGTATCCAGAATTTATTTGTATGTAAACTGTGTTTCCCATATCAGCAAACATTGCAATTTCTTATTCAATTGTGTACATGTTTAGTAAGTCAAAAACAAATCTATTCACATTTGTATATTTGTTCAGCTTTACAGCCTCAGCATATGTAGGTCTTGCAGAATGCTATTTAAAAGTTTTGCAAAATTTTTTTTTTTTTTTTCCTGGAGAATGGCTTCTACCAGGCAAGAGAAAGGATTTAAATACTTTTTAATAATGTTTAGCTCTTTAAACCTAATTTCAGTATGGAACTCTACATGGTCTTCAGGTGCAAAAACATTGGCATTGGGCAAAACATTATCAAAAGGCAGAGCTGCATTAATGATTCATTTCTGAAGCTGCAGATGATTTGAAGGAAAATGGTAGTGCTTTTTCAGCTGTGTATAAATAGTGACACATTTTTTGTCTCCTCATAAAACTTCATATATTCATAATTACAGCATCAATTCATCATAGTTATCATTGTCATCAATCTTTGCCAGCCACAACTGATGCAGACAATTGCTTGCAAGGGTTTTTTTGTGGTTTTAGTCTAGAGCTTTCACATGTAAGTGCAGTTCCACCAAATATTATTTCTTTTTTTGCTGTTCTTCAGGCTTTGGAGGCTTACCGTGTCTGTCTGCTCTGGGCTAACTCATGGCTGTTGTGTCTGGTCACTGTACTTTACTGAAGGTATCAGAGGAAACCCAGCCTTGTTTTCTCTGGGCATGGATGCGGAGGAGATCTGGTGATGAATGAGGTGCTGCTGTGGTGGCCCTGGTCAGTAATTCTAATGAGCATTGACAGCAGGTGCTTGCGTTTGATCACCAGTTGACAGCATGTCTCAAAAAGCCTAATAGAAGGAGACTGCTGATGTCTTATTTACTATATTATTTTGCACTAATGTGCATTATTTCATTCACTTGAAAATTCAGTCTTTCGTTTCATGATAAAACTTTCAGTATTTTGAGAAGAAAAAATCTTTATATTTTGTTGTGTTTGTTAGAGCCAAAGTGTACTGATGTGTCTTTACAACAAGCGTTATACCATAAGAACACTATTTCAGCATGCTTTAGTAATCTAAATGGAATAAAGAGCTAAAATATGCTGGTTTGAGCAATTTGCAACACCCCTGCACATGATACAGTAGGTTTGTTTAGTGAATCCCCAAGTACTATTGCCATTCTTGGCAGTGACTGACCTTAATATTAAGTTCTCTTACATGGCAGTGTATAAACATTACGGTGCACAGAAATACTGTTGAATGGGATGATGTAAACATGATGTAAACACAGATTTAAAGGAATCTGCTTCTGGTGGACTCACTCATGTCCTGGATAACTTATTTGCTTCTGTCTGTATCTGTTTGAATATCTTCAAACTGTGGACATCAATATTTAATTTTTCTATATATGAAGACTGTTTGGAAAGTGGCATGTGCTGTAGCCTCTCATCTTAACAACAATAAAGAACAGACTTTGTAAGAGAACTGAGTGTACTTATAGATGCACTCATTTGCTTTACCCACAAGGACGAGTTATTATATCTTTGCTTGGCCTTTGAAAGACCAATGTTTGAATGAAAATTTTTGAAATGTTCAAAATTGCCTAGATAGCAAATTCATTTTTACTTACTGTCATTGAAAATGAGAATGATATATAAATTTCCTGTTAGGTCTCTATTTTAATTTTTCTTTTAGGAAGTATTTCAAAATTATAAGAGCAATCCTTCTCAAATCATAATCTAGGCCAGATTTCACTTGTTAATACCCAACCAAATTAGTGAATTAGGGCCTTATTCACTGACTTGATTACGATGAAGCTTTCTCTTATTCTTTTTCATCAATAATGAAGAATGTAATTGGTTTCTGAGGGCTAATATGCTTTGTGTAACCACAGCTCCTTGAGTTAATTTTGCCTTCCAAACAAGGGTAGGTCATGATCAAGGACTATGTGTTTCCTGGAGCTCATGCCTCGGTCTGCTGCTGCCGGCGGGATGCAGTGGTGCTGGTAGTGCCAAACACCTGCAGGCTCAGGGTTTGCTAATCCTACGGAGTCTCTACAGCACGTAGGGAACTGCTGCCAGGATGCAAAATCTTCACATCCAAAGGTGCATCCTAAGTATAAAGTAGTGCCCGAGTGTGTCAAAGTCCTGCTTCATCTGGCCACTGCCTGCGTTGCCCTAAAAAATGTCATTCCCCTTTGCTGCGCTGCCTGTCCCCGGTGTGGAAACATTTCACTATTTGCCAATGAAAAGTTCCATGAGAGAGCTGGGTATTAGTGTCATCACTTACTTGGGGGCATAGATAATATGTGGGCTAGTGTCTTCATTAATCTGACTAAATTAATCACTGTTGCCAGTCAGCTGGACCTCTGAAGTCTTCAGTAAACTTCGCTCTTTTCACAGCAACATGGAAGACCATGTAACAGAAAACATCTTTCAGAGAAGTTTTGTTGCCACAAATGATGTGGGCAGGTCTGTGATGCTGTATCTCATTGCTTCAGCTTTTTGGTTGACCTCAGCCTCTCCACTTGGGTCCACCCATTACAAAACTCATGGATATAAATGATGATGATAGAAAGTGTTAGCCACTATGAGCTCTGAATTCAACGATGCTGAAGCCATCATCTGAAAGTCTCTTTGCTAACATCTGTGGCGTGGTTGCCGTGGCCATAGGGGACCTACAGCTTCATCTTAGATCATCTGCAGTGCCTCTTAAGGACTTTGGCCTCACTAGCTACCTTCAGAAGACAGAAACCACTTTTCAGCTAGCTCTGGTCAGCTTTATAACCTTCCATCACAGTCAATGTAATTAGGGTTGAGGTGACTAACCAAGGAGTCTACCTTGGTACTGCAGTCTTAAGATGTGCAAAAATTCATGATTAATTCTGCGTCTGGGTTTTTGAAGGAAATTTACTCTTGGCTGTGTGAAAATTGGTCAATGTGGGCAAAGTATCTGGTAGGCAGTTGGAAGTGTCCCATTGCAACACCTCTCTGTTGCCCTTTCAGACAGCCCAGGACCTCCATCAGTGCAGCTCAGGGGTGGGGAAGGCATGAGCATGGGTATGGGCACCAGCTGGACATGGAAGGTCCTGCATGGAACAGCTTCCATCGGAACGTGCCCTGGGATATCTCTTTGAGCTCAGCCTGTGGTTAGGATGGACGAGATGAGCATCTTGGGCACGTTTCATCTCCTGCATAAATCAGGGAGATAGCACACACATGAAATAAAAATTTCAAGAGCTCTATATTGTGCTGTCTCCCATGACCAGGATCCTGTTCTTCAGAATAAAGAGAGAAGAGGTGGTTGTGATGTAATAACATTTTCTTTTTAATTAAAAAAGTGCTCAATGCCAGTCATGCCATAGGAACTGAGGCCTCTGTGAGACAGCTGAGCACCGCACCATGAAATACTGTGTTTTGTAAAACTGGTGGAGTTGAGTACAAACTACAACAGAGAGAGCAAACTGAATAATGAAAACAGAAAGATGGCATTTCCCCACAGGGACTGGAAAACAGATGGAGTTTACACGACTCACGAAAACAGAAATATGCACACTTTGAGCTTGATCCAGCTTCACTGAAGTCAGTGAGAGTTTTCTTTTGACTTCAAAGAGTGGTGGATCAGGTCCTTTCAAAGCTTCTTTTGTTTGTTTTGATTTAGAAGAAAATATCATCTCTGACCACTCTCTATATTATTCTGAGATACTGAATGCTCACAAGTATCTCTGTACATGATGTATAAACTATGTCCAGGTAGATTTTATTCTTATATGTGGGGTTTTTTTGCTTTGTTTTGGTTTTTTTAAAGGTTGTGATCACAAGTTAAGGACTTAAAATACCTTTGGATTCTGAGACAATCTTCATTTTAGTGATGCAAAGTGTTGTGTAGAGGCCTCTGCTCTTCCAAAACAAGAAAAAAGTGTAACTCATCCTGTAGTGTAAAATTGAGATGCAGTGTCATGGAGAACTAAGGGAAGTACAAATGCAGTGTTTTTTGATAAAAATGCACACTTTTATAACCTGCCATGGTAATATCCCACCAGGTGAACGAGAGTAGTGTTGGGCAGGAAATCAGTGACCCAAATGTGCATATTTTGCATGTGGGCCAAATCAGTGGACAAAGCATTGCGAGGATGGACCAGTCCACCGACTGATCTCTTCTGGCAGGATGGGTTGAGGATGTTGGTTTGTGGGCAGCGGCTGGTGGGAGCGGTGGGAGCGTTACTGCTTCGGTTCCTGTCCCTTCTGCGCGGGGCTGTTGCAGCATCCCCTGGACGCTGCCCTGTGCACCAGCAGCTTGAAAAATAGGAGAAACGTCTCCAACAGCCTGATGCTGACCTGAGTTTTCTCGTTCTCAGGGCTGCAGGTGGGGGTGTCTGTGGCTGCCGTCATTCATCAGGAAGTCCTCAGGCATGGACACAATCCTGCCATATGGCGGAGCATGGCAGGAGGAGCTGTATCTGAGCAATTGAGGTGCTGTAAGCAGCATAGCCGCAGGGGTAGCAAGACCTGACTCAAGATCCTTTCTGTAAAAATGTGTTATTTGTCTAGTTCTGCTGTTCCAGAGTGTGTAGGACCTCACCTGGGAGCTGCAGCAAACGTGAGCTGTTCTTGATGGAGGGCAGCAGGACTTGGGGTTTGGGCAAAGTGACATTTTAGTCACTGGATTTTCTCAGTTGATGGCAGGACGTTGCCTCACAAGCATTTTGGGGCTGCCAGTGCCCTCTCTGAGCCACTGTGGGGAATGAACGGGAGCACGTGAAATCGAGAAGTCCTTTACTTGACCATTGGTTCTAGCCTCCAAATTACCTTGGGGCAGCTTGGCTGGTCTCCAAGCTCCAGGCAGAGTTTTAACTGACATTTGAAACCTCCGCTGCTTTACAACCAGGGTGAAAGCACGCAAGTACTTTAATTACGCTTTTCTGATGGCATTGTATAACGAAAGTTCAGATTTGGAAGAAATGTGAATTTTCCTTTTCTGAGGAGCTTTGCATCATTAGCCTCAGAAATGGATTATTTGTCATTAAAATAATTAATAAGGTAGTGAGTGTGAAAGACGGGTTGGCCGTGACAGAGGTGGATGTGACAGCTCCAGAGGGATCTTGTGCCAGATGTAAAGATGTGGGTGTGAGCGTGGAGCACAGCCAGCTCAGGTACGTCCCTGCGGCGATGTCCTGCAGCCTTACACGCGGCCCTGGGGCTGTCCAGGGAAAACCTGTCCTGAATATATTTGTATCCCTGGAGAGGGGAACACAAACCAAAGGCTCGGAGCTGTTGTCGAGCCCAGCTGTTTGTTATCTGTGTGTTAAGGATGCTGAACAGTACCTTAGTTTTATACCTTGGCGGGAGGAGGTAGGTCACATCTTTGCTTCCGAAGATGTCCATCTGCCTGTTACTAGACCGGAGCACGCTATCCATTGACGTACAGCTGTTATAATTCTGTAGGCATCAGCGGTATGACAGGTCGGGCAGACTGCAGCTGGGGGATTAAAGCTGCAGGGAAGGGAAGGTGTGGGTTGCCCACTCGAGCTGAATCTCAGCAAAAGAGAGGTCGGAGCTGGCGGTGGGGGTGTGTGCAGTGAGCCTGGCACACGGCAGGGTGCAGCAGCATCCAATGGGAACTGCGCTCCGCAAAGCGAAGGGTATTTGTCAACTTGGTTTTGAAGGAAAAAAAAAAGTCACCCATAAGATGGTAAAGAAATGTTCAAAACTAAAGGGACTAGCTAAAACCAAGGAAGGCAAGAAAAAAGATTACATGTTGGCAAAACTTTTTTCTGGCACGCGTAGTAGATATGAGGAACAAGTGAGCAGAGAACTGAGGAGTGGCTGAAATTAAAAGCTACACCTGAGGCTGATGGGCAGAGGGTGAGGGCTATGTTGGAACATGGTGGGCATAAGCCTGAAAGCTGAACTTCTTTTCTGAGCCCCTTTCTTCCCCCCCCGCTTTCCTTTTCTTGCTTGCTTCCTTGCTTTCTCTCTCTCTCTTTCTTTATATCTTTTTCTCTCCTTCTTTCTAAAAACTGCATTCGGTTGCATTTACCATTTTACTCATCTTCCCTGCACCTTTCCAGTGCTCTTCCCCATCATGTAGCCAGCATTTTAGAATGTAGTTTCAAAGTGAGTAGTATTTACCATTTCTTCTTTCTAAGATAATTCCTCAAATATGCTGGTGCACTGAGACTCCTGACCCTGCTCAGTGTAATGGAATAAATATTGGTTGCACTTAACCTTACAGATCTTTAAGATTGATAGCTTTAATGGTTAATTAACAATTGTTAATAATTTTGGTTGTGAAAAGAGGTTTTTATGTTTTTACAGGTATTATTCCAAAGCCTGTGCCTTCCCTGCTGCGTGTACCCCGACACGGCATCGAGCCACGACTGTATCTCAGCGCAGCCCACGGTCCCGCAGCTGCTGCTCCCGCCGGCAGTATCCCCCCTCTGTGTGCTGTCAGCGCTTCCCATCAGCCGGGCACTGGCTGGGTTCTCTAACCTGTATTCTGGGAAAACCAGGGAACAGATGGCATCAGAGCTATTTTCACAGCGAATAACAGGAATTCCCACCTCTCCAGGGTACCTTCATATCGGTTGACTTTTTTTCTGTCTTGTTAATGATAGCATACTTCCCTTTCACATTCACTCAGTGTTGTCTGCTTTTTTACTTTAGAAATTATTGGTTTTAGCCTTTGCTGTGACCTTCAACAAAATGGTATCTGAAATCTGGGGCTTGTGTTCTTATCAGGAACCAGAGGCTTCATTAATTTGGTAACAGCTTTCTATTGACTAAAGTGGGGCTGCAATTTCAATAGCCAAAGCCTAATGGTAGAGCAAGGACGAGTCTTGCGGGGGGGAGAATGCAGTTCTGCTCAGTTCTAGGCTGCTATTAAATTTGTGTGATACGGAGCAAGTCCTATAACCTCTCTCTGCCTGTATTATATGAGATCCAAAGTAAAATTATACCTTTTTTCCACTTTAGAAAGTGATACAAATAAAGAAATAAATATATAAATGCTAAGTTCATGTTATTACATTCAGACTATTTGCTTCAAAGGAATTGCTCTGTATAGGAAAGTTATTTTTAAACACTATTTATTTCAGTCGTTGTTGCAAATGTTCTCTTGCACATCCAATTAAAAACCATGTTTTGTGTAATTTATAACTTAAAAAATCAATTTCAGCTACGAGTCTTTCATGTTTAGTATTTAAGTATTAGGTATGAGACTCTGAAAGTAAGTCACAGGTAAACTATAAAATTAGTAATTGTAGTTTCTGAGGGATTGTGGAGTTTTTCTGTGATCCACAGAGAAAGCATCAGCAAACTTGAAGAGGAATAGCTTCGCGAGTGCACCTGATACGAGGCAGAATATATTGAAAATAGACAGTGATGATAGTCCTATACCTGCAGCAAATATCATGGGGTTCCTAATCCTGATTATTAATTTATATTGTGGCACAGTCTGAACTTAGAGAAAGCAGGTAAAGAAATAAAGTTTGGAAGAGTCTTAGTCCGAACCAAATAAGCAACAGTCTGCAGTGATGCTGGGTGGCAGCCGTGAGGTCCAGTCCAGCCCCAGGGGAGTTTGTCCCCGACTGTCACCTGCTTGATCAGAGCATCTGTAGGACACCCATCGGGGACGGGCGCAGGCTGGGGGCGAGTCACCTCCCAGGGCCGGTGAAGGGAATCGGAAATAGATTTCTTAGCTGAAATAAGGGGATTTCTGTTGCTGCAAAGGTGGTGCAGGTTCACGATCAGAATCAGGTTCGTGGTCATTAATACTGTTCAAGTCTGCCTTCCGCAAGGCACTGCTGTGGCTCGCACTGTGCCAGGGAAAATTCACCCATCTCCTGCGGACAGTTCCTTAAAACTAGAAGTCTCTCAACAGTTAGAAGACTGTTACCCTTGAACGCACTCTTCTCTGTTGCTTCCTGTGTACCACCATCAGACTAATTAAAAGCAGGTGCATGTCAGTGTATCAGCTGCAGGATGCCGCTGTTTGTCATCCCTTCTCTCTCCTTGGGCACTTCTGAAAAATGGGAAGGGCAGCTCAGGCGCAGAGTGTCGCAGGTGCACGCTGAGTTAACTCTGCCAAGCCTGACTGGTTGATAAAAATAGCCAGAGAAGTGTCTAAATGTTTGATCCTGAACTCAGGATAACCATGGGGCTTTGCCTCCGTCGGGACACCTGGGCTAAAGCCCTTCTGCAGAACCACAGCTCTACGGTACCGTTGCTGCTGAGCCTTCCCTCCTTATTCCTGTGCCTGTACTTGCACAAGTCTTAGCACACAGTGATATAAGGCAATCTCTGAGTGATATAAGTGACACAATACAGTGATAAGGCTATCTTATACTGCTTCTGAAGTGTCTGAGGAGCTGAAACAACATTTCCTTGTGTTGCAAGCACAATACAATGCGCCGTTAGCCCAGGGCTCCGGAGAGGTCCCAAACTGCCAAGGAGATGGACAAACAGCTCTCTGGCACATGACTGAAATACCACAGGTAGAAAGAAAAATGTAATATAACACCATTGTGAAGCAGTAATGTTCTCATATTTCATCATTTTGAGATATCTCAAAATCTGCTGTCAGTCAAGACCAGCTTGCCAGGGTTCCTGTTTTTAACATCACACAAATATTTTTGTCACCTCTTCCATCAACTTAACAAAAAAAAAATCACAAGACTTTCAGTTTTTCCTTTCCTGCCTGATCTTTTTTCCAGGCTAAACAAAGAAAATGTCTCATCTCAATGCCAGGCTGTACTTCATTTTGACTTTATCTCTCTCAGTGCAGAGCCTTCTCCTCCCCCTGCAATCCCCAGTTCAGCAGTGCAACTGAAATGACAGCTCCATCTTTCTCTTTCCCCATCTTCTATTTATTACAGAAGATGCAGAGACCTCTGTCAGATGGGGGGGGGGAGTGAAAAAGGTAATTGTGAGAGGAACACAGCATATTTTTCTCCTTGGTTTGAGCACTCACTTGTTTTTTCTTGGTGTTTGTATAAATTATACATCCTTGCCCATCCACTTTGCACCTCCAGTGTTGCTTATACATCCTGATGATAAAAATAGCTGACTAACTCTGGTTGATAAAAGATCTGAAAAAAGAGTGTCAGTGGGAGTGTGACTGCCCTATTTTTTTGGTTAATTAAAATGTGAATGTTTCCTCCCTCTCAAGCCCTCTGTGATTTTGTTTCTTTTCTTCCAGAGAACTGGACTTGCAGTGTCACACGCATTTCTCTCAGGATGGGGACCCCTAGCCAGGTAAGACCAAATGTCACTGCTCGCAGAGCCGCAGCCCCGGGGGAGCCAGGCTGGCAGGAGTGGGGGGTCTCTGTCCCACCGGCTCCCAGCAGGTTGCTCGAGGACCTGTCTAGGGGGGTTGAGCATCTCCAGGGATGGAGCCCCACAGTCTCTCTGGGCAGCCTGTCCCAGTGTCTGACCATCCTCGCAGGAAAAAGGTGGGATTTGTGTTCAGATAGGCTTTCCCACATTTAATTCATGCCGTGCAGAGTGGTGCCTTACTCGCTGTGTTGCCCCTTTACTTTATGGGAAGTAGGATGTTTCTCAGTGCTAGCCCAGCTGGCCAAAACTACTCCTTACTTATAATACTGACATTGAAAATGAAACCGGGGGTCTGATCCCAAATCAGCTCACTTCCCCAGTCAGCACAGCAGCTGGGGACCCTCAGTTAAACTGATTCTAAGATAAACTTGATGGTCCATTGTAAAAACTATTACAGGCTTGCTGTCATATTAGCTAACTCTAGTTCTCATTTCGAGCATCTTGCGATGCAGATGGTCTTTCAACTCTGGTTGCATCTCAATGGGAACCCAGGTGGCTGAAAATCAGCTCAGTTCACAGAGAGGCTTTGAACCTGACAGTATGCCTGGCGTACTCTCGATGCCTTGGGCCACCCTGGGACTGCATCAGCTGGGTATAGATTTGAGACTGATACACATATGGACTATTACTGTTTTGGCAGTTTTTAATAGGTCTGGAGCAATGTGGCATTTTTGGGGTCTTTTTTCCTGAAAATAAACAACAAAAAAAAAAAAAAAAAAAGGAGGAAGGTCGTGCTTAATAAGCAATAGTCCTTTTTGTAAAATGAAAAGTGAATGGTAAAAAGTAGCACTGGGAACTCAGGCAAACCTGTGTGAAGCTGAAAGTACTTGTTAATTTAAGTCACCGACCCAGCATATCACAGGCCAGACTTCAGCAGGTTTCAGTAATGTGATGGACGTTTACGTGGACAATAAAAATGTTCAGTCACAGAGAAATTAGTAATAAAATAATGAAAAGAAATAAAGTCTAAGACTTTGAAAAGAAATTGAAAAATCTGTGTTTCAAGTGAGAAACACATTTCTGGGTAACAGAGTTGTAAAGATTTTTTTAAGGTTTTCTTCTTAAATTATTCTCCATCTGTATCTGCACATTCCTCCAAAACACAAGGTATTAGTCTTGCTGGATGCAGGTGAGGTTAGAAAAGACTCCCAGCCTCATCAGAAATGCAGTTTCTGGTATGTGCAGTCTTAGATGTGCAGAGGCACAAGTGTTTTACAGATCATTTGGACAGAGGCAAGACCTTCCCCCTGGTTTTCTCTTGGTTTGCACATCCCAGCCTTGGTACCTTACGAGTGTGGGCAGTTTCACCCCAGTTTAGCAGAAGGAGATGTATCCTTTCTGCTCATGTAGGTATGAGACTTTTGTCTTCTGTGGATGTTCAGGCAGCAGCATCAGTTGAGTCATTTTCTTACAGCAAACTGCAATGCTATTAACAACATTTCATAAAGTCTAACAGGAATCATTGGTCTTCACAGTTTCTGGGGAGGGGGAAAATGAATCTCGTTTTCACTTATGGGACAACAGGAGGAAGTATCTTATGAGACTGAATATTATAGGACTGCAAAGCATTGGTGTTAGGGCAATATTACAGTGCAGACTTTCACACTCAGCTTTAATGACAGTGTCAGTTCAAACATCACTGTTAAATGATATGATCAGGTCCCTTAGACAACTCGTTTTGAGGAAAATTGCAAGTTGCAACCTGGGGACTAGCAAAAATAATTAAATAGCTTAATTGGAAATCTAGAAAATGTATAATATGAACAGACTTGAGAAATGCTATCACATTTTTGAAACTGTGTAGTTTTATCAGAACAGAAAAGCTTTGACTATCATTTACATCTCAGAGCAGAAGTGGAATTTTTGTGTCTTGGGATTTTGGGCTGGCACACATGGGTTCAGCTGACTGCTGGGTCTGCAGTCGGGAACAAATTTCATTGTGGTATAATAGTGTGAATTTCAGAGATTTTTTTTCTGTCAGTCCATTGGACACCCAGCGTAATTCTTGAATTGGGGTCAAGTGGCTATAGCCCAGGTGACCTGCTGGAGCAATCCTTCTGGGTGTTCAGGAGGTGACTGTTTAAAAACTCTCTTTTCTTTTGCTGTTAATTCCCTCATGCTTTTCTATTTCAGGTACATTTTCTGAAAAAGAGTAAGAAATCTCAATCTTGAGAAGGATTTGAAAGGTAGTAGTGTAGTTGTATGCATTCATTATGGTCTTGCTGAGATGATAAAGAGGAAGGTCCTGGGCAGGTGGTTACAGTGAAGAACCCAAAACACCCAGAAGATGGAAAGCAGCTATGGTCTGCGAGTAACGGTGATCCAGAATAACGTGCCATTTATTTCATGTTGCAAGTAGTCAGAAGAATGATTTTATGTATTGATACTCTCTTAACGCTTCCTGTGAAGTGTAGGTACCAGGTCCCCTGGCTCAGTGCCTCAAATTCCTCAACAGGAAAAGAATGAAAGAATTCCAAAGTGTGCTTGGAAAACTTGAAGAAATGCTAAATTTCAACTAATCAGAAAAAGCAACCTCTCTAGTGGAACTGAGTTCAATGCCTTCTTCCTTTGTGATGTTTGTAGAGGTGGTTTTGCTCTTCTATTTAGAGAAGTTCAGTTGATTAGACATTTTACTACACAACATAATCATTATGCAAATAAATGCATAGTACCTATGTCAAACTTAATGTCATTTTCTTTTGCATATGTTCAATTTTTTATTTCTTCTATATTCTAAACCTAAATATTTTGAAACAACACAAGACTTTATATAAAGAAGATAACAATGAGCACCCTTCCAGCAAGCTGTACTAAATCTGAATTTAAAAAATTGTCTTTATTCTCTAATTTGCTATATGACAAAACCTTCTCTTTGCTGCTGTCCCAGGAAAACAGACATTCTTTTAGTAAGGTTTTATTCCTAGTGGCTCCAGATCAGTGTATTATAAGAATTCTTAGAATAATGAGGAAAGACTTTTACATGCTCAGAAAAAGACAATATAGCAGTGAAAAAGTAGCCATAGAAAATTTGTCAGAAGGGCAATTTCCAACTAAGGAGAACATGTATTAATCTCTGCTCTAAGAGTCAAGGTTCTTGTTGCTGCTTGCTTACTGGTCAGTATTACATGTCCTTAGGTTGCTATCAATTTAAGTCCCATGCGTTTGAAAAACTAAAGAGAAACCAAGTAAATTTCTAAACGTCAGGAATTTAGGGTCATGAAACAGAGAAGTCCAGTTATTCCTGTTCTTAGATCTCCCCCATACGCACATTGACATTTTTCAGACTAAGGACATGGCTTTAAAAGAGACCCACCTAACTGACAACAGAGCAAAAAATCAGGTCTCCAGAAAGCTTTGCAGATGACTCTGAGCTTCCTCAGATGACAGCTGCAGATGACAGATGAGCTTCCTCCTCATGATCCGTGTATAGAAGCCAGTTATTATTATTTGTTTATACCTTGGTAGCACTTGTTCAGATTTTGGGACTGTCAACTTTAGGCACTTCATGAACACAGAAGTGAAATGGCTGTTTGAACAAAATAGTTTAAAAGTTATTGTGGTTCTCTTCTGGAAGCTTGACCGTTTTGATAATCTGTGTATTTACCCATATGGGGTTTCTATCCAATTAAAAAAATTAAGCACTAACTTAAATGATGACTGCACGGGAAGAAAATTCCTCCTTTATCTTCCTCCTTTATTCTCCTCCTTTACTTAAACAATTTATCCAGACCCCTCTCCACCCGAATCACTGTTTCATTAGATCCATTCTCTCAGGTATGTGACAGTACCACAATATGATCTTATACTTCAGAGGGACCAAGTCTGTTTATTCAAATTTTAAACTCATTCCTCTCATAAGCAAGGAACGTTTGGACAAAAACTCATTCTTAGAAATCATTTCCTATGAGAATGTGCTTGTTTAAACCCAGAGACTTAACCAAGCCAAGCATGGTTATGACTGATTTGGACTAATGTTAGTTTTCGAAGTTGAGAAGCATTTTGAGACTAATCCTCATAGTATTTACTCTGCATCTCATAAGACCATTTACCCTAGGGAGGGCTTAACCCTGCAAGAATTTGTGGAATACTGTGAGAATAATTCTCCTTTTCACACTTTCCTTAATAACCCAGGCAGTGATGCAGAAGACTAGGATTATTCTAGACAGTTCCCAAGAAAATGCTTGTACATGCTAATGAGGAGAAAAAGCAAGCACCAGCGTTGTTCAGGCTAGAGACAGGAATCCCAAGGAGAGATATGAGAAGTCTTTAATTATGTAAAAGCATATTGCAAAGAACAAAGCATTAAGCCGTTATCCATGTCCACTCAGGGCAGAGTGAAAATGGATAGGCTTAAATTACAGCGAAGGAGGATTCTTTAGTTATTAATAAATGTTTTCTACCGTATTGAAGAGCACCTGGGCACTGGGCAGATTGCCCATGGAGGCTGTGGGTCTGCATCCTTGCTCTGAGACGGGGTTGGAAAACATCTCTGGGGAGCGGTTCCGATCTGTGTAATCCCACTGAGGATGTGGGGTGATTTAAGGGATTTAGAGTCCCTTTTGGTCCCTTGTCCTACTAATATCTGACTTTTATTTCTCCTATATTTTAGTTATATGTTTAGTAATTAAACGTGACCTGAGATTAAAAGATCCTTAGGTTGTATAAGTATTAATTAATGAAGATTCAGGACAATCCTCTGAGGCCACTATTCCCATTTTACAGATGGGGAAACTAAATAAGGCAGATAAAGTGCTCAGTGATGCACAGAGAGGCTGTGGTTTCAATTGAGCCCAGGAGTGCTGACTCCTCTGCTTTTCCCTTCCCTACAACCAGACACATTTATTTTCCTGTTACTACCTCTGCAAAATAGTCCCTTACTTGCTGTCCAGAAAGGGCTTTCTCCTCTTTAGAGTGATAAAGTAGAGTGATCTGAAATCTGGGCAGAGCTCATCTCTGAAGCAAAGGAGTAAATGAATCTGGTGGGAAGGATGAGGCTAAGCAGATAGGGGAGCAACGGATAATTTCCTGTGAAACATAGCAAAAGGAGAAAACTAATGAAAAAACTGGAAAAAAGGCAGTTTTAATGTTGTTAGCGGGGTGTCCTTTCAAGTGTGATCTTTTTGTGTCTTAGAAAATTTGTATGCTTTTCAGATATGATAACAGCCTGTCAATAATAGTCATAAAATACTAACATTTTCAGATACTGTTTTTGTATACATCCTCTTGGCTTTAACTCAATTTTATCACTGAGTTGCCTTCTTTCTTGAAAGTATTCCCATGAGGTAAATCAGTGTTTTATATCTACCTGGGAACAACCTCCTCAGAAGTCAACAATCTTTTTCCACTTGATGTTTGAGCCACACATGAAAATAATAATAATAATAATAATAATAATAATAACAACAACAACAACAGTAATAAAAAACACTATGAAGGGAATTATTTTGTAAAATGCCTTGTTTCAGTCAGATTAAGACTAATTTTTCATTTTTTGTTGGTCTTTCATCCAACTCCTATCACCCAGCTTCCTCACCTTCAGGAACCCTAGACCAAGAGTATGTGCACAGAGCTTTAAGCTCCATTTCATGAATTATCAGTTCTTACAACGCTGAAGTCAGCTTGGATTACTCTATGTGATTGTTCGGTCCTCTTAGTAAACCGCTTTCTTGTATTTGGTTTATAGGTAAAATGGTAAGAATTTAGCCCTGAATCTTAAAAATTGGGTGAATGCATTAGGTACTGAAATAATAACAACAACATTCAGCCGTAGCAAGTACCTGTTGACCTCTGTAGACTTAAATTGCTCCAAAAGGTGACCAGGCAGGGCTTTGGGATGATGGTTGACCTCTGCAGCAGATGGTTTGTGTTCATGCAGGAATGTATCCCTGGTGCTGGTCCTGGAGGACCGATGAGTCCTTGGTGTCTGAGCTAGAGGGTCACTGCTCTGCCTGCTGGCTTCCTTCCCCTGTCTTCCACCTTCAGATCATGTTATGAACCGAAGATGAGTAACAATATCTCACAAAACTTCTTTGAGAACTTAACCCCTCCATCTCCAAGGGGAAGCTCCAGCATTACGTTTCTACATCCCTGAAAGGGGTCTGTGCCAGATCCCATCTCTGGTGCCATTTCCAGATTCCACAGCCAGCAAATGTTCTTCCACTACACCTGAATCAAGAAAACAGCTGTCATAAATACAGTTTATAAAAATTTGGCTAGCTAATTAAAATAAAATGGAACAATGCGAGTCTAAACCTCCAAATCCCAGACAAAGCAATTTGCAGTTTGTGGAGTGGCTGAGCTTAGAAGGCATTGGGGCTCTCACTGCTTTGCTCTGTGCTTCTAATTTGTCCAGCCCTGGGTTGAAAAGCCAACCAAACAAAACTAACTGTTCATTCTTCATAACACTTCTCTTCCACTTTTTGTGACACAGTAGTTTCCTCAGCTGATGCTAAATGGCCATTGCTTCAAGTGCCTGATTTCTTACACTTTCCAGCAGAGCTGTGAGTAAGGATGTGGAAAACCAACAGTAAAAGACATCAGTGCACAAGGCTAATCACAACACCTTCTTTTGGAAGCTCAGTAGAGCAGAATCTCAGTTAATGCAGCTGGAAAACTTCTTAGAGGGGAAAGAAATAATTTCAGTATGCTTTAGCTAGCTGTTGGACGGAATGGACTTGGAAAGTAAATGGGGAAAAAAAAAAGGAAAAATAAATCTGCAGTTTTTACAAATATGCTATTTCAGAAGGAAAAAGCACACTAAATAGGCTGAGACATGAACTGGCAGTGTATTCTCAGTTTCTTATGTTCCAGTTTGGAGTAAGGCAAATTCCGAATTTCAAATAGTGACATCAACAAGTAAAGAGAGAAAAAGTTTCTTTTGGGGAAAACCACTGAGTTCTTGAATCAGAAGACCTGTCCGTCATATCATGGGCAAAACACATTCCTGATGCATTTGAACAAAGCATTGAAAATCCCAGGGCAGAGGCAGCAAGAGCCTTGGCTGTATTTGCCTGCCGAGATGAGGAGGGAGGCTGAGGACTCAGCCATTAGGCTGCGATGTACATCTGGGGGACAGTTACACTCAGGGTCTGCAGGAGACAGGAAAGGTTTGGCCATCTATTATCAAAATGTCCTATGGGACAGGTGATTATTTTTTATCTCAAGCATTATGAACTATTAAAACTGTGAACTGTGACCATAGATGGTCTCAGATTATGTCCTCTATCCATACGTGTATTTGTGACCCAGCATTAAGAAACTCCAGAGCCATTATTAGCACTTGTCAGTAATTGATTTTATGGCTGCACAGGGCAGGGGGACACTCTTTTTCAGCCATAGACAGAGTTCATGGAGCAATGGATCACAAGCTTTCCAGTAAAAGGTTACCAACACGGCTGCTCTTTGTTAGTACTTTGGGACTGCTGAAGGGTCTCCCAGAAAGGAGTAATAACACATTCAGCCGGTGTCACGATAGGATGAAAAAGGTGCTACCCGGCATGGAAAGTTGCTACCGGCACATCTTATGGGAGCATTTATGGGACCTGAAACCGTGTTCATTTTGAATGGTCTCGAAAGAGACATTAGCAGGTGCCGGTGAGTGCCAGGATGGATGAAAGGGCCGAATTACACTCCTCACCAATTATTATAAATGAGAAAATAAAACAGGGAAATTGTTGAGTGGGCAAATAAAGAGAAAGTCAAGTAACTAATGAGACTGCCGTGTCCCTCTGGGTAATTACTTCTGATTTCTGTGAAATAAATGATGTAATAAAGAATTTCACCACCCCTTCCTCTCCAGAGAGCGGAGCTGACTGCACCAGGCTTCCCTCCGGGGTGGCTGAAAGTATTTAGGTCCCCAACTCAGATGTTGTTCATAAAGGAGGAAAAAAGAGTTATGTGAGATGTCAGTATCTGACAAGTGCTGACAAAGGCTAAATTACAATTTGTTCTCTACATACAAAGCTGTTGTTGAGTAACTGGATGTTTTTTACCTCTTTATACCTAAGTTTCCACTTGTGGGAGAGGGAGAATAGCAACTCAACTGTCATGCAAATATAATATATCCCATGTGCTTCGGAAAATTTTAGATTCTTGGAAGATCAGAGCTATATAAATATATAAACATGCAAATTATACAGGTCAGAAGGCACGCCTGATAAGTATTCCTAAGAATCCTCCATCTCTTTTCACAAATAACTTGCTCATTTTTTCCCCACTATTGGAAAAGTGCAAGTTTTGCTCCTTTTTTGGTCTTGCATGTGAGCTCATTACCAGGTTCATCAACTGGCCCAAACAGCTTAGCATGTGCCATGTACAGGGGTTACATCAGGGCCAAGGAAAATGGTGTTCCATTTTTCCCAAAGGCTCTGGTATCCCATCCTCTGTAATAGCTCTAGGCTGTTATCTTGCTTCTAAGTTAAAGGTTAATCAGTAAAGGAAGGAGGTGATGTCATTGTCACCGTTTAATGGCAATACACCTAAGCAGGTCTGCCTATGAATGGCACTAAGCTGTTGTTAGCAGGAGTGCAGATTACAATGATTTGCATTTAAAGTATGCCACGTGCTTTTGCAAAGGTTTTGAAAGTTTTTTATACCAATCTTTCCCCGCACTATAAATTCAAATCAATATCTTGAGCGAGATTTCTTTCAGTCCCCTGCCCCGAGCCGCCGTGTTAGTCACCCCCGTGCCCTGCCTGAATGCCCTTGGCTTTCGGAGATGGAGGCTGGGCATTTTGGGGCCCCAGTTGCTCCCCGCTGGGCAGCCTCCCCCACCCCTCCTGGCCCTGGCAGGTACCGATGGGATGGATAGCCCATCCTTTGGGAATGCTGCCTGCGGCTCTTCTCCCACGAAAAGCCCTGATGTGGCAGCTGCCCACGCTCTAGTGCCCTGGCACGTTGAACATCAGCCAAGGGAGCGAAGGGGAGCACCGGAAAATTGTCCTTTCCCAGAGCTGTCATTGCTCTCCATCTTTTTCTGAAGGAAAAAGAAAACCGTTCATTCACCATTTGACCTTAAGGGCTCAACTCCGCAACAAGAAACTCACAGCTGGGAGAGACTCGGCTGCTGCCCGGTAGCTTGATGCTGTCTCGCTCTCCTGCACAGATCTTAACCTGCCTTTTCTTCCAGTAATGCTTTTCTTCTCCTTTTAAATCAAATCCTGGGGCTGCATTAGGAGCCCAGAGCGGGGGGTGGCCTGCCTGCAGATTTTCCCACCAGCTCCAGCAAACAGGTTGTGGTACGAGACAGAGTAGCTTGGCTTGCCTTCTTCCCCGCCACCTCAGCATGAGTCCTTTTTTTCCTGGTCTGTAGCAAACAATTAGATGGCCTCTTTCATACCCCGTAACAAAGTAAGCAAGACAAAAGGAAGCAGTTGGCACACGTACTTCTAAACAACCTTTAAAACTGCTGAATTCCGTGGGTTAATTGGACGTGCTCTAGCAGTCACAGATGACAATGGAGGGAATATGCATAGCACAGTTTATGCAGAAACTGCTCTAACTAAACTCAGCAAAAGCCTTTGGTTAGTGCAGCAGAGACCTGGTTACAAAAAAGGCTGCAGCTGTATTGAGCAGAACCCTGTGGCTTGTCCCCAAATAGCCCTCTTTCCTGTGCCATCCTACATTCATTGACTCTAAATTGAATATAAAATATACAGCTTGAGAATTAACTCATAGTTATGTAAAATTATCTCTGAGATCCCACTGAGACTTTGATATCACGAGGGACGTGGTATTGGGAGATAAACATGAGTTAATGGGACCTCTGTTCAGTTATCCTTGTGTTTCTGTACCCAAGTAAAAAGGCCTGAACAGACCGTTCAGTAGTGTTTTCCCCATCCTTGCCTGCTCTGACTTGCTCATCAGCCAAACTAGAAACCAATCCGCACACTTTATGTATTAAAAGCAAAATTACAGTAGTGACACATGTCAAAGCCATAACACATCACAACACCTCTAGGATCTCCAGCATGTGTGATGTGATGATCCAGCGTTATTGGAAGACTCATTTTATTTTATTAAAATAAGAATTAATTATATCAGATCACTTTGTCAAGGTGGTTAGACTGTCCTGAAGTATTTGGATCTTAATTTGATATTTCATTCCCTATTTCAGACAGGAATATTACTAGTGGGACATTTTATGAATAAAGATAAATTTGTAATAAACCATGGTACCTATTTAAAACCTCATTAGCCCTCTCCTGTTCTTTTCCTGAAAAGCTGCATATGAGTTTTGTTGCTTGTAGGTAGGGAAGAAAATGCAGTTTCTCTCATCTCCTATACCTTGTACATCCCAGCTAGTACTCTCTAGATTTGGGGTGAGGAAGGATCAGTGAAATGCGATTTGGAAACAAAGTTAAGCACGAGCATCCAACAGAGCTTGATGTTGCTCTTTACAACCAGGAGGAGTCAAGGGTAGGAACCCTCCGGTCAGCATCGGGGAACGGGACAGGATCGGCGTCTCCCGACGTGCTTTTTGGGCTTTCAGCAGGGGTTTGCAGCTCAGCCGCAGTCTTGGCACAGCACCCTCCCTGCGCAAACAGCCTGGGGCGGATGCGTCCTACAGCTCCCACCTCGTGAACCTTCTGCTGTTTCAGACTTTTCCGCTTTTTGGCTAAGGCTTTTTTTCCCCCAGATTTTAAATATAGCTTTTCCATTTCTTGCTGACAGCGCTGTGAATCATGATTCATTGCTGGCATTACTTTAACAGGTACAGGACTAATGATATTGCCACCCCTCCGGAGCTCAGTTTTCGCTTCCTTTCCCTCTTTCTTGCACATACAGACACCTACCCCCCCCCCCTCCCCAACCCTCTCCACAAAAGTTTTGGGGAAGATGATACAGCTTTAGGGCTGCTGGCATAGTGCATTTTAGGGTTGTCCCTTTGTGCCCGGTCAGAAGCTGCTTTTCTGCTCCACCTCAGATTTAGAAGATCCTCCTTTGACAATCTGTGAAACAGAGCTAAGGAAAACAGACTTGTAAAGCACACGGTGAGAAATGGTGAACTTTCTGGCACCTTTTATAATCAGGCTATTCCTAGAAATTTGAAATCATAGCACACAGCGCCATGGTGTGATAACAAGTGGAAAACAAGTAGCTGTTATGGAAAATATTAGCAATTTGCTTACGTATGCCATAGAGAGGCGTCTAGATATATTGCCAGGTTCAGGTGAGGCAGTGTTTCCTCACCTAGATTTAGAGAGGGTTTGGTTAGAGTTAGAAGTAATTACTGACATGCTCTTTGGATTTAACATACTTTTTTTGTATAGGTCTGTGAACAGGTAAGAAGTTAACAATTTCTTGATATACCCTTCATCTGTGCTGCTGATATGCTGTCAGTCATACTCTGTAAATCTGATTATTCTCCCAGTACAAGATCTATTCAAGGCCTGTAAAATCCTCAGGCTAACTGTCTTGTTCCAGCTGAACTGTATTTGGAGCAAAATTTAAGGAGGAAGGGCAGAGGCGGGATTAGGCTGTAAGGAGACTTGATTGCATACAGGTGGGCTGTAATAAGGCCCGTGGTTTGGGTGCAGTCTAGAAATAAGTGAGGGTTACACTGTGGCCAGGACTCTCAGGTTGGGTCTGGGTTTGATACAGTGCAGTGGGATGAGTTTGACAGAAAACAGCCTTAGTCATTTTGAATTAAGTCTTGAATCAGGCAGAGCTGCAGCCTGTTGGCTCTTCCAGGGGTGCTCGGCGTGAGGGAGCTCTGAGCAGCCAGCAGAAGGGGGCTGTGGGATGGCACGTGGACCTGGAGACCCGGCCAGATGATGGAGAAACCCGGCAAGAGCCCTTTCCCTTCAGCACATCCTTGTCACTGGGAGGCTTGCTGGATGCTGTTAAGTATCGAAGTCAGTTTTGCTTCCGAAAACAAGGAATCGGGGCTACTGCTCTCTTTTGTTTCTTGACCGATGGCTTCCAAACTGTCTGAGCTTAATAGGATGATGGATGTGGAGATATGGAAGTCTCTCTAGGGAGCGAGTTTTTAACAAGGCAAGCTTTTTTTCTCTAAAATCCTCTTCCTTTTTCATGTTCAGCAGCATTCGTGTATCACAGTAGCTCACAAGTGTCTAAAAACACCACAGAGCTTTAATTTATTTAAAAAGAACTTGTTTAGTAAGCCCTGCACTGAAATTGCAGTCTTTTACCTCATTGCGAGGTGGGCGGCTGCCAGGGAGCATGATGCATCAGCCTGGTATGTACCTTGTAAATAAGAAGATAATACTGAAAGGCTCTGCCTCGCTTCCCTCTCCTATGGCTAGTGCTTACCAGGGCTGGGGCAATGCCTGAGAGCAGCCCTTGCTGAGCTGAGCAAATGACACTCTGAGCTGCACTAGAGGCTACTTTCATGTAATTAGATTGGGATCTTTCTATTAAATAGAGCTCAAGAAGGCTTTGGAAGGCAGCAGCATGTGGGTTATCATTTACGTGACCTACTTGATGCAGGATGCACTTACAAAGTGTTATTTAAAAACTGGTAATGGATGTACTAAAACTTCCAGCGTAGTTGGTAAATATGTGTGTGCTCCTTAACCGCATGTGGAGTTCGTGGAGATTTTGGTCTGTATAAAGTACAAACCTGAAGGTAGGTATTTTGCCTCTTTCCCAGACAAAGGTTTGTTGAAAGCTTGGCTTCTGGAGATAGAAAAATGCCAGAATAAATACTTTTATTCATAACTTGTTTGTACTTAGAACACAGATAAAGACTCCGTGATTGAATCTGATTTTATGTATGATGGTTTCCCAACAAGGAAATTCTGCTGGCTTCGTTTGAGCAACTGCTGTAGTTAGTTAAGGGCACGGTGCAGCTCGCTCCACCTGCCGCTTGCACACTCCTGGGCCTCGGTAGCTGCTTCTCAGTTTACCCTTTTGGTATTTGTGCTATCATTCCTCTTTCACAGCTTTGATGCTTTTTACTGTATTGAATTACACTTGCTTGCCTCTTGTAAAATGTGCTTCAAATATGTTATGCCAGGATTAAACTGCTAAAATTTTGAGTATGAAATGTCACCGTCAGACAACAGTGGTGTAGCACAATGTGCAAAATACTTGAGATCCTGGTCTGCTACTCGAGCAGCGATTTCTGATGGGGAACTTCTTTTCTCATGGACACTCAAAGACTTTGTGCTTTATGGCTTCTCTCTTCCCTGCCGGGATAACCAGTGCAAGGTCTACATGGGCTGTGGTGGGCAAGGGAGCTGTGTTTACTGTGTAATTGTTCAGCAAGGGTACATTAAGCTCAGGAATGAAAGTCTTATCTTCCTTCAGCTGTATTTAAGGGCTTGCATGTCATCTTATCTTCAAGCCTGATTAAATCACAAAACAAGATATCGAGCAAACTGGTATGTATTTAATGCACTTGTACCTAATGAAAAAATCTGAGCTGTTGGAAGCAATCTAAAGGAAAATTTTTGAAGAACGATTCTTTCCCCTTCTCCCTATGATGGGTTATTATAATATTGGTAGCTTAAGTGCTAAATGCAGAGTGCTGATCTAACTCTTATCCCACAGATATCTGAGAGTGAAGTTCAAACAATGTTAATTTGAACAGGCTGGATTTCAGCAGGATGTTGCTATTGATTGTTATCCTTTGCAAGTAATACATTTAGATGTTGGGGAATTTTGTTCAGTGTTTGCTTTGAAAAACATGTTGAATCTTCTAGCAATTTAAATCCACTCCACTGTTATACAGAGCTTCTTTCTGTCAAGGCCCAATGAAGTCAAGTGAGAAAATCCCACTGCTGTCATCTCTCGATGTATAGCTTTCTTCTGGGAGGAAGAGCTAGACAGATTTGTCTGAAGTCTATCACCAATACTAACCATAGTTATGGAATAAAAGGAGAAACATCACAATTTTCATGTAAGCTTCTGTAATTAACAGCATCAAAATCTAGAGCCATGCAAGGAGCAGGTACACCCAGCTGACATCCCTTGCCCTCCCGAAAGCTAGAAGGCATCACTCTTTTCTCATTCCCACTAGAAGCACGTGATGATGTAGACAACATAAAGTGCAAGCTTGCTCAGTTTCAGCAGTGGTTAAGAGAATGAAGTGAGAACAATAACATTGTTTAACAACACTGAAGGTAATCCTTGAAATGAGACATTTTACATGTAGAGAAATAAGCATTATTGCCCAGTTTCTCAGGCCAGTCTGTGATTGTTGGTGAGGCTATACTGAATCAGCCAAGGATTTGGTGCTCAGTTTCTGGGGATTCTTTCAAAAAAGTGTTTTAACTTTTGGTCTTTTCATCTACTAATTGATTTATTTTTGTCTTGGGCAGATAAATGATCGACCTGTTAAGTCAGACAATCTGATAATTTCTGGCATTTATCAGTGTACAGGAAATAGTCCTGTTAGTTACAACACTACTGTGCTGCTGTTATCGCCCATCTACTCCTCAGGCATTTTTTTTTTTTGCCTGAAAAGCTCTGTTTTTATCAGTAGCAGTACTGCAGTTTGTTTCAGCAGTTATAGGAGGTAGAGGCTGAATCAGGAGTAGCAGTAGTGCATCTTGGTGCTGTTTGAACACTGTATTGGAAATTGTTTCCTATAGACTATGTAGAAGAACAAATTTCTTTAGTTTTTCAGATGGCAAATCAAATCTAGAGTGTCCCCTTTCAAACCCTCCACAGCAAAGGGGCTCAGCTGTCCTCAGAGGCTGACCTGAATTATTGAGGCTGTATCTTAGTCTGATCTTCCAGTAGCATCTCAGCTTTGTGAGTCCCCTTGATTCCTTTCTTTAGCAACAGGCAGGAGCACCCACACATCCCCCGAAGTATATAAAACTGTGGCCTTTTCTGAAGAAATGGTCTTATTTCTGCTTCAAGGAGAAGCCTAGTGAAGTTGAGGCTGCTATCAAGGACAAGGAGGCTCCTAAGGACATTTCTACAGCATCCTTCCTCCCACCCTCGTGTTCACCAGGTTTGTGCTAGGGAAACTTTTGGATGGATCTAAAACTGTGAAGTGTAATGCATAAACTGCAAGAGCACTTCAGGCAGCTGGGCTGCACTGATGGGGCTGGGACCTAGCCAGTGGCTTTATTGCATGTGTTTTGTGTTGATTAAATACTAGAGCACTGATGGTGCTCTAAAGCAGTGGGTATGTAACCTCCTTTGATTGTTGTTCTTATCATAATGAAGTAAGTATAAACTATCAGCTTGTAAAACTCAGGAAACAGATGGGTCTAATTATGCAGAACTTCTGGAAAATATTGAATAACATAGATTCTATGGACTGGGCTATGCTGTATAGCAATTGAAGTTTAGCTCAGTGTAGCTGAACCAAAAATTATTATTATAGATTGGAAAAGGGAGCAGTCTCTTATTCTCCTGGCAAAAGGAGAAAGACTAATTCAAATATTTTCACAAAGGGCACCTTTAAAGAGTTTTCATCCAAGATCATCCTAATTGGAATTACTAGCCAACAAATAACTTTTGAATTGTAAGTGGTGATGGGCAAATATGAATTCAGGATGTATATTAATGAGGTAACTCCTCTTGTATGATTTGAAAGGACAAAGCTGTTGTCTTTGGTTTTGCAAGGAGAAAGACACGTTCATATCAGGGCTTTTTTATGACTGTGCAAAGTGTGACAGAAGTGTGACCTTTTCATCATTTTGTATTCTCTGTGAATGCCTTACTTTCTCCCTCATTCTCAAGGTAGTTCTTTCAGGTATTGGGAAATTAAATGGTCTGTAGTCACTCAGCACTGCAAAGTCAGAAGTGGAATATTTATAACTTGTTTAGCCTGGAACTTACCTCATCCTTATTGAAGACTGAGCATCAGATTGAAGCAACAAGAACTATAATACATAGTTGTATTAATGAAGGCTCCCGAGAGAATTGCAACACCTCCAAGCCCTTAAAAAGATCTAGTTCTGAAAAAAATGAGGACAAAAGCTTCAAGAACAGTGAATAGAAATGTGAGAAACTGAGACAGACTTTTGTGGAGAGGGTCAGTGGGAGACTGGACAAATTTGGTCCATAGAGTCAAAAAAACCCCAGTATGAGTGTCTCTGCCATAAAACTGGGCAAAATGCCTGCTAAGACAAAACGTGACTTGCCTAGATGATGGCCCAAGTCCTCTGGCTTTGATACTCTGACCCGCAGCTTCTTGCTGAGGAGCCGGCTCACCTCCTGCCCTCGTTGCTGCTTAAGGAACGAAGCGTTTGGTGGCGATGCACGCTCTGGGGGGGGCACGGCGTACGAAGCGGGTGACACCACATGGACCGCTGTTAGGAGCTGGGAAGGACTGGGAGCTTGCTCCATTCTGGAGCTGCTGGTGAGAAGTGATGGGCAGGCTCTTTTTGGAACCCCAGCCTGGGGCACGAGTGCTGGGAGAAAGCAGGGTTATTGCTGTCTGTGCTGGAGCCCTACTGCACAAAATCAAATGCTGTACAGTCCTGTCGGGAGCCTTGGCATCGCTGCAAGCCTTCTGCAAAGCCGTGGTGTGTTTCCGAAACAGTCCTGCATGTGGTTTAGCACCAAGAGCACTATCTCATGGATGTCGCTTTGCTGCTTGCTATGGCTTCTCTATTCCTTGTCCGCTGTCTCCCGGGCAGGCATCCACTCAAGCCTTATTTTGTACATAACGAAGTTCACTCAGCTGTTTGAGGCGTGTCTGTTTGAAAGCACTTAGGGCAGGTTTGCCCTGTGTAGCGACTGCAGAACTACATTATTTCAAGAATTAAAAACAAACCAGTTTGATAAAATAGCTGGTTTTTTGCTTAGAGACAAAACTTTTATTGCAGCAAATGGAAATAAAATCAATATACATGGAAATGACTTGCATTTTGGGACCCTGGGTATTGTTGATTTAATACTATTTATTTAACGGCTTGGCAAATGTGTGGCTTGTCTGTCTCGATAGGTTTTGAAGAAAAGGGTAATGTTTTATAGTAAACAGTAAAAAATTCAAGCAAAGGCATCTTAATCAAGTCCTATAAAAATTAAATGAGCGATTGAACATGTCATAAGCTGAAGTCATATTTTATCAAGCTAGTCATATTAATGCTGTAGCTTCTTTTGTGATGGCTTCATTAATATTCAAGAGGGTTTTAGTGCAAAAGTGTGCCATTCTTCTTGGGGTTTCCTCCTTCCTTGTCTCCATCCAAAATTCAAACCTTCTCTAGCCCCTTAGAAAAAGTAGATTATTTCCAAAAATTCTGTTTAATGTAAGCATAAGTGACATCTCGTATTATCCTGAATTTCAGCATTACCCTGGATGCTTCCTTTATTATATGCTATAGCAAAATTGTAAAACTACTGATATTTCTCTGTAATTGGGAAAAAATTGGATGAATCAATCCAGTGCATAATGGCACCTAAGACTGTGGCCACCTGGCCTGGTTTGGGTACATACCTACTTTAAGAAGCATTTAGGCTGGTGAAAAAGCTATTAAATAGGGGTAGCTCACCTGGCTGTTTGAGTGGCACATCCTTTCCTCGTGGGTTAAGAGCCTCCTCTGAGGCCATGGTTTGAAACAGTGGAGTTTAAAAGGCAGCGAGCTGGAATTTAGTGGAATAAGTGAGTCTCTAGACCTGGTGGCCTTTAAGATCGGAGCAGGGAGCCCTTGTGATGAAGTCCCTGAATTGTGGAAGGGGTCCTTATGGCATCTGCTGTCTGACAATACTCTGAAAAGCAACTTTAAAAGGATTGCCAGGAATGAAGGTTTAATTCCTCTTTTAGTCTGAGGAGGCAGGTTGGTAGCTCATACCTTCCCGCAGTATGGATGTCTTCCCACTAAACATAAAATAAGCCTCAGTAATATCTTCTTTCATGTATGTATTTTATAAAAGCCAAAAAAGTGTACTGGAAGATCAAGTAGCTGTCTTCCGTGAAGAAATACCTAACAAGAAATTTGTACATGAAGGTCTCTTTAGCTTCCATAGCAGTGGTAATAGAGTGAATGACAAATAATGAATCTGAATGAATAAATTTGCATTCATATTTATTGAAGGCAATCTTGAAATATCCTGAAGCAAGAGAGGTTTGTGTTGTGAAAAAGAGAAGGTGACATTGGTAATCAAAGCAGTGACTTCCTTATGAAAAGTGTCAATGCTGGGGGCAAAACCAAAAACTTTTGTACCGTGGTTCTCTGGAGAAAAAAAGAAAAAAAAAAAAAAAGGCAGCAAGCGTGCTCAGACCAGTGACAGGTTGCCGAGCATCCCACTCCATTAGTGGGGACAAAGTTTTGATCTCTGCTTTTATTACTGTTGGTGTTGATGCAAGTTATTTGAGCTGGAGAGAATCTTGCTAGTCCTTCCTTTCCAGCGATATTCGTGCAAAGGTGTTTTCCCCAACTAGCTAAACCTAAATTGCTGTTCAATTCAAACTTCAAGGTATTTCTCATTCACTGGGAGGAGTTGTGTGCTTTGGGAGGCCAGCTCAGCGCTGGCCACGGACTGCGGTGATGTAGCTGGGAGCAGGATCCGTCCCTGTGGGCGCGAACAGGGCTGAGCAAGGCACGCGTGGTCCTGGGGCTCTGGGGTGAAGCCCACGGCGCTGGGCTGCCCGGTGCTCGTCGCAGTGCTGATGTTCTTCTGCAGCTCTTAAAATTGGGAGCTCCCAAGTGCTGCTGTCTGATATCATTGGTTATTTTTAGTACTAGCTAGGAGTTTTGAGCAGAGCCTGGATTTTAAATTCGATCCTTCCTTGGTTTTGTGCTCTGTAATGTCCCATATTATTTGGATTAGCTGAGGCTACAGAGGGAGAAGGTAGGCTCCTTAACACCAAGCCTTGAACTGTGAGAGAAACTGTTTCATTGTGCTTGCTGCAGGAGGTGGTTGAATATTTTCCAAGATTGAAATGAGAGACAAATGTAAAAGCATCCCTGTTTCTTGAAAGGACTGAGTCAGCTCCTATCAGTCTGAAGGAGAGCATCGACTGCATCATTTCCCCCTGTTTTGCAGTTACTCAGTTGCCTTTGTCAGGGATAATTTTTGTTGAGTGGTTCAGATTTTTATACCCTACCACATGCTATCCTGTAATTCCTGTTCTTAGGAGAACCTGTGCTAAATTATGTATAAACACCCACACAAGCTGTGTAGCAGCCAGCATTACTATTTCATTTGCACAGAGAGGTTTCTATGTTCTGTGAATGAATTTTGGGGGGTAAATTCTTGTGTGTTTAACTGACATTTAACAGGAACTACCTTTACAGTCATGTATTAGTCAACAAAGTGGATATAAAATTCTGTCCATTTCTAATAACTTATGGAGTGAATGACATCGAGGAGACAGAAATTGTATTCAGCAGCTCTGATTCAACATGCCCCTTTTCCTTTGCTCTTATTTCCTTCTGTGTTTGCCTCTTTATTGCCTCAGCCTAAATTTCTTCAGTGCCATGGGGAAGGAATGGACAGTGTATGACAGCCATTAGTCGAGTTTCTTAATGAATAAGTTTTCAGACGGTGGCAGTATAAGACATTAAATAGAATAGCCTCTTCTGCCGGGAGATCCCTGCCTCTCTTCGCTGGCCTCTCAAAACCACGCAGAATGGTTTCTGCAACTCTTCAAACCAAGCAATGTGAACTGCTGGGGAAAACACAGTGCTGGCTCGTGGCTGTCGAGAGGCCCTGGTAACGTTGCTGCGTTATTTGTGCCAGGAGGAACTTACAGCCAGCTTCACCTGCAGCTCTTAATTCTCTCTGCTGCTAGCAGTAGATCAGTACTTAAGCCGGGATGAGTTGCAGGGACCAGCATGCAGATATGAGTCATGAGGTCAGCTGTTACTCCTGTCCTCAGGCGCATTTTTCATGGTGGGGAGGGGGACACAAGCATACAGATTTCCATCCCTCCTGCAAAGCCTGAGTTACCTGAGCACGGGCTAAGCACAGGTGTTAAAAGTCCCAAACTATGGGTAAGGGCAAGATCATACCTGCAGCAAGAAAAGAGGATTTAATATACTTAAATTGCAGGGTTAGTGCTACGTATTCCTGAACGCAAATCAGGATTGTATTACAACTTTATTTCTGTGCTAGGTTTATGAAGCATACTTATTTTTCTTAAGCTCCCCCCTTATATTTCAGTTTTTAATTTACAAATTAAGCATTTGCCTCTGTTTTAATTAATCAGATACAAATGACTGTTGTTCATTTGAACATTGACATGTAGCAGTTGCACGGCATCCCCCCTCACCTCCATGAAATATTGTCCAGGTCCACAAAATGGACTTGGGAGTCACAACCCTGGACAATGAGTAGAGCAACCTGCCAGTGCCCAAGCCTTGCATGGTGCAGAAGAGGAGCTGGGTGTCTCTGAAGCTGAAGCACAAAACTCAGTGTCCTAAGGGTAGGGAGAAAGTACAAAATACCATTTTTCCTAAAATGGCAGGCAGTTGTGTCTGGACTACAGAGATATAGGTATTTCCAAAGGAAATTAATTCTGGTCTCAGTAAGGTGGCCTGCATCAGGCATTTCTCATGAAAAGAGACGGAGGAAGATGCCGAGTGCTGGAAGGTCTTGCCCGTGATGTGGGGCATCTTGGATCCAAAATAGATTTTGCTTGTGGAAAGACCTACAGAAATGCAATAACCACCAGGCTGTGTTTCACAGTGAGATGATTTAGATGCCTCCTGCAGAAGCCCTTTTGCTTTATGAAGCCTTATTATATACTCCCTGGGGCAAAGGGAGAGACACTATGATATTGCCTCTTCAAGCTTGGGTGACTCAGCCGGTGGGAAATCAGGTTCCTGAGCTAAAAAGTATGTCATAAATTTAGAAGTGAGCTGGTCTTTGGGGAATGAGGAGGTGGACCCAGGAAGTCAGGACCATCCTGAGCCCTGGGATGTGGAGTCCAGTGCTTTGCTCTGGACACAATGAATGCGTCATATGGAGCGGTACAACTTCAAGTACAATTGATACCACTGGTTTAAAAGTTTTCTGTACAGATAATACACTAAAGCAAATCTAGGTTTTCTCCTCTGCCAGGCACTAGATGCCAACAGGGAATACCAGCTGTCTTCTCTTTCCCCCTCAGTGAAAACTGAAGAAAAAACAGGTGTTTTCTTGGTCCAGCTCTTTGAAGTAGTATTAAATTCCTTATATAGATATTTATTTATATATATTCACACATTTTACATATGTTTAGCTACTAAATTAATCCAGCATGCCAGGAATATGGACCACAACCTATGAAATGCCTATGAAACTGCAGCTGCAGATCTGTGCCTGTAAAATGAACAGGTCCTGAGCCCTTCCCGAGTAAAAATTTTGAGTAAAAATTTCCCCTTCAAAATAGGGCATACCCATTGAACAGGCCCTGTGCTACCCATTTGCAGGAAGATACTTAAACACTGCTTTCTGATATGGATATGTAGTGTCAACATGCTCCATGAAGGACAGCCTGTGCTTGCTGTCCTAAGCCTCCTTCCTAGTGGGAGAGTGTGAGTAAGGTGGGCAGTTTCCCTTGGGAGGGGGATGCTCCACCCCAGGGTTTGAGCAGGTCTGGCATCTCCTGCTGAAGCTCCTGCTGATCATACAGGCAGTAGCCTGATACCAGCTGTACTTCAGGGAAATGGACTATTTAGAAGCAGTTGTTTCCCCTTTGACTTATTAAATCTTAAGACTGATGTGGAAATTTCAAAGGTGCAGGCTCTGGGTATAGTCCTTGCTCTGTGTTTTAGATACCTCCTAAAGCTCTGAACTTGAGCATGGCTAACTTTAAAGTTATAACTATTCCCCTTGAAACAGATGGCACAGCTTGAGAGGAAAAAATCAGCATGTGTGAAAATACTTTCAGGATGGGAAGATAATGGCCCTAGTATTTTTTCCAAAATTATGGCAGTCCTGATGTATCACAGTGAAGGTAAAGGGGCAGATATATGTGGTCATAACAAAAAAATGAGTAAGGAGTTAAGTGAGCATAAAGGCAAAACCTTTGGGTTACTTAGCAGAAGTTTTCAGCAAATCAATGCAATCCTTGTTACGCCGCAGTGAAGCACCACGGTGACCTTCAGGGCTGCGCTGCCATTGTGAGCTAGAAACTTCTGAGTGATCGCCCATGTTGCCCGCTCACTGCTGGAGTATTTTTGGCTTTTAGTTTTGTCTCAATCACTGAAAGGTCAATAAACTGCTCATTTATTTTAAGAGCTAACGGTTCACTGAGCTGACAAATCTTGCATCTCTCAGTGCTGCAACATAATAGGACTTCATCTGCTCTGATATCTCAGGTACTCTTGCAGATCTGGATTTGTAGCTCTACAAGTAAAACTGATATAAGTTAATAACCTGTTAAGAGTAGTTTAACCTTTTTCCCCTTAATTTCCTCTTTTTTCCCAAACTGGCATGTTTCTAGGGCTCCAGTAGCTGTCCTGTTCCAGTCAAACTCTGTAACTCCTTCAGATGTCAATAGAGTTGATTCACAACAATTTCTTCAAAAAAATCATCCTTTATAGTTGTCATGTGAGCAAACCCCAAATCAGCTACAACTATACTGTTATATTTGGACAGTTCAGTGTGAAGAATGAAGAAAGGAATGGTGTTAATTGGGGGGGTGGGGGTGGGGGGGGTGGGTGGAGAGCAAAGTAAAGTTCTGTCTTAATTTAGTATCTTACCTGAATAAGGCAATGGCCCTGGAGTCTCTTCAGGTCAGTGATTCACTTTGGAGGGGGGAACCCCAAGCAACCACAGGTGTAGTATGAAAATAATGCATGAATAGGGAAGGACACTGAAGAAGCCCATCGTGTCCAAGCATATTGAGAGAGCTTCCTTGCTCAGGGGAACGAAGAATACACAGGGGCCACAGTTTGGGTAACTGTTGCTCTAACCAGAGCTGCACCACTTGTTTAAAAGTGATAAATTTTAAAATTTATCTTAAATTGCCTAGTAAAGTCATTGAAAGGGAATATCATAGTATATCTACTTCCAGGTTGTTCAGAACCCAAACACTGAAAGGAGCAGAACTGATGGACCTTGTGTCTCTGAGCAGTTATTGAACCATCCGGAGCCAATGTGGCTGTTGTTTAAAAACAAAAAACCTCAAAACCAGATGGTCAGTGCTGCCTAAGTTAAAGCACATCTAATTTTCCCACTGGCTTTCTGGAGTTTAAATGCCAGTGAACATATTGAGAATTGCAGTGACACTAAAAAAAAAAAAAAGATGATGTCTTTAAACTAGCAGCAAAAATAACTTGCAGAGAAATATTACTAAAGATCATTGATTCATTAAAAGAGATCTAGAACTGAAATTTCAGCTTTGCACAGTGAAAAATAAGAGGAAAAAGTGGTCAGGAGTACTACAATGGCTGTGGAAAGAGCTGTTATCTCTGGATAAGGATGGAAGATTAAACAGAAGACAGCCTTGTATTTTTTGCTATGGCTTTTAAAAATGGACTTCTGCCCAACTGGTGGATCGATTTTCCAGGGTGATGCAGAAACTCAGTGCCCTTATGTTCATACTAGGTAACAGGACTGATTTAAGAAAAAATTAAATACTTGAGTTAAGATGCTTCATTTATGGATTAAAAGTACCCAAGCAGATCAAAGCAACAAGAGTTAACAGACGAGAGTTACACAAAGGATGTATTTTTAAAGGTTTAACTTAAAATAATTCAGAGCAAAGTCTGAAGGACCAGGAAGTATATGGAAAACAAATCTAATTTTAAACTAGCAAAGATAAACCAATAAACCTGATCCTATAAAACAATTTTAATTGTGGAATAAAATGCAGAGCTAGTTTAACTGATGTAGTTCTGAACACATGAAAAAGCATATTGATTAAATATATAACCAGCACTAGATCAGACAGAGGCAGAAACAGTGGAATTTCCAATAACCTTCAAGAACTCTCCTTAAGGAATTCCAGGAATATATTTTTTAAAGGAGACAGAGGGGCAGAACTCCGCCTCTGGAGTACAGCCTGGCTGAACTTCAGGAACCACTTTCTCAGTGCGAGGGTGCCTGAGCACCGGCACAGGTTGCCCAGGGATCTTGGGGAGTCTCCAGCCCTGGAGATATTCAAAAGCCATCGGGACACGGTCCGTGGCAGCCTGCTCTGGGTGGCCCCACTTGGGCAGGGGGTAGGACCAGATGGAGCCCACAGGTCCCTTCCAGCCTCAACCAGCCCGTGATTCTGTGGGTCTTATTGCCTTCAGTCACAGGCAATCAGTACCTCCCTTATTTATATTGGATGCTTCCCTGAAGATCCAAGAAAAGTGATAGATTCTTTTAAGGAGGAAACTGCATAAGTCAAGTCCCATATGAAGCCTCTTTCAGCTTCCAGGTAGGAAACTGGTTATAGGAATGGATGTTATTAATGAACCCTTTTTCTGCAACTTCTGAGGCATGCCTTTGAGCTTTGCTGCTTGTCCTTAATAATCTTACTGTAAAAAATGCAAGTTTATAGGCATGAGAACATACCTATGACACTGCTAGAGCTTCCTCCTGTTGCCCTCCCCTTGCTGTGGCACTATGGTTTACCTGTAGCTCCTCGTCTGGGGTTTTTTTCCCCGATGGGTCACTGTGTGGGGGCTCAGGACCTGCTATATGGCTGGCATGACGCTAGCACACTTAGCTGATGCCATGGTTTCCAGTGGTGACAGGCATGCCTCAGGGGAAGAATGCCTTCCCTTATTAGGTTAGTTTATTAAAATGTTCCTAGTCTTTTTTTGTGTGGCAGTCACAGGTAAGTACAACAGTGAAGACCAATGTCATGGTTTCAAACAACCAAGCGCTCAAATATTGTTGTAGTGTGGCATAAACTAAACCAAGAGATGCACAACTCCAAGTTTAATAGCTCTAACCTCAGTGTATCTAAATATAAAGATCTTCCACTGAAATCCAAATGAAATAGAGCTAAACACCCCACTGCTAATTCCATAAGCAGGAAAAGAGGGATATATTCATTAAAACACTCAAGAAAAAATATAAATTATTCTTAGATAAAAATATTTGAATATGGCTTTGTATTGGGTGGTGCTTTACTACAGAGGTGTTTGTCATTGCCTCCTGGCTGGTGAGCATGGCGATTGAACTTCACTTCAGGATGAACCTGTCTCAGGCAGTCATGGACTTGCTAAAAGGTGAGAATTCTTTGAGTAAGTTTGTGCACAATGAAAGAAAAAATGAATAGTCAGCTATAAATAGTCCAAAGCTACAAACTTCCTGAAGAGGTGTATCAGATATTGGCACCATTACGAGGAAACTTATTCTTAGGGAACTATGTGAGCACTTTTTAAACTGTTTTTCTCATAGGGATTAATTTAAGCATACTCCAAGATATACTCTGAATTTAAGCAGGGACTCCTAGCTCTAAATGATGGCAGACACTTCTTGCCATATTTTTCCAAAGGAAGATTCCTTTAGTTATGTGAAGAAAACACGAAACACAGGAGAGAAAGATAGTACTTCTGCAACTTCTTTCTGAGAACTTTGATTACCCATCTTTGTCACATGTGCGTTGGCAGTTATGCTTACACAGGCATGTTAATCAGTAAGGAATAAAGGGAGATTTTAGACCTGATACAGATTTTTTTGGAATTAAGCTTGTTTGGCTTTTGCATTAGTAAGATATGTAAATAGAGATTATTACAGGATTTAATTATTTCTGCATAGTAGATGTCTCCAAAGGAACACAATTTGTCAGTTTTGTTTCACAATGTGGAATGCTGTGAATTTAAGGAAGTGATAGGAGGAAAAAATGGCCTGAATGGCTCGTGCCAATTGACTTTTTTCAAGGCAACCTAAAAATCCTCCTCCTTTGTCAGGCTGTATTAGGGGGGATCATATCTTATTATGTACATTTGGAATGGAAAGGAGTTCACTTTCCATATTTTAATTCCTGAAATCAATTTTCAGGTCAGTCTATGCTGTTGCAATACACTTATTTTTGCAGGATGTGTATTTGTTCCAGATGACAGTGTACGGTGTGTATGGTCTTTCCAGCATACTTCATCTCAGCACTATAGTTCTTTATTAGGATTATGCTTTATATTCATCACAGTATATTAATTTTTAACACCTTTCTACTTGTTTTCCCTTAACAAGATCCTTATTAGGTGCATGTATAATGAAGGGTGAAGAACACCAAAATATCCTGCCTGATAGCCAGGGGTGGGTCCTGATGTCCCATCTCCCAGATCTGTAACCTCTCCAGATAATTTGTAAGCTGTGCAACGTGCGCATACAGGAGGCGTACTGCTGCGAGGGGTGTCGTACCAATATTAACTCAAACTCACTGCTTTGGAATACTAAGATCAGATGAATAATTATGAAGGTCAAAAGAGGCGGGAAGGAGTAGCGTGGTGTTTGGAGCAGGTAAGATGAAGCCAATAACACTGAAATCTGTCAGGTCTGGGCTATTAATTAATCACTGCCTGCTAACCTGCTGGAGGTCTGTGCAGGTGAATGCTCTCTTTAAGGGCTGTAAAGGATGGATTGCCTGGCTCTGGACCCGTCTTTTATTTAGGTATGGGTAAAGCCATTGAGGTCAACAGCAGTGCGATCAGCTGGAGAGCAGCTTTGCTAGGTCATTCGGTGGTAATAGCCACTGTCGGGCAGCGAGGGCCTCTGCCTTTAACTTCATTTTGGTATCCGCGTTTGGCTCTTGCTGCAGCCCTGGGGGAGACGACCAGACCAAACGTCGGGGAGCTGGGCGGTCGGGGGTGCTCCTGGATGCCTGCAGCTAGAAGGTGGGGTGCTTTTGGGCACTTAGTGCTGCTCCAGCTAACACTTAACTCCTCTCGGCACCTGTCCCCTCTAAGCTGCCCTTACCCGAGCCCATGCTGGAGGTCTGAATTTGTAGCCCCTTTCGTGCACTGAGCAAAGCCAAGGGGAAAAGCGAGAGATGGAGCTGCAAGCGTGCAGCAAGTCACAGTCCCGGGAGAAATGCGGGACTCCAGCTCTCTGCAGGCTTCCTCGGTGGAGATGCCTTCCCACTGATGAAACCACTCATGAACTTGCAAGGAAGCAGGAGATGCAGTGCTGACCTTCATTGGCAGAAAACCCGTGGCCAACGTGGTTGTGTTTCTGTTCTCTGGATATTATTAAATCTCCATCCTGAAACACCACTAAACACATTTTGTGATACCAGGTGCCCTTTTTTCAGTAACAACTTGTAAAAAACCCGACTCTTAAGCCTTCATTAGTTGTCATTAAACTGCTGAATGGAGGAAAAGATTTTCTTGCTTTAAAAAAAAAAAAGTGAAATTTCACTGTTTGCCTTTGAAAAGTGATGCTTGCAGTGAGAGCAACAATTTCCTCACTCCACCACGCTGACTGCTGTTTCAAAATTTGCCCTTTTCAAAATCCATCTAAATCTCATATTTTTCTCGGTTTACCTTAAGTACAGATTCTAACCTTGGTCTAGCCATGTTATATTTGTTTTACTTGTGTGAACTACTACTTTTACAGTTTTTTTTTATAGATATGTTGTGTGCTTTATATCTAAGCACAATCCAATCTTAAGCATTTATACTAGTCCTTAAAAATACAAAAAGTCAGACTGAAGAATAAGCCAAGAACTGATCAATCTGTTATGCCACTTAAAAAAGAAAAATGTGGAGGGGAGATAAACAAAGCAGCTCAGGAAATACTGGGATTTAAAGATGTGCTTTTCTGAAGGAAATAACTTACCCGTACAGGTAACCTATTTTACAGAGCCTGGAGAATTATTAGCATGAAAAACAAAGGATCATTATTTAACAAATGGAACTAATTTGGCAAGGTAGGATTAGGACCCAATTGCCTTACAGCATTCAAATGACTTCCATCACTGACAGATGTGCAAATGGGAGCAGAGGTTGCTATTGCTTTAGAGCTGGAGGATTTTGGGGCTGGTGGGAGCTATAAACAGATGTTCAGGGCCAAAACTCTCCTTTCTGCATGGAGATGGAGGGTGGTACATGTAGCACAGGGCGTCCTCAGAGGGAGGCGTTCAGATCTGCAAGGTTAGCACAGCTTGTTGGTGCTAAAATTGCGGCTTTTTGCAGCACACAATGTGGGTTATGTGAGTGTAAGTAAAGAACAAAAGGAGGGGAAAAAGGTGGAAGATTTGAGAAGTAGTAGAAAGGCTGATCACATTGCTCTGAGGAGAAACAAGTGAAAACAGCACGAGTGGAAGGAGCAGGACTGAGAGGAGATGGAGCTCACACTGAGGAGGAGACACTGAACAGGCTGTAAATAAGGAGAGATTGAGAAATAGAGGCTCCTGATGGAGGTAATACTCTTTTTTTTGGTAGTGAGGGAAGCAGGACAGTATGGCCTTCTGTTCTGAAGGCCGTGCACTTGCATCAGCCAGAGTTACGTGGGCTGGGAAACTCGGGCTGTGAGTACTGATGCTGGGGCGATGGGGTCTGGGTACTTCTGGCCAGTGACGTTTCTCTTTTGCATGAGGGAGATAAGTCTTTTTCCGAGCTGAGGGAAAAAGATATAGGACTGTACTTAAAAATTTCTAATTATAAGAAGCTAAGACAATAATAGGCCATAATAAGGAGGTTTGGGTGATAAATTGGAAGATAAGTATTCATGAAAATTAAGTTAAAATATTAAGGAGTGGGGGGAGTTAGTTTTGTGTTTCCAAGCCAAAGCATTGGTCTTCCCTGGCTGTAGCTTGCACTGCAACAGCTGCAGGCACCTCTGCTCTCCACTGCGGGTACAACTGCAGGGCATGTTATGTCTTGGAGAAGTGAAGTGTCCCCATGTCCTCTGCAGGTGCCCTTGATGCTGAAGGGGCAAAAGGCTGTTTCCTCCAGCAGAGGCATTGCTGTTGTCCACTTTCCTGCAGGATTCAGACCCTTTCTGCTGCTGGAGCAGAAAAAAAGAGCTGTATTTTACTACAGGAGCAGACTTTATAGTCTTGGATAAAGGAGCACCAGACCATGCAGGACAGAGAATTCATAGCTCTTGCAGTGTTAGTGCCCGGTGACATTCTGCCACTAGAAGACTGTCAAAAGCAAGACAGAGGAAACTTCCAGAAGTAGTTCAGCCTTTAAGTAGATTTCTCCTTCAACCCACGCCCGGAGGGCTTTGCTCAACAAACTGCGATGAACAAAACCCTCGGGGCTGGTTGAAGGGCAGGTGAAGTGCATTTACTGCCTAACCTCTGCTCTTTCGAGTTGTCTTATGTGTAGGAAAATAGCCACATTGCAAATGCAAAATATGGTTTTTATCAGACTAGATACTTAAAAACAAAGACCTTTTATTTTTTTTTATAATCTCAGGTCAGAAAGGAAGTAATTCCTTCATATAGAAAAATAACCCCATGAATAAAACCAAAACCCAGAAGATACCCTAGCTTATGGCAGAAATGTTGGGCATAGATGAAGAGCTAATACAGAATTTACCATTAGACTTTCGTTGGTACCAAGATTTTTCTTCCAGCACCTTGTCTAATTTTGAGTCCAGATTGACTCTGGCTTTTCATCTCCTCCCTTCCCTCTCCAGACACCACTTTATTTTTGAAAAAGGAATCTCACAATTTAGGCACATGCCATTGCTGTGGCAAGGATGGTGGTGGTGGCACCAGTAGCCTTGCTGGTGCTCACTGGTGTGTGCGTGCTGTACCTGCCGGGCATGGTGCATGACCGTGCGTTTGAAGCAAATCCCCTGTTCCTCCTGGGGTTTGCTTTGCAAAGCAGGGTTCATGTTGTAGGGCAGTGTTGGAGAGCTGGAGCTGCGCGCCCTTTGGGTGAAGCTCACCCAGAAGATGCTCTCCAAGCGTGAACGGGTGTTCAGCCCCTGGGAGCAGGTCAGAGTTGGAAAGGTGTGTGGTGGGACACTGGTGGTAGACCCTCTCCTGCCTTGCTGCGCTACCTCCTAACGTAGGCATCACCACTGCTCTTCCCCATGTCTCCCTTCCCTGAAGGGCAATATGTATACATATTTTACATCACTGGATAAATAATCAAGACTGCACTTTGGACCAAAAAGGACCCTTTATTTCCTTTGCTTCTGGCTGCGTTTCTGTTCTGTTTCTATGGAAACAGGAGAATTGGCAAAGGCTATGAGAAAGTCCCCACCGTCGCTGTTTCACAGCGCTGGTTTTGTTTTTGCTGATGCGGTGTTTGTTTCTGTAGGACCTCACTAGCAACATACAGCTGCTGGCTGGGAGAGCCATTTAACAGGCAGCAGGATCCATCCTGCCCTGAGAGGCTTCTGTGCAAAGCTCCCCAGCTTTGGCTGTGATGGGATACAGCTTTGGGTCTGAGACATTAGTGAGCTCGAAAGTCCTGTATGGCTTTGGTATTGTGGTAACAGGATTGGAAAATATGTTGTCAGAGCTCTGGAAAAAATGCCCCTCTTTAGATAAGAGCTATCCTCTTGCAACACTTAATGCTGCCAAAATGGTGATGTTAGTTTGATCCAACAGGTCTTCTCCTTTAACTTTCAAATGATACGAACTCAGTTTGTACCCCAGCCTGTTCATGTAAATGTCCTTTTTCCCACCAGATTAGCAGTTCTTAGTGGAAATGGGAATCTAAAAATACTACTGGTTATTCCAATACCCTTTTTCTTTTTTTTTTTTTTTTTTCCCCCCCAAACATTAAAGGGTTGGATGAGCAGGTCAGATGTCCATGGCAGAGTTGGCATCCAATCTGATTACAGTTTAGGTAGAAACTGAGTCATGCACAGAACTGAAATAATACTTTGAATTCTGTGAGTGTTCCCTTTGCACCTTGCTAGAAGCTGTTGTTGAAAAACAGAGAAAACACCATAATGGATAACTTAACAGTAATGTTCATTTTCCTCTTTTGCACAATATAATTTCCCCTAAAACTAAGGATTTCCCTGCCCCCCACAAACATATTCACAAAATCTACAGCCATAAAAAGACTGTTATGGTGCAGCTGAAGAACTTCACGACTGCCCATTTCTGTGGAATGGAGGACTAGTGGTTTTGGTTAATGAAAGAGAAAATACAGCAGGGTGAATTAGCTGCTCTGCTGCTTGCACTACCCGAGAGCCTGAGCTTCAGTGTTAGTCGGTACCCAAAACCAGGTGAAAGAACAAACACCATGACTGACCTCAGGTTTGCAAAACAACAACAAAAAAGCTTTGCAGTGTATGTGATGTTTGAATTTGCTAGAACAAATGAATTTCAGTGAACTTGTAATTGAATTGTTGATTGGAGGATGTGTGGCTGACATATCCAATATAAATACAATGTTTTAAAGGGCTTCATGTACCACCTTGAATTCTTTGGGACTTTTTTTTTTATGCCAGACATATTGGGTGTAATGCATGATATTCTCATAGTGTTATCTTTATTCTCAGAGGCCAGCTGACCTTTACTCCCCTTCCCCTGAGTATGCGATGGAATTAATTGTCTTAAATCAGTATATAAGTTCATTTGAAGTTTCCAAGCCTATTCAAAATTCAGGTGTATGAAGGTAAACAAATGGAGCCAATAAAGCCAAATTCTGGAGAAAAGATAAAATTATTTGTGCAATTAAACTTTCTTTCTGAGTATAGCTAACATATAATAAATGATTTGTTGTTGTAAATGTACATGTCAGATATCTGTTTTTCCTCCTCAGTTTTCTCTAGCTAAGCATGTGTTACACGTTCTTCCTGCAGTCTGATACAGTCTCATTTTCACTTTGTTGTAAGATACGCTTGCAAGGTGGAGGCCTCTGATGGCTCTCTGATGCTCTGCCTATAATTCATCCCTTTATCCCCGAGAAACACGTCCCGGGTGTATCTTGCCTGGTACCACGTCGTGCCCTGCTGCTGGTAAGACCCAGAGGGAGCAGGCAGTGACCCCCCGGCTCTTTGCCACCCACCCTCCACTCCTGCTGAGGACTCTGCAGTTGAAGTCCAGCCTCCCTGAGAGCTAAAGAGGGCTCAGGCTCTGAAAACAGAGCTTAAACAGATGTGTGCCTGCTCAGGGAGGCACAGGGAAACCAATCTGATGATCCAGCAGAACGTTTTTCACTCTCTTTCTGTTGTAGCATATCTGAGAACTGTGCATTGGAAACCTTACTGCTTAGCACCTAGAAGTCTTCATGCTAAGGTTCATGGTCTAAGACTGCAAAAACTGTTAATTATAATACAAGATATAGTATCATAACCCCTCTTGTGGTTGAGTCAAACAATTATAACAACTGAACATTTTATACTTCAGTTATGAGAGGAATGTTTTTAAACCATGCAATTAAACCATAGCTGCCAGGTAATCAGAAAGGCATTCCAATAAAGAGCTGCTTTAGTATCAAGACACAGAAGTAAAGGAATAAAAACATCTCCTTGGATATTTTTTTTTTATTAATCTTGGATCTGTTATTTGGATCATTTATTCTTCTTAATAACTGCTACTTTGATTACAAAGGTTACTTGGTCCTTTGGCTCAGTAATGCACTGGTGGATGGCACTTACAGGGTATAAATTAGATACAGTATTATCCCCTTCTCTAGTGAATCTGGGGTTTTTTGGTTTTTTTTGTTTGTTTGTTTTGGTTTTTTTTAGTAGATTTCTCTGTGTTGTTTATTCTTTAGTGACTAATGCTGAAATTGGAAACCTTCACTCCTAGTGTCAATGTACAGCTGTTGGTTGAAATCTACTGGTTCTGAATACAAATGGTCACTAACCACTTAGTCATTGATTTGCATGTGCAAACATTGATTTCCATATTAATGTAATGTTGATGTACTAGAGCAAGCTATGGATTTTTGATGATTGATGTAAGTTGTAATTATTCAGAACAGATGATCGGCTGTGTGGCTAGAAAATGCAGATTGTTTTTGCGTGTAATTTCTTGAGTCATATTGTCAGGTGCTTTTATGAAGATGCTCTCAGGAAATGAGTCAAATACAAAGATAATAATTATGATCATAATATTTTGGTCTAAATATTAAAGGAAGCCTCATTAAAGGAATGCGGAGGCTGTTTTTTAGGGTGGCTTGACTTCAGGAAAGCCGAACCTATCAGAATAAAAACTTTTCTGCAAGACCCTTGATTATACTTCCAAAATATTTAAAAACAAAACAGTGCTAAACTGATGCTTATAGCACCAAAAGGGCAAATGGTTCAATTTGTGGCATGTACCTGGAGGGTAAAGGTACCCTAACACCGCAGTGCCTGAGGTGCTAAGATCTTGCTTCTGACTCTAACTTCTGAACCCCTGTTCTCCAAAGCAATGGCTGACCCAAGCATTCATTTTCACTTTTTATTGCTTGTCCAGCTTTCGTTGCAGAGTGGTAAAACTGAAAACAAGTGTGCTTTATGCATCCTCTGCCGACCGTGGGTGGGCACCGGCTCCTGCCCGCTCCCCCGAAGCAGCCAGCTCCAGCCGCTGAGCTGCCGGGGCTGGGATTTGGGGGCTGTAAGCTTTTCACCTCTCTTTGCAGTTTCCATTTCCAGCTTTGATCTCTGAGATTGTTAGGAAAATACTCTTTGTTATATGTTTGTTCAGTGCCAAGAGAAACAGGATTCCCATCCCAACGAGCTTTTAAAAAATACTTCCAGTGCTTCTGTAAAACAAATGCTTTTATTACTGCTCATAATATCCCTCAAAAGCCCTGGCTGGAGACAGTATCTATTCCTTCGAAGTAATAACACAATTTTGCTTTTAGCTTTTTAAGATGAAGCAATTTTTGTGGAATTTCTGCTTAAAACCACTGCAGTCTGCAGCAGCCACGAGCTGAAGTACCACCATATTCCCTTTCCCAGAACTTTGCTGGGGAGCGTTTCAGGTTGCTTGGCTTGATAGGGTTTTTCTTCCTAAGGATGGAAGAACAAGATCTGAATTTTGAGTTGGTTTTTAAACCTACCTGGCATAACCCAAATAAAAGACGGTCACACATCATAGACACTTCCTAAAGGGGTTTTGTTGTCAGAGCATCTTAACCCCTGTGTGCTAATCTGCTGGGTGGGCACTCTTGCGGGTTTGGACAGAGGATGCTCCGAGGAGGAGCGTTCCGTGTTGGTATTCCTTGAGCGCTGCTCTGAATGACCAGCACGGCTGTGGAGCGGCGTGTAGGCACGTCTGACTTGCTCAGACCAGACTGGTGTGAGCGTGCCTCTACCCAAAACTGGAAAAGCCCCCACCACTGTGATAACCAGCTTTGGAGCACGCCTGGGCTCGGCTCTAACATGTCCCCAAAACTTGTGGTTTGATGGGATTTGTTGCTGGCCAGCTTGCTTGACGTTAACCTCAATCTGAAATGGACTGTAAAGGCACATCTAAAGTCCTTTTTCCACCATTTGGTCTGTGGAAATATAGTGAGAGGAGGTTATGCCTAGAAGATTCAGAGATCATTTGTGTGCATTGGAAAACAGCTTATATACTTTGGGTGATTACAAAATATCCTACTTTAAAAAACCCACTTAATTTTCTATTCTGAATGTGTATTGTTGTTTTATAAAATCCAGGAGTTCTTGATATTTATAAAATACTTAACTGAAAATTCACTGCTACTTCATAGTTGGTCTCTCATTAGTGAACAAACCGTTTCTCTTCAGGAGAGACCAGGAAATTCCTCCTACATCTCACCAGACTGCCGCAGCAGAACATATCCAGGCATAGAGAGGTGCTGTACAGGATGTACTTTAATTATAAGATCATTTCATTAACGGCTTAAGATGTTCTCCACAAACCTATGACTAACTTGTACGCAAAGCATTTTTTCTGGGGACAGTTGTTAGTGATTGTCATGGGCTTCAGATAGAGAAGATAATTATATTAGGATAATGTATTGATTTCCTTGCTAATCACAGGCAATTTGCTGTGGTTTTAATAACTATGACTTGTCATTTCAGACCCAATGAAGTAATGTAGAGGAACAGATAAGAACTTTATCTTGTAATTCAATATATCCCATGCCTATTATCTTCCTTTGTGGTAAGATTTGTGTAATGTGAAGTATTACAGCTCAAATGGAAGATTCCATGAAGCTATTAGAATTAATTTCCATAAACAGCTTTGTACTGAGCTTTTTGGGGAAAAAAATCCTGGAAGAATATGAACAAAATATTTTCTGGTCCAGATTTCAACCAACATTTCTGAGTGGTCCTTTAATAATAATTTTCTACTTCTAATTGTGGCCTCTGTAAAGAGCGTTGTATGGATTTACATGAGAAACACACAACTGTTCCTTATTCTATTGATCTCACAGGCAATATCACACAAACACACATGGAGAGACAACATTTTTCCTGGTTAAGTCTTAACATGGCTAGTCTGCAGGAAGGTGGATGAAGAAAAAGCAAGGAAATGGAGAGAAGAAATAAGAATTATTTAAAAATAATAATACTAAAACATGGAGGTAAATGAGACCTCTTTACTTAGCACTAAAGGTACCTAAAAGCCTAAGCCTGGTTTTTAAATGCCACTGGATACCAGCTAGGGGATACCAAAAATTAAAATATTTATAGCTTTCTGTTGATGTTATTTTCCTTTTAACAAACTATAGGTATGCTAAATGATTTGTGTTAATTATGATGCTTTGTATGAAAAGGACATTCTCTATTCAAGGCTACCAAATATTTCGGAAAGACTCAAATGAAACTTTGACATTTTCTGCATAAGCCCAATAGAGAGAAGGAGTGTATAATGCCAATTTCTTCTAGTGTTAAAAAAAAAATAAATTTCCTAATTACCGAGATGTCTGCAGTGTACATATGTGACATGTCTCTGCAGTCAAAAATCGTCAAGGCTGAGAGACCTTGCTCAGGCTGGGTAATTCTGGCCAATGGGCACCCCAAGGAATAAGAAACCACACACTGTATTAAAATGACCTGATGTAATTAAAAAAAAAATAAATCTATTCTTTTAGGTCGATAATCAGTGTTTTATGGATTAAGAGCTGGTGATAAGAGGAGAAACCTTGGGTTTATGTGCAACTTGTTTCAAAATTCTAATACTATGCTTAAAATTAGCCAGTTTGTGGGGTAGGAAACCATTTAGCACATCCTCCTCTCTCTCCTCAAAAGAGCCATCAATTCATCAGCCTCTTCTGAATTTATCAGTGTGATTCCCGGAGCGCGCAGGCAGTAGGCGGAGATGGGAACGGTGGAGCGGTGTCCATCCTGCACAGGCTCAGCTCCCGCTGGCCGACTGGCAGAGGATGGCACCGGCCGCGGTCCCCTTCACGTCTCTTGGCTTCATCGTAGGGTTGTGCTCGCTGCAAACCCCACGGCTTCTCCCATACCGTGGGCTAAACTGTTATTTGCTTTAAGAAGTTTGAATATGCAAATGCAAAATCAAAAGGTAATTTTGCTTTCTCAAATAGCACAGATATTGTCACGCCAGTCCTTACTTTAACTGCAGTGAAGAAATGACATTCAGTACAGATGAAATGCGGTAAATAAAATAGATATATAACTGTTCCGCAGGTCCTAACTCAAAAGAAATCACAGGTCATTATCTTTCCCTGTTGAGTTACAATAGTCTTAACAGCCCTACAACATATTATTGTTAGCCTGTTATTCTGTTAGCTCTCGTAATGACCCTTAGCTTTTGCTGATGCTTGCAAGAATACTTCCCCCCCCCCCCCCCCCCGTGCTTTTGGCAGGAAACTATTCCTCTGCAGTGCAAGAGGGCCATTTCCTGGGTTTTTTTTTCACTTTTTCTGTTCTCTTCTTGCAATATAGTATGTATGAGCTAAAACCAGCACAAGCCGTCACGCTCTGTGCCAGTGACCTGCGTCGGCACTGCACCATAAACCTTGCACCCGCTTTTACCGACCCCTTGTCTTGGGGATGTCTCCTGCCCAGGGAGTCAATAAATGTGCATCCCTGTCTGTTCAAAGGGGAGCAGGGGCTGTGCAGGAGGGGATTTCATGCCTTTTTCATGACAGAGCGTGCAAAATCCTCAATTTGGGGAGAGCAGGTCTGGGTGCACTGGACCTGCTCCTCCGACAGTGCCGGCTGATGCTCCTGGTGCAGAGAGTGCGCTCATGCAGTTTGGACTGATGGTGTTGGTGTCCCAACATAAAGAATTATATGGTGTGAAGAATGGAGGAGGATTGGGCTGGGAAAATTTTGCTGTTTGCTTTACTGCGTGTGGTACCAATGGGATCAGGTTTAGTCCCTTTCTCTAACAGGCAGGCATAGAGTTTGAGTTAGTAGAAAGCAGTACCTTTCAGAAATGGATTAAATATGGAAAACAAGGGGGCAAAGTTAATTTAAAAGGAACCTGGTGAACTTTATAATGATTTAGAAAGGCGTTCTCATTTGCTATAAATAGAAAACAGTAGAAAAAAATCGTAATATGCATTTTCCAATCATGAGATGTAAAACACAATTCTGCAAATACCTAAGGAAAAACTGTGTCAGTTTTGGATTAGTGGGTAATGATACAATTGTTAATAAAAGTGTGCTTTGTGTGGCTGCACGTAAGATTTTCAGCAAAATATTCCTGTGGGTATTTTTATGCATATTGAACATGGAAGAAAACACAGATTTTTTTTTTCTTTTTTTTTCATAAAAACCCATTTGGTCCAGTAACGTTCAGTGGATGTTGCTATGAGGAACAAATATAATTATTTTGAATGCTATCACTGAAAAGCCCCTAACCGGCTAAATTTGCATATGACACGGTACCCACTAGAAGTAATTTTGCATGTACTTATCAGACAATTAGGTTATTCTTGTGCTAAGCCAAACCAATATTAGGAGAATAAACTTTTAAGTAATATTAAAACTGTCAATAATGTGCTAGTTATAGCCTCTGTGTCTGGTATCCTTTCAGTTCAAGTCGTGTGCAAATATAAAGGCTATAATAATTCCTGAAGAATTATTTTTGTACAATTTGTTCTAGCTTATAGGTTGGCTAATTTTCATCCTAGAACAGCTGTGGCCCACTATGAATTTTCCCAAACATATTTTTCAAATTAGAGCTTAAAAAATGCACTGCACGTAAATCTAGTTTGCATATTTCTTTGAATAATGTAGTAAGCCACTTAATTATACATACATACAGATAACATACCTAAATATAGAAGCCCTCCTCTGGAGGTTTATGTTGGGAAACTCACAAAATGTGAGGTGCCACTGAAAACAGTTACTCCTTACCTGAGGGTCTGCCCTGGAAATGATCGGATATTCCCATTTCGAAAGTAGGACCTTTGAAGGTTCCAGGAATACACCTGTAATCAGGTAGTTCTTGCAGGAATTCAGGTCCTCCTCACATTAGACCAGATGAAAGTCCCATTAATCCATCCCATTGATGGGACTTGTATGGACCATTTTCTGAGTTTTGGGGCACTGGAGCACTCCCAGCACCACAGCCTTGCTCCCCCATCCCATCCCCATCCCAGCTCCCGCTCCCTGCTCAAACCTTTTTTTTTTCTTCTTTCTGTGCACAAAGGCACAGTAAGAAAATGGTACATTATTTCACACGGCCAAGGTTTCTGTCAATGTCTATCCCAACTAGTTTGTCATTATTTCTGTGGCTTTACAAAATTCACTGATTGGAAAGGTGGGAGCCTAAATTTTGTTTAATGTTAACTCTCCTTGTATCTCCTGTGCTTTGAAACCTTGAATCCACCTTTTTGGAATGAAAAATAGCACTTTGACTTCCTCCAGTTTGCATTCTGTTACTTAAAGTCCCCATTCACCTCGCTTTTCTGTTCTGAAATGACATGGGGTAAGCACTGAGATGTCAGGAGTAATTGCTTTTTTGTTAATGTGTGCCTAGTTCTGTTGTTGAATAACTAAAAATTAAAATTCAAGCTTGCTTAGAGCACCAGGCTTCCAACTATCACAAAAAAACTCATTAAACTTGCATGCTACCAATTGAAACAGGTTTTGGCAGGGAATCGGAATTCCACATAAGTCTAATTTTTTTTCCTCCCTAAGTGTTAAAATTTATATGCAGTTTTACATTAGTGTGGAAGATGCCACAAGTAATATTGATGTTAGAAGCCAACCAGGAAGCAGGTTCTGCTGGTAATAAGAGTGAGTGGGTAGCCATTATATTACATATAATAAAATGCTGGCTTAGTGTGTAATTTAAAATGAATGAATCAGAGTCACCATTCAGAGTTAAACCTTCTGTTTTGGTTTGGTTTGATTTGACCTTTTGAAACCAGTTCTCCAGTTCTTAACCCAATGGGCGTTTTGTTCCTGGCACAGAGAGACAGCATTTTTTTTCTCATGAGCAAAATATGCCCTTAAATAAAGATTTCAAGTTTTCAAATGTAACTGAAATCCTGTCAATTTAAAAGCAAATTGGGAACCGCTTACTTTGAGAACATAAATTCACATTAGGCATTCTGGTATCTCTGTGGGTGTATTACTTGCTTTATAGACTGCAGGTATGACTCAATCTCTTGTTTTCTGATTCAGACAGTTTTAGGTGACCCTACTGCAGGCTTGCAACTATCAAAACGATTAGTAGCAAACAAGGAACAAATTACCAAAATTAAGGTTTTTCAGAGATCATCTTTTAGTAAATCTAGAAATACATCGGATATATTTCTCATAATACGGACTCCTTTCTAGACAATATTGCTCAAATGAAGTGTCTGAGTTAGAAAACAGTTCATATTCGGTTTCTCTGGGACACATGTTTGGATGTCCTTCCTCAGTTTGAATTCCATATGTTACATTTTCAGACCTCTCCTCCCCGCGATACTATTCTGAGTTGTCACAGAGTGCCGCCTGACCTCTGCAATGTAATCTGGTCAATGCTGCTGAAAAAAAGCAAATGTTGTGCTTTTGCTCTCTCTTTGGTACGGACTTAGTGGTAAGTATCTGTAGCAATAACTGAAAGTAAGTTTTCTAATTCAGTCCCTGCAAAACCATCCTTACTCCTGTCCATCGTATCTGGGCATGACTAAGCCCCAGAATCAGGGCATGCCTTTCCTTTCCTATTTCAAATCCCATAACCGAATCCTCCTGTCAAGAAGATTTAATGGGGAGCTTGTATCTTGTAAACTGTAAGGCCACAGTTGAGGCAAATTTCTTATATCCATAAAATCTCAGTATATCATTGCTATAGAGAGATTTCTGCTTAAAGCAACTTCTCCCGTCCATCACACCTCGTTGCACCAGCCCTCTGTTTGGATCCGGCATTGCACCTTGCAGCCTGGGGAGAAGCACTGGCTCCTCTCCCTCATCTGGTCCCTGGGGATGTGGGGAATGACCCGGAGGCTGTCGGCTCACGCGGCCCTTTGGGGACGAGGATCACGGGATCAGGCCAGCGTCACCTGGAGGCAGTGGAGCCCGGGTTTGTTACGGAGCACAACTTTCTCTGTCAAAATATATGGAACAGCTGCTCGATCTGGGTGGTGAAAGCACAGCAACTAATGAGAAATATGGCATTAAAAAAAAAAAAAAAAAGAGAGAGAGAGAAGTCAGTCCCATTACTGGGTCGGGTCCTAGCCCGTGTAAATCCATTATCCTCAGCGAACTGCATCGATCTGCACCTGCTTGGGATGTGGCTTCCTGCAGCTTTATTTGTTTCTTCTCCTCTTGATGGTATTGGATTCTTCTCCCTAGGATGAGATTCAGATGGCTGTATCCCACAAATGCGGCGTAAGTCAGCCCAGTCCTTTGAAGGAGACAGTATGTGTAAAATTATTTATTGAGAGTAAAACATCGACACACTACTTCAAACAAATCTGTTAATCTACAAATCAAGCAAACAACTCTGAGAATTAGCTGCTTTATTATAAAATGAGGTATTTAGCCATTTATTATTTACAAATAATTAGGGAGACAAATTGCTTCTTAATCAGTTCAACTGCAAGTACTTTTCAAAGTAATTTTTTTTTTTTGCCAGCAGATCCTGAATCATGTGAATTTTTCACTTATTCCCTCTCCCACCTTGTGTAAGACTTTATTTTCTGGGTGCTCTCGAGAAAAGAATGAGGTTATATGAGCTCTGATACCAGTTGGAGACAAAGCCCCAGGACTCTTCCCTCGGTTCATCCTCCTTTGCTCTGACTCATCGTTGTGAGAGTTTGATGAGGATTTATTTTGATATATCAGTTCTTTTTGAAGGATGTGGGTTGTCTATTTTGCAGGTGCTAGAGATTAGCATAGTAATTAGCAGTCTCATGAGTTCAAATTATATAGAGATGTATATAGTGACTTTAAGTATTAAGTCCAAGTAACTAATTAGCAGGAAAGATCCTTCCTCTGGCCAGGAGCAGAGGCTGAGGAGGAGCTTGGCTCTGCAGACCGGCAGAGCCGAGGGCACGGCAGGCTCCAGCAGCGTTTGAGCTACCCCCGCGAGCGTTTTGCGGGGATGACGGGTGCCGAGCCTCCCCTTCCTCGAGCAGGGGAGGTGGGCAGCACTGCTCGCTGTCCCTCTCGCGCCTGGTAAACTCTGCGTGGTCGTCGCGGAGGGGTATGGGCTCCACCGGCTGCTTTGCCTTTTCTTGCATCTCGCCGTCTCTCTCCCTTTTGGACTCTGTAGGGACCTTGAAGGGCAAAAAGCAGCGTGACTGGATTTGCCACACGGGAGAAGAGTCATGTACTGTAAAAGGAGAGGACAAATAGTAAGATATCAAGTTTTTGTAAAACAATACTTGGGCGGGTTTTCGTAAAGGAAAAGTTTTCCCCTAAAGGGCTCGCCTGCCTGCTTGCTAGCAGCTAAACAGGGGGGTGGCTTTGTGCTCCCCCCTGGAGCAGAGAGGGGTAGAGGTAGTGAAAAGTGGGAGAAAACCTGCAAGCGAGAAGGTGTGCAGTTTGGGCTTTCTCCTTATGGAGGGTGATGGGTGAGGTGCGTGCGTGTGAGAGAGTGAGACACCCAGATTCACCTGCCGCTCTGCGGGATTGCCTCTGCGGGTTTCCATCCCAAGTTGCTCTCAGCTGCACAGACAGAGTGGCTGCTGTGCTTTTAATTGATGGTCTGAAAGAATCGAAGAAACAGAATCCATGGTGAGGATCTGAATGAACAGCCTGTGCTTTAGTAGTGCTTTGGGTAGCATCAGAGAACTGGTTGTTCAGTGTAAAGAGTTATTCCTCTAAGTATGAAAGCGTTTGAAATCGGCTGTCACTGTTTCTGATCCATTCTTGCCTACAGGAAAAGGAAAAAAAAAATTTCTTAGGCAGTAAAAAATGACATGAGGAAAATTACCATTTCTGGTATGGTTGATCTAATTTCCTACTAGAAAAAGGATCAGAACAGAGATAAAATGCACACCAACAGGGTACATGCAGTCTTGCCCGGGGGTAATCTGTTCAGCTGTTTCATCATACTGCGGTACATGAGGGCTGGATAACATTGTACAAATGAGATGATTTCTTCAAGAATATAAGTGCCATAATTTAGAAGTTGAAAAATTAAAAGTGTGAGAGCATGTAGTGCTAGTAAGAGTTACAGATGCATTTCAGCCCGGAGATTTGGTGTATTTGCTGGGGAGAGTTGCCTGTCTCCGGAGAATTTCCCGCGTGAGCCGAGCAGTTAATGCTCACCCGCACCCGGTGCTGGTGGTGAAATGGAGCAACGACTGACGTGTTTCTAATTTGCGTCCTTCCTTGCAAAGCTCGCTAATACATAGCTGCTAATAGTTAAAACTATGGTAGGCTGAGTTTCTGCCCTAACAGACAAATGCAATTTACTTCAAGTAAAGACAAATGACACACTTAGGGCATTAATATGTATGAATCACACCCACGTATGCCATATCTTGCTGTGTCTACCTTTTAAAATTAAAGCTGTGTTCGTGTTATAATACTCAAGTTGCACTTAGTGTTTGAAATCTTACTGTTTAAAGCTCATCCATCTTTACTGAGGCAAGTAGAGGTTTATAATGAGAGTTTTGGCTTACGTTTTGAAAGAATGCAAATTTGTGAAAAGTCTCTAATGAAATTACATGTAAAAAGTACAAAGGTGATAAAAACCTGTTGAAAAAAATCATATTACTAAGAATAAAATTGAGCTAAGTATGTTGATTTCTATGCAAAATTCTCAGTGTTTTTATATGTATACTACAAAATTTTCATTTATTTGTTAGACGCAACAGAGGGATCTGTTCTGGTATCAAGCCACTTCTCTGAAGTAGTTGATTCCAGGATTTGACACATCCTTTATGAACAGGATTACTGCGTATTCAGTCCGTGGACACCTATCAGAAAGGACATGGTCTCTACAGGGCCAGAGACCTGCTCGTGAGCACCGGTGGCTGCCCATCCATTCCTTGTTCACCCAGATTTTTGACTCCCCGTGTATTTATCTGCTCCTCATCCTGAACATTGTCTTTAAACATTTCAGGTGGAGCTGTGTGCTTCTAGCTCCCAGTGGGGTTATTCTTGGTTTCTGGACTCAGAATCCACTCCGTTTGCCCCGAAAGATATTTTTCAATTGAATTTATTCATTTACACAGGTAAACGTATGACTCAAAATGATCAAATAGTGCCTGTCAATGACCCAGTAATGAATTATTTTTCAAAGTTTACCCTTGAAATTTCCTTTTAGTGCCTTACAGTCAGAACTCTTTGAATGCCAGTTACTTTGGAAAGAGCTAATAAGTAAACCCACCCATTATTGATGCAACATATGGTCTACCAAGTCCCAGTGCTGGGAGAACTCATGCATCAACTTTTGTTCTTATTTAAAATATGTTTGAACCTTTAGTAGAGAGATGGGGAATAAGGAGAACTGCAAATGCAGAATCCCTCTGCAGCTTTAGCTATCTTCTGAAATTAGTCTTTATTTTGGTTTTGCCCCTCTCTTGTCTTTTAATAAAATATTTTGACTTTGTAATGTGCTTTCCTTCGGACAAATGCTTGGCATTCAGTGGTGCTCTGACTTCGACTGGAGGCATGTCAGAAAATCAGAAATCAGCCGAAGTTACTGCGGTGTCACAACGTGTGAACATCTCCCCCCTTGTCTCTGGCTGATAGTTCAGTGTATATTTAAACTTTCATCAACATAAAATCAGCATGATAAATTTGTAATAAACTGCATGTCATTAGCACATTTTAATTGTCAAGACTTTGTGAACAAAAGGCTTCTGAGCACAGACATATTTCAGCATTGTATTTACAAATTACAGCGAATATCCATAAATATTAGATCTTAATTTAAGGTCATGCAAAAGGGTTGTTTTTTTGGTTTGGTTTTTTTTTTTTTTATATGACAGAAAATCCTCTAATGCTTCACCTAAGCAGGAAGGCTGCGGTATGAACTCTCTCTCTTCCTCTCTGTTTTCCCTCTCTGGGCAGTTACTCTGGGTGGTCCAGATGTCTGGAGGGGATGCGCAGCCCCTGGTGCGAAGCGGGCAGGAGCAACTGCCCTGCTGATGTCCCAGCTCTCCTGGGACTGCTCCCTGCCTGCTCCCTGCCTGCTCCCTGCCTGCTCAGGCCAAGCAGGAGGTTGCCGGCAGCTGTTTTGGCTGCAGTGTCTAAAGAGAAGGACGGGCTGGCTGGGATGTTCCCCGGGAACAACCCTTACCTTTCACTTATTTTTTGGTCTGGACAGACACACAAATTTCCATTTCTATTTGTCCATAGCAGAATGCTGTTAGGAGCCCGTAATGATATGCCAAACCAACCCCTGAAAACTGGAAGCATCCATCTATTTGAAAATTGCTTTATAAAAGTTATCTTTTCGCCTTTTGTACCTCTCAGCCAGATCAAGCATATATACATGAAACATCTCAGTGAAATCAGAAGTAATGCAGTTGTTAATTAAATGGATGCTTTTATACCACAATACATCTGTTTGTGTAAGTCAAACATTTATTGAGTATCTATAATGGACAGAAATAAAGCTTGATTTAAGATACATAGGTTTACAAGTGAAAAAGATGGAGGGATCTTATACTTCAGACTATTATTTTGTTTGTTTTTCTCTGCTGCTTTCTAGAACTGGGACAATACAAGAACTGTCTTGGGCTATCGATTTGTAAAGTCATATCTAGAACCTAAGAAAAAAATAAATTGCAAAGACAATCAGGACTTTCTTGGCTGATGTCAGTAGAAGGTAAATCTTTCATGGTGTTACAAGGTTGTGACACCATCTCAACTGCTTTCAAAAAACCTGCACTTGCTTTTCCACATCAATAGTGGGAATCGAACCCAAGAGGTTTTGCCTTATAATTCAAGAACTTTTCCAGAAAACGCTTTGCCCCAAAGCTCAGGGTGTGTTTCACAAGCAGCATTTCTGGTGCTTCGTCTAGCTGTGCATGTCTCTTTTTTTGCACAGCTTTTTGGTGTTTCCTTCGGTTTTATTTTGCAAAACTAATGTGTGAAAGCGCACTGGGAGACCCTCAGAGGTGGAGGTGCCCATCAGAGCCCTCAACCTCTGCCTGCTGCACCACTCTCTGCAGAAGCACTTGGCTCCTGCTCCACGGCCCATGTCCTGTCTCTCCAGGAAAACCCTTCTCTGACAAGTGACCTTTATTGGCTTGCCCATCAATATACAAACAGGCATTTAATTCCCCCTTATTTATCCTGAACAAATGGCCTGCTTTCGGCCCATTGACACTCATTCATTATCCGGAAGAGGTTCATTATCCAGGATCAACCTGTTGATTTCAGTGAGAGAAAAAAATACAACTCTCTCCGTGAGAGACTGTAATTTTAAAGATGCTGCTTTCAGCGTCAATGATCAAGTCCTGCTTACACTTCTTAGTATGGAAATATCAGGAGATAGACTCAGGGATAACAGCAGAAGCAAAGTGACAGTAAGAAGAAAGGGTTTATTTGGAGTTGTTTTTCACTATTACTGTTAAATGTGGGATATAGACATGTGTAAGAGCAGCCTGACCAAGTCCCCTTCCCACCTGGCAGGTTTCTCAGTCCTCCACAGTGGGCAGAGTTAGGAGGGGGCTGGGAGCTCAGAGGATTGCACCTTATCTCGAAGGAGAGTATCCCGTCTGAGACCAGGCTGCAGCTTTTGTGATCTCATGTGAATGTAAAACCAGATGAAAACCAGTTCTCCAGAGCTGCAGCTTCCAGCAGACATAAGGACAAGGCTTAGCACCTTTATTATCAGGGCTATACGTAAAAAAAACCTGTCTGAAGTTATAATGGCTATCTTTTCACAAATTTCTACAGCATCTCATTTTTCTATGCTTTTCTCTTTCTGAAAGCCTCATTAGGACCTCGACTTTCCACAGCACGCAGAGCAGAGAGAAAGCATAAGAACCTAAGTCTGCTGCCTGTTAGCATCGCCTGCCGGAGGACTGACCTTGCTGGCATGCTCCGGGTGAGGTGGGCGACTGCCTGCGACCCTCCGTGTAACGTGCTGGCAGAGGCAGGAATGTGGGGGACAGGTACCTCAGCCTTTACAAGGGAAATATAAACTTTGTTTGAATTTGGTCCTAATTCAGGAACAGACCGATTGAGTATCGTGAAGTTCACTAATGGAGATACTTTCTGAAAATTCAGCGAGTGAGGCCAGTAGCATGCATCTTAAATAAGATTAAACTCGTTATTTCTCTTACAGATGCAAATGTGAAGTATGTTATCTAACTTAGACTCTGAATTTTAAATCTCTCATGTCTGACATTTAAGTATATGTCCTCTCCCTTTTTGAGACTACATTATTCTCATATTATAGATTTATGACAAAAAGACATCTCCTATATACTTGATAGCTGCTTTGCATATTATGCTGTTGAATGTTGGAATAGATGAATAGATTTAATAAGAAGCTGAATGTATCACCATAAAAGAGCCAAGTTATGACAGCTGAAGAGCACAGTAAAATTGGAAGAGTGCGGTGTGAAGGGGCTTATCATCTGCTAAAGATGGATTGGAAATGGAGTTGTAGACACACACGTGCAGGTATACACACAGACACACATGCACAAACTACCCCTGCTTTTCTGGAGAACAAAGCACCCAGATAGTAATCATCACAACAGCTGGTACTTTGCCTTGATAATATTGACCATTTGATTGGAAAACAGCTCTTTGTTTTCAGTTAGGGAGAAATAAGAAATTAATCTGGTCAAAAGTAAAGCATATTGAAAAGCTGACACTGTGCTTTGAGATTTGGGCTTACGGGATATTTAAAACGCGATTATTCCTTCCCAAATCTTCAGGCTGATATTGAATGCATTGCCCATTGACTTCAAGGAAAAGAGGGTAGGTCCCCAGTAGACGTCCAGCATTTTATGTAATTAATGATCAATGTTTTATTAAAAATGTAAGTCAGTGTAATGAAAATAAATACAGCTGGTGCTTGGATAACAAAAAAGTTCAAATAATTAATTGTTATTGCGAAGTGTGGATCTTGAATTACCAAAGTATGTCAGCACTCTCTTGTTTCATATTAGTACTGTGTTTGTACTGATTTCAGCATTTACATAAAATCTGGCAGGTCATTAATTCCCTTTCTGTGTGGGACCTTCTGCACAGCTGGCAATAGAGTTCAGCCATCAGGGACAAGAAGGAGCTGCGGTGTACCTGGAAGCATCCTGCCCGATGCAGGAGCAGTTCCTGACACCCCGCCTGGGGCCAAGAGTTACCTTGATTGTTTTCCTGCTTTGCTCTCCAAATAAACAAACAGTAAAATTATATCATGGTTTAGGCTGGCCCAACATGAAATCTGTTTACTTTTCTTGCAGAAACAAAACAACAAATGTTGTTGTATTTTTTTCTCTTTTGCAGCATTTTAAGAAAAGAGGCAAATCAACAAAAAGGAAATTCTAAACTTAAGAACCACCAAAAAATACCAACAACAAAACCCCTGCAGCTTTCCCATGCTTATTTCTTATTAATCCATTTGTTATTCAATTGTTGACTCTAAACCAAGATGTGTGTTTTATATCTGGGTTCAAACATTTCCTCTGCCTGAGGTATGTGACTGCATTTCTTCTACATCAACTCTGTGCATCCCTCCAAAAGGGGGAGTTTGTGGAGAATTTGTCTGGCTGCTGCCACAGAGAGCACGGGGGCTTTGTTACAGCACTTGTGCAGGGATGGGACACTCCATTTCCTGCCCGAGCCAATATTCAAGTATATGTCTTCAAAGATAACAGCTCACATTGATCCAAGCACACCTGGATTTTCTCTATGCAAAGGTAAGCCTATGCAGTAAAGGCACTTTGCCTCTCCTCGTCCTCCTCCGTGCTGCAGAGCCAGGAGGTGGTGGATTATGTGCACAAATGCCTCTGTGTTTTCCTGAGCTCTGTGAATTTTTCCTTACAAGAAAACCAGGATTTTTTCCACTTCCATCTTTGTGAAGCAGCAAGGTCAGGTTTTCTTTTCATCCAGTGTATTCAGGAAAGAGGCATGTGGTGCTGTGCCTGGAGCATCTGGGTTTCTCCAACCTGATTGTTGATTCAGTTCCACTTGCACAACTTGCCATGGAAGAGAAGCATATGGCCATTTTCTTCCTCATTATACACTTGGTCCAGGTCGGATCCGTTAGGATTCTTTAGTTTTTCTACAGACAGAAGGAAACCATGCTATTGCAGAGAGAGGTAGCATCAGCAGGATGTGATGGAGATTATGCTGATCCTTAAAGCAAACAAATCACATTTTGAAGATTCAGATACACGCTTTCAGGTGCCTCTAACTCAAAGCTTATAGAGAAGAGATTGCCCTGAGCTCCATCAGGGCTGAAATAAACCCTAAATAGTCCTTACAACATGCCAGAAGAGATACCTGTGAAAGGATGGAGTGCAGCGGTGCCGTGCACAGAGGAACTCTGCTTAGTGCTTCATTGTCATTTTTTCCCTCAAAATTAGAGATGACAGATGCTGTTCCTTAAATAGGATTTGTTTTTTCCGCACACTTGTTTTGTTGAAGGCAATCAAGCCAAGAGGTTTGTTAGAGTGTGTTTTGGCACGGTTTGCTGTGGGGCTCTCCGTGTGCCTCTCGGGAAGGCGTTATGATGTGCATGAGAAAGCAGTCTCAGAGAGCTTTTTGCTCATGCCATAATGTTTAATTCCCAGTTTGGGCACCGCTCTGTGCTGAACTTAGAAATTGCTCTAAAGCCAGACTGAGGTGATGGTGTGCTGCAAGGTGATTGTGCACTTTTTGACTTTACATTAGTCTGAGTTTTTTGCTGGAGAAGTAAGAATTTAAAGAATTTGAAGAGTATAATGTGGATGTTGAGGGATTTTGAACTGCCCACGTTGTGACTGATTGTAGGTTCACTGTCAGGTCATGCATTCATGGGGTATTTCGTTGATGTCAATGGAATTGCAAGGACATAAAACTGCTGTGACAGGAGACTGAAGCCCTTTGTAAAGATGAGTGATCTTCACCAAAAAACTGGTACATCTGCGTGAAAACTCTATCCAGCTTGGTCTGTTTCCTTTTTCTTTTAAAATACAATTAGAAGTGACTTTTTGTTGTGCCCCAAATTGAAGGTTTCAAGAAATATCTTGTTCTGGTGGGGGTTAAAGCCCTGACCTTTTTATGCCACCTGGAAGATGGGGAAGGAGTAGTTTTGGTCTGGGTGGTGGGAGAGGTGGGTGGTGATGAGCGGTTGCACACCCACACTGTGGTGACAGTGGGATGTACCACGTGGAGCAGCGCTTGGAAAATGGTGGAAAATCACAGAATCATTTAGGTTGGAAAAGACCTTTAAGATCTTGGTCCTATTGGGCTGCTGATAGGCAGGTTAAGGCATGGACTCAGAGCTGGTCTCCACTCTGGTTTGAGAACCATTTTCCAGCAAAAGCCTCATAGAGCTGATGTGTTTCTATGAAAAGTTTTCACTTTGATGCATAAGCGTTTTCTGATGGAAAAAGCACTTTGTGGGAAAATTCTTGATGAGAAATACTTTGCAGTGTTATTGAATTCCTCCCTTAGAGCTCTCGTTCCTAGCCAGCTGGTCTCCATCGTCAGTATTCAGCCATTCCTCTGAAACAGTATATGACATTTTCAAAGATAAAAAGAAAATTTAACCCACTTGTAGTTTAATTGAGAGCTGGGCAAAGTATAATGTCACAAGTCATGACATGCAAATGAGGGTCTATACCTGAGCCTTCGTAGAGTGATGTTTGCTCTATCTTTGCTAATGGGCATGCTATTAAAAGAAAAGCTAAATGTGGGGGGTAGAGGCAAGGGGAGCCTCCAATCACCCATGTCTCCTCTGGGTGTGAAAGGTTGTGTGCCCTTTCCTGGGCTCCCCTTTCTGCCCGGTGCGGGATATGGAGGGGACAAGGTGATTTCGTGGTCCCAAAGGAGTCACCCGGGGCCAGCTGGGTCCAATGAATGGCTCTGGTCACTGCCAAAGGGTGTTCCTGAGGGGACACAAATTGAGGCAGCTTCACTTTTTGGAGCAGCATCAGCAAAATTTTAAAATACTCTTTGTTGTGAGCGTAGCGATGCAGCGTACTGTGCACAGGCAGGAATAGAGGATGGGGGGTAGCTTAAAATCTCTGGGTGGTAGGGGGAAGCGTTAATAAAACAGAACCATTTTACTAAAGAATGTTTTCCAACCAATTCTCTGTTCTGTGGAGAAAAACTGTTTCCCACTGAAGCTCGTTTGTAGTCATGAGTTGGGGCTTAAGGATTTTTAACCTTTTTGTCACATCACTCCAGCCTGCAATGAAAGTCTCACCCCGGAGGCAAAACCGCCATTGCATTAAGGTGAGTGTATTAATCCCGAGAAATAACCAGTCCCCACAGGCTACAACGTGGTGGCATCTGCTCAGCAAACCAATCTAAATTCTTCCTGTTTTTTGATGGGTGTGAGACCAGGATCACCAACTTGCCTTGTGGGAGAGGAAAGTGGAATGAAGGTCCTTATATTAAATCAAATCCTACTTAATGATTGCACATTTTGATTAAAAAAACCCAACCAGCGCTTCCATAAGCTGTGTGGCAGCCATAAAATCGTACACTTAAGATGTAATTGTACAATGAGTAGATGTTTCATTTACATGAAAGGCAAACAACTGAAATCCGACCCCTGGTCTTCATGTTTGATTAACATTAAAAGAGGCACCTTGGGGTTTGCGATGGAGCCGGCCGGAGCGTGGGGAGCGTGCTGCAGCTGCATTCCCGATGAGCAAAATGCAGAGCACTCCTGCGGAAGAGGAAAGCAGTAAATACCTTTCCTGTGACAGGTGGGTAGCTGTCTTCAACTCAGAATAAGTAAATGCAGACAGAAACCTTACTTTTTGTGCCTGTGGTGATCCCAGTAAAATGAAATTATATATTCCCATCATAAATATTATTGTTTCAAAGCTATTTCTGCTTTAGGGCTACTTCATTCTGCTTCCCCTTCCCACTGGAGTCCATTATAGATAACCTTATTTGTGTATGTATTTTTGGTTTCCTAGCAGTGAAGCACCTCGAGAATAAAAGGAACAAACGAGCAAAATGAACAGAAGTTCAAAACAAAGCTGGTACTCTGAAGGGAAGCTGAGCTGCTCTGACTGTTTAGCATTCATGCTATTTATTCCCCAGTTTGCTGTGGTGGCTGCCTAAGACTTCCTGAATCATGGAATTAGTCAAATGGTTCTTGAAAGTTGGTTACTGCATTGTAATGGCCTTCTATTTTAGTTTACCACAAGAGTTCTCCTGTATAAGATGCTGGCTGAAGGATACATGCACATCCAGGTGAAATCAGATTCATATGTCAACACTGACGTTCTCCGGAGGGTTTGGGGAAATACTGTACAGTGTTACACAGCCAGGGATGCACAACGCTGCAAATACGGTAGCTGCAAAAGCAGAGACCGCTTCCCAGCCGGCGATAAAAGAATTAGGGAAAACATCAACAACTTAGAAAATCAGAGGTTACAGAAGTCTTGGACTTTCAAAGAAGCACGGGATCCAACGAGGGGCCTGGAAATACTTCTATTTACCGGTTGCACAGTGCAGTGAACAGCTTTCACTCTGCGCTGAGCTTGTATCGGCTCTCGGTTATTTGAACAGCTTGGGCTTACCGGCTGTGTGAGGGTGTCCAGAAATCAGTATGTACGTAAAACCCATGCAGGGCTTGGACCTGGCCTGCCCTGCAGCGAGGCGAGGAGGGCTGGAGGGCAACACCTCCTGTTCGGGCTTTCAAGCCCAGCTTTGTCCAGCAAAGCTTCTGCTGCACTGCTGGGGGTGCAGGCAGGAGCTTCAGGGTGTTTGATTTGCACACTTCAGTGCTGAATGCTTTTGTTCCTATCCTAAACCATGCTGGGAATTTTCCATTAGAAACCTCAGCTTAAAAATCCTCCATTGAAATATGGAGACACTTTATTTTAGGGCATTACTTGCTTTCTGACAAGAGCTCCTCTAATAAATGATAAACAAAACCCCACCACTTAAATCTCTTAAGAAATTCCTGTTTAATTAGAGGTGCTTTTGGGATTCCTTATTGTTCAGCTGTGTGAGTGCATTAAGTAATTTGCACTATTTTGTTATATTTACGATACAACAAATAACATGACCTATAAAGCATCCTTTCTATCTGCAAATATTATACAAGTGACAGGCTGTGTTCAGGAGAAGTAATGAGATGTAGTTAGAGGGGAAAAAAGCCTCATTCAGAAGCGAGCCCATAAACTTTTCAACAGGCTTTAATAAAACATAACGCTAGCTTCTTGCTGCACCTATCACTCTTAAAACTGTTAAATCTCTATGGGCAGTTTAGCATTTGTCTAAGGGATCGCCTGAGCCTCCACAATACCCCCCCAAATGTGCAAAGAATCACCAATTCCAGCAATTCGCTTCCACGAAAGCTGTTCACTTCTGATGTTAACGAGCAGGGCATGCTATTTGGGTAGGAAATGGAGGTGTCGAGGCAGCAGAAAGACGAGCAATTTGGGCAGCAGAGCTTGCTCGGGGTGCTGGCGCTGGGAGCCGGGGGGGGCAGGCGGGCAGGGGTGCCTGGCTGTGCTCCCCGTCCTGCCCACAGCCGCCCTCAGCCGCCTTCACCAATTCCTCCTCTTTTCCTCTCGTTTCCATAGCTTGCAGGAGAAGCCAGAACTGGTTCAGCGAGGGCCAAGGAAAGAGCAGGCTCACCGGCGGTGCCTCCCCTGCAAAACATAACATGTGGGTATGATATAGTTCCCCTGAATTTGATGAGTTTGTCTAAATTTGCTCCCTACGCTGCTCTGTAATTATTTCTCCAAATAGTATTGGTTTACATCATCTCCTTTTCAGAGCTCGGTCTGACTGTATTCCTGTAACCTTTGAATTACAAAATATTTCAGTGTTTCTACATAAGCACATAAACTGAAATCCTACTCCTGCAATTAATCTGGGAAACATTTCCTTTGACCTTTAGGAGTACAGATGGCAGATAAATACTTTTCTATTCCTGAGTATTGTCAGAGAAAGTTTTCTTCTCCTTCCTTCACCCCCCTCTTCCCTCCTCTGCAAAACCCCCTCAACCCAAACATGAGTTTTATTCTGTGAATGCAGGCTGGTCTCTTGGTCGTCGCCAGGACCTTCTGCACAGCACCGGTGCTGTCGGCAGCACTCGTGGGCAGGGACGCGGGAACTCCCAGCCCCGGCTCCGACCCGCTGCTCCTGCCATTCCCTGCAGGAACAGGCACTTCCTCGGGAGCCCTGACCAGGCTGAGTTTTGCTGGCTTACAGAAACTTGTTTGTTGTGTTCTTGATTTGCTGCCTTTCTCGTGTGGAAGAGGAATTTGGTTACCTGACTTTTTTATACCTGTATAGTTCAATATAAGCAGTTTCTAAAAGCTTTGTTCATGCTTTTGGGTCTGGCTGCCTGATTTACGCTCCCTTGGAGTCACTCCAGAAGCCAACATGTGCCGTCAGGTACTGGCGTTTTGGCATAAGGTTTTGCAAGGGTATAAATCAGTGGCAAAGTGCCCTTGGAAGACGCTTGACTGTCTTCTCCAATGCAGTAAGAGCTCCATTTGAGATGGATGTTTTATATGAGGAAATACACTGAAACCCCAGCAAAGTTGGCATTTAATATCCCGCTTAGTTTTCCCAAAGGTTTTCTGATGGATTTATGAATTCACCCCTTACAATATGGCAGTGAATACCAAGGTGATCTGCAGTGAATTGCCAATGTTCAGTTCTGGAACTCACTTTAGTAAAACCCCGAAGCCTGTCCTTAGATGACCGAAATAGCTCGAACTTTCCCTGTACACCTGGCTGTTGTGCTGTGGCTTGTGCTGGAGAGGCTGCCCGTCTGTCGGGGTAATGAGAGTGCTGCAAGTGTGACCTCGCCTCGAATTTGAACTTTAAGCTGTGTTTTTTGAAAGGCCTGTGTATTTTGAAGTTATAGATTATTCTCTAAAAATTGCAGAGTACCGACATGGTTTCTCTTGCCTCCCGGTAACTTAAAACAATGCAATTTACTACATTATGCTCTATGATACTCACACAGAAGCCAACCACTTTTGATGACGTCCTTTGGAGAACACTTTACTGTACTCTGTGGTTTATTTGTAATGTGAGCTGCAGTTTTCTGACAAAGCTTGGGGAGCGCAGCCGGTTGTTTGCTCCCCAGGGGGGGCTGAGAGATGCCGTGAGGGCAGAGGGTCCCGTTCCCGGTGGTGCAGGTGCCCGCGGGGGGACGGACGGGCTGCGGGGCAGAAACAGCCCAAGCGACTGTGGCTGGTGCTGCAGAAAATGTCGGTGGGGTGGGAGAGCAGCTGTTTGGAGAGAAGCGGCCGTGCTGGAAAGCTGTGATGTTCTTTAGGGTGAGGGTGTCAAATGTGATTTGCCTTTTGGAGGTGATATTCTGAAGTGAATCATGCAAACTCAATTTCCCACGTATAATTTTCAGACTTTGTTAGAGTCCTAAAAGGATGAAGAAAAGGCAGCAAACCGAGAGGAAGGAGTGTAGTAGAAGATACTGGATCCTAAATTTTAACTGGCTTTATTTACTAGGGTTTTTTTCTTGCTATGGACCAGTTTTCCTCCTGTCTAAATTTCTTCCCAAGTTTCTGAATATTATGATAGATAATATGGTTTGTATTTTCACCTAATTCACAGAATCAGAAGAAATGGTTTTTATCAGATCATTCTATGGAACAAGTCTACATCAAATAGAAGAGATTTCACTTCTATAAGAACTATAAAAAGCACCCTGTGCCAGGGTTTCCATAGAGGGTTTTTTTGTATGGTACAAACTGTATTACATATTTTAATTTCTTCTCTTTCTGCCACAGAGTTGTAGAATCACTGGGAGAGTCTGTTTTAAGCAGTTGGCCAGATTCAATGATCTATGTGATCCACCTTCCTTTACAATCTAGTACATAAACAGTGAAGGGATCTCCATCCACGAGCAGGGGAAGGCTGCCTGGCTGGGACAGATGAAACACGGTGTGGGTCGCCGCAGCCAAGGATCAAAACAGATTTCCTGGCTTCTGTTCTAAGTAGCATCAGAAAGTAATAAATCTTAATGTTCAAACTAGCTTTAAATATTGAATTTTAACCTTTTCTTTTTTCTTCTTCTTTCTTTTTTCCCCATGAAAGAGAAGCCGAGTCATTAGGCAATGAGTTTGCTGCAGGAGAGCCCAGCCCTGCTGCACGCCCAGGGACTGCCCTGACCACAGGTCTCTCTCTGGTTGCTGGTGTATATTGAAGTATTTGCACGCAAAGTAGAAGGAAGACTAAATCCATGTTGGTGTGGCAACAGATATAAGTGAGTTTTTTCCATATGGGAATGGGATTTTCAGCCCCAAGCCCCTGTTGGGAATTAGGCAGAGGCTGAAGCCCAGGTCCCACCTCCCACCAAGTGCCGAGCCCAGGGCTAGGACAGGGCTAGGGACAGTGGGCAATCCTCTCCAGTCCTGAAAGGTTTTGGTTTTTCTGTGATTTGTTCAAAATGTGCTGATGCTCTGGTGCTCCCTGCGTGCTGCTGGGTGCACTCCGTGACCTTTGCTGAGGAGTCCCCAAATTGTGGGATAACCTCAGCACAGAGGGCTGCCAGGTTCAGGGGCTTGGCAGCTGCCCAGGGGTGGAAAACACCGGTTCCCTTCAGTTTTAACTGTAGCCAAAGGGGATTTTTTTTTTTCCCCTTTTTTCTTTGTGTAGCAAGTTTGGATTTTCTTTGTGTAGCATAACAGGAAATGAAATCAATAAAACTAAATCAACAAATCAGTCTTCCTTAGGAAAGTCCTTGTCTAGGAAAGTTAAAGAGCTTGAAAGAAATAAACCCAGTCTAAAACCCAACTTCATTTTTCGTTACTGATTCTACCAAAACAAGCCACAGGCTAGGCAAGTCACATTTTTTTCTCCTTCAAACAAACACTTCTCTGTGCTTTCATAGACTCTCAATTTTGATGCAACAACCACTTTTCCTGCCCCAAAAGCAACGGCAGCCCCTAAAAAGAACTTTGTAGACTCTGTGTGGATGGCAAAGGATTTCTAACATGGCTGTGGCCAAGCCATGAAGTTGACTGAAATAGGAAGTTGCTTTTCATTTTTCCCAGTTGTCATGCTGGGCTCCATGTGCAGATCAGATCAAATGCTAAAACCTCACCCTGCTTCTATATATAGTTTTCAGTTCAGGTTTGTGTTCTCTGCATCCCTCCACTATTTTGTAACTGCTGTGCAAAATCACACATTCAAGACTTAGAGAAACCTCTTGTTTACTTATTAAGATTGTTTTTTAAATTTCATTATAACATATTTATTGAGATTTAAAGCAGTTGTTATGTCCTGCACATAAAAAAAAATTATGCAGGGAGCTGAAGCAAAAATGCATATTCTATTAACTAATGAAGAATTTCATGCCTGCACCTTTCAGGTGTCAGCACTTCTTGTTTGCTATTACTTAACTGTGGAGCAGCAGGAACACATTTCAGACCACCTTTAGCAAAACCTGGAAGTCTAAACTTGCCCAGCATGGTACCCCCAAAAATGTACAGTGAAAGATATTTGCTCTCCAGAGAAAATTACAGGGAGAAGGTCAGGAGAGAGCCGCAGCCTCTGCTGTGCTGCTATCTTGAACAGGACAGCACATTTGAATGCCTGGTTAGCAAACATCTCCATTACCAGCAAAATGCTAAAACAAAATAAAATTGAGATAAATTCTTGAATTACATCATAAAAATTAAGCTGCTTTCTAGGAACAGTAATTGTCTTACTGCAACTGAAATGAGGCACTTGAAATGCATGGCTGAAGAGAGTGAGTGGAAATATTTCTGTATCATACAGTAAGGGGGAATATTTCTGTATCAGTTAAAGTTCATGTGGGGTTATTCTTATTTCATGTTGTTTACTATCTGAAGATGAGGCAAGAAAACCTAAATGTTCAGGGACTCTTTTTTTTTTTTGTCTCCTGCATGCTAAAATTTGTGTTCTGTTGATCTCGCTCAGTGTTTAATCTTGTAAGGTGATATTTGATGAAGGAGGGAGGTGTGTATCTCGCTGTTGGTACTGGCTTAGAGCTGTCCCCGGTGATCTTCTGTACACACAGACTCAGTAAACATCAATAGCTCCAGAAAAGCCCTAAATCATTTCTTATCCATTTATCCTTCTGGTGCACGGTACCTGTGCTAATTCCTCAGCCTCAAAGTCTCTCCCACTGTCAGTAATATTGGAAAATCTATTGGTAAGATCTTTCTTCGGGGAAAAATCTCAAAAAATTTTATACCAGTACTGATAGGGTTTCCCTGGAGTACACCTGGAGTTACTTTCTTGCAGGGAAAGCCCCCGAGCAGCCCAGCCCCAGCCTGGGGGCTGCGAGACCCCCCGGGCACCCTTGGTCAGCGTGGGACAGAGCAACTGGCTGCTGGAAGCTCCTCCAGTGCACGGTCCTCCACATCGAGTGCAGCAAAACAGTCTGAAAATGAGAATATATGCTGACTTTGCCTCTTGAAGCAAGAAGGCATTGCCTGTGGGGTCGGAAAATGGAAAGCCGCAACATGAGCATCTGTAATTTGCTTGGCCCAAATGAGGCTGGAGGATGGTGTGGAGGTCTTCATTACTCATTCCTTCCAAAAGTTTCCTGACCTTTTTAGTAATTTGCATTTATTAATTGATATTTTTTCATGAGAAAAGCTAATAAGAAGTATAACTTTGATCCCCTGGGCAGGCTGCCTTCCCTCCTGCCCATTGCGTGCGCCTGCACGAGAGCGCAGGGATCGCTGCTGGATGTAGGAGATGAAGGAGGTTTTTCTCTGCGCGCTGGAAATGCTGCAGGGGGATGTTTTCTTTGCCATTTGCTCAGAGGTAGAGGTGTGGATGCACAATAGCCTGGAGCAGGTATTTTCCTAGCTGTAGTGTGCAACACAAGTCTCTCTCAAAATAGCTTGTGTTTGTTCGGCGTTCTTAACCTGTGACATTTTAGAAGAAAGAAAGTAAATTTTAGAAGAAGGTAAATCAGTATGCCCGGGCATCCATGGTTGTGCTGAGCTACCGTGTTGTGTTTGGAGGCCTAGCTGAAGTTTATAATCACCAGCTTGTGATCTTTGGATGAAATATGTCATTTAAGATGAAATTATTATTACTAGCATTGATGATTTTGACATACAGTGTCCTGTAATGGCAAGCAAAGCCACTGTGCTGTTATCCAGAACAACCACGTTTCATCTCTGTGTGGCAATAGCGATGTGTGCTTGCCATTGGGATGCTAAGTGCGAAACGTAATTTGAATTTTTAGGATTTATTGAAGTCAAAGAAAAAGGCAGTGGTTTAGGAATCACTGGAAAATGCCATTCTTAACAGGGAGGAGCGTGCCCGAGCAGCAGATTATACCTTCCAGACAGGCTTCATACGCGGTCAGCCCAGAGAGCTATAAACAGCTTTGACGTACGACAAGGTTTCCAGCACACATCTCGCGTTGCTGGTGAGCCCGGGCGAGAAGGTACGTGAGCAAAATACGACAGCCCTCTCCTCCGTCGACGTGGGAAGCACAAGGTCTACATCTGCCGGGCTGGCGGAGGTCTCTTGGCCGCTGCGCAGGTCGCTCGGCCACCTCCATCACTTCTCCACCTGAGCCTCCCTGCAGCCAGCATCCCGTACCTGTGCCACGGTCGCTGCCCCACGTGAACGGTGCGTCTTTGCTTTCCGTAAGTGTTTTTTCCTCTGCCCAAAATGAATATTTTGCTCGGCCTTTCTCAGCGGGGGGCACGGTAGAAAGAGCGTCCCTCTCGCTAACAGCAGTCGTAATGGATCCGAGCTCTTCTGGGAGCTGAGTTGGCATTTTGCGACATCTATTTTTAATGTTGGCCAAATATAAATAACTCCATTACAATTCCATTTGTGGTAAGAAATGAATGATTTGATTTAGAATAAATTGAGTCTAAGATGCCTGCTTGGCATTACACCACGGGGTTGTATAGAGGCAGACTTTCTCTTGCAGTGCTTGCATTGACAGAAGCTCTCATGCCTGTGGGCAAATTAAACTTTTGTGGAAGAGAAATTAGTATTAAACAGCACAGCCAGGGCAAGCTGAATTTGCACTTTTCATTGGTTTCTTTTTTGTTTTGCATACAGGAAGGAAAATTTTTCCAAAGAATCAATATGAGAAGTTTGATGTCAGTGGAAAAAACTTGAATATAGAGCACCCTAGGATACTTATTAATAAAAGTTTAGGTGATTCTCCTAATTTCTGTAGTATATATAAATAATTGCTAGATCTCAATAATTGCTGGAACTTGACTACCTGTGAAGGAAAACATTAAAATGTAAAGCTTTGACCATTGCTAAAGTAAAATAACTGAATAAAACCGCACTTGCAGGTAGAAGTTTGTGACTTCTGTTACTGGTCACTTTTGCTGATTTTTAGTTGCTGTGCTGTACCGGGAGCTTCCCGCACTCCAGGGAACTGCTCAACACTCATCAGAGGAAAGTGAAAACATGAAATCTCTAGAAACAACTGTCTTTATCTTTGCTCTGGGTTGTAAATGAAACTGTCTTTACTCAAATAACAGGAAAACATTTCGGCAGGTAATTGTAAAAAAGAGTATGTACAATGTGTACATACATACATTTGCATGTACGTGTACAGTGTACATATTGACAAAGAAGTTAATTTATCTGATGCAGTTACTTAAGGCAATATCCCTCAAAATCCGCCATGGTGCTCACAGGTCAGTTCCAGATCTTTAATAGCAGAACACACCTCCCCTGTACACAGAAGTGTTATGGTTTTGGTCATAGCACTTCACTCTGTGTGTAACAGGGCTGTGCCCTGAAACGTTTTTTATTTGTCTGTATGAAGCCCAAACTGACCAGAAACCCTCTGCCTTCTTTATGTCGTGAAGTGCTGCATGATTTCAGAGTCTTTGCGCTCGGTTATCCCTGTGGACAGGGACCCTGGGGAAGGTTTTGATGTCTCTGTGAGCATTTGGAGTCAAATGAAATTAAGGGCTGCTGGACACACAGTGGGTACATTTCTCATCATGCATACATCATATTACAAAGACATATTGCTAAGGCTGGAAAATCAAGTCCTTGAGGTTTGGGAAACGCATTCTTGACTTAACATCTTTCTGTGTTTGTAATGATTTACCTTTTAATTACATGGTGATGGATACACTGTCCGTGTTGCTCACTGCCTGACCCAGCACCCCCCTTATGCACACTACTTACACCCTCCTCTATAGCCAGAATTATGAATTTCTTCATGGGATCTCCTGTAGTGCCGTTCCTGCTCATACTGGAATGCTTCAGAAAGTTAATTAATTTTTTTCCCAACACTCCTGTGAGAGGGGTCATTATCCATGTTTTGTAAATAGAAAATTAAGGTACAGAAAGATTAAGGTCAAAAGCATCTATTAATTTTGCCAAATCTGACATGCCTCATAGATGTTTTTTCAGACAACCTGGCACTATTACTTCCATATTTAATCAGAGAAATTGTAAAATATAGTACTGGAAGGGATATCAAGTCATGCAGTAATTCCCCTTGCCCTGGGTAAGATAAATTCTAGGGTATCCAGGTAGGATAAATGCCTAACCCTTAATGATGGAGATTTTATTACTCTCCTAGTGGATCTATTCAAGTGTTTAACTATCCCTTGCACTTTGAAAGATTTTTGTAATGTCTGACTTCCACGTTCCTTGCTTCAATTTAAACCCATTACATTTTGCTTCTTCCCTGGTGAGCAGGAAAACCAGCTTATTTCCATTTTCTTTGCATCAGCCCTTTGCATATTTGAAGACTGTTATCATACCTCAATTTTTTTCCCCAGATGAAGCAGCCAGCTTCTTCATCTTTCCTTGTAGGCAATGCTTTTGCCAGTCCTGACTGGTTTTGGTGCTTTCTGTGGGTGCGATACGTCCTTCTGCAATGCACTGCACCCAACGGGCCGTGCTCCCGGGTTGCTTTTATCCCCACACGTGCTCTCCAGTGGACATTTGGGTTTTTGTCTTCACTTTGTCATCCACTGTGGTCTCCAGAGCCTTTCCTGGAGAATAACATTTTAAAGAGTAATTCCTCTGTAATGTAATCAGTTCTGTTGATGGAATTCATTATACCTCTGTAGGTGCGACACTGCGCTTGTCCTTGATGAATTGAACTCTACCTACACTATTTCCACTCAACAGGAAGCGACGATTGACTCCAGTTGCACCCCAGCACTTCTGCAAGTTGGATCTCAGTGTCTCAAATTGGATATCTGAAAATGTGAAACATTGGACTAATAAAAAGTTGGATTTGTGTGAGCTCCCCGCACGAGGGAGCTGCCGGAGGGGCAGGGAGAGGGGGCAAGCATCTGGTGGTGGAGTGCAAGATCATGTCATAACTTTCATGCTCAAAACAACCTCAGTTCTGGCATCGCCTCATTTTTAAGAGCTTTCCTTTTGTAACATGCATTTTTTTAATGTCACAATTTTAAATCTTATAATTACCTGGGATTTAGGAATAGCAAACTGGAAAAAAAAAAAAAATTCTGCTTCTGCATCCTTACACAGGCATCCCTTGCACATGGTGGAAGAAGCCATGCAGTTTATTCCCATTTTGAAAGGTTTTTTTTTAGGAAAGCTATGAAGCCAGCTGCAGAAGAGTAGCAGAAGAGGAAGGGCTCCTACTGTTTCCAAAGTTTCTTGGAAATTGGGTTATCAAACTCAGAATTATGTAATGAATAAAATTCATACACAGAAACAGGTAGAAAAACACTGCATGTATGGATAAAAATATTCTGTGGGCTTTTTTGTTTGTTTGTTTCAGAATCCATAGGAACCAATCAGGTATTTTTATTAGAATAATTGTTATTATTAAATGTCTAAGAAATATTTGGAATATTTCTTTCCAAGATCACTGAAATTTCCCTTTCTTTGGCTGGTGCCTTCTTTAATTTTTCTGTACAGTGATAAAGGTGTCCTGCCACATGTCAGCAACAGGAAGAACACCGAGTTTGCTCTCTTTGCCTGTTTCCCAGACATAACCTTTCCTTCCAATGGCCTCTCACCACCCCTCCATCCTACCCAGGATAACCCCTCTGAGGAACACAATACCATGCCAGCAGGCTTGTTCCAGGTAAATGTGGTTTGGAAAGACTAAAGGGAGCTGGGCGCTTCATCCTCCCTGGCCCTGGCGGGCGCAGGCGGGCGGCCTCGAATCCTGACACCGCGAGGAGCAGCTTGTGCCAAGTGATGTCTTCGTGCATCGGGAAGGCAGATCACAGAGGTGCAAGATTTTTTGTTTAGCAGAGTAAGTTCTGATATTAAAATTTAGAATATAATTTCATCTTTGTTTTGTCTTCATTTCAAACACCGCTCAGAAAATATTTTTTAAAAGCTCTTCTCATTGTATTTGGGGTTTTTGAATCTTAAAGCCAAGTTATTGCAGAATTGCACAATGACTGTATCGCTAATAAGTAGTTCATCTATCTTCAAAGGTTCCTTTAAAGTTCTCCAAAGTTAATGTAAGAAGTAAAATCTGCACTAAGGGAAATGTAGGCTCCATGCAAATATATTTTACATTCTAGCACCATCCTTGCTAATGATTATGACATTACTTTTCTTTCAGGGAGATAAATCCTAACTGATAAATAAAGTAGCTTCCTTTTTTCTTATCGTTTGTGGGTTAATTTTTAGTCACAGCCACCAGACTTGTGGTTGTTATACCATACGCTTTCGTCCTGTCAGACCTTTTTTACTTTCTTCTGAATTTTGCCCGTCACCAAGTGCATTCTTTTAGACAAGGGACGGGACGAATGGCTGGTGAGAAGCTGATACAGGACCTCACGGTGCTGTGTACCAGTGAGGCATAAGCCATGGGGTACTGATGAACAGCTTGGTGAAGGAAGACTAGATTTAAAACTGAAATATGATAGTGAAGGGGCTTCTGGATTCCTGAAAGTAAGGGCACCAGAAGAGAGTGTCGGGGGGCAAATGGCTGCCGGCTCCGGCTGCGTGGGGTGGGGGCTCGGCCGCCCGCGTCGTGGGGACCTTCCCTCTGAGGTCCTTCTGCAGGTGAACTGGAGATTGCGCCTCGCTCAACTTGTTCTTCAGAAGTCCAATTTATTTGAGACAATGAAATATACTATTGTTGTTGTAAGAAAGGAAAATAAAAGATTTTACATACTAAATTAAGCAGAGCCACGCACTTTATCTCAGCCTTTGTTTAGGGGAAGGGAAAAGCAGATTAAAAGTCAAACCTTTGCTGCCTCTTTTGGCTAATGTAAAGGCATAAATACTATTTCAATTATTTTTACATATATATGTATTTGTGTTGCCTGTGAAGCTGTGATAAGTACACATCCAAATTGACTGAAAGGTTTTTTCTCATGGTAGGTTGTTAATTATGAGATATATCTGAAAGAGTCAGGGGCAAAGAGAAACTGCTGGTGAGCACTAATCATTGGAAAAACAATAGCTTCGTGGCCCTGGTTTTCTATACCTTACCGCTAAGCACGTTGGCATTGTGTAACCTGAAGTACAAAAAATAAAACATCTATTCATAAGATACAGTGGTCTTTGCCTGGTGATCTAATATTTCATATTTCTAGGAACCTGCCCCCAGCCAATAAAAGCAGCAGTCCTTTACTGGCACACTTTTCTTGTTTCTTGCTAATGAGTGTTTTTTAACAATGACAGTTGTGCCAGTAGCTGTTTGGAGAAATGAATTTTCTTAAAGAAAGTAATGTTTTGTATGCGTCTGCATGTGACACTGTAGAGAAACAGGAGCTGTAGATCATTTACTTGGTCTAATTCAGAAACAGCAATCACAAATTGATGTCAATAGTAGCAATTAACATTAAGAAATATACTTTAATAATGTCTCTCCAGAAAACACATGTTCAGATCTGATTTACCATTTATATGCAGATTTTCTGATGTAAATGAATGAAGAGATGAAGAAACCTTCCACTCTTCTTTTATATCCTCCCAAACTCTTAAGTGATCTAAATGCAAATACATATACACATAGAATAACAAGTGCCCAATCTTTGCTTTATGACATTGCATCACAAGATAAGCATCAGGATGGTTTGTTTATGGGTTTTGGTTTTAGTATGTTAGCAGTTAGGAACAACAGTATAAACACGCAGGGGTTTTTGCAGCTTTATTACTAACCAGAGTAAATTAAAATACCTAGAGCATCTACCCCTGATCAGACAGGTCATTACAGAGCACCAGATGCTGCAAGCATTTATGGATAAGGATATTCACTGAGGCCCCTGTGAGTTCACAAAAGGCATTTCTGCCAGGTAGAGCTGATGCTGATGGAGGTGGGTTTTCAGAGCTGTGATGCTGAGGGTGTTTCAAAGGTGTTCTGCAAACCAGGGCGATGAGACTCACCTGTGGCAGTAGATACATTCTCTGAAAGAGAAAGGAACCAAATACTGGAGTTAGTGTTCACCATCATCACTCTGGGGAACAGCCAAGTAATCAGGCATTGAGTCTTTTTTTCTGCCTCAAATAGTTGCCTGAGAAGCCATTGAGCATGTCCAGTTTAAAACTGATATTTCTGTGTTTTTTTAAATTTCAGTTTAAATTTGATGAGTGCTTACACTGTTTAGATAAAATGATAAACATGATTTGTCTTCCTCAGTTCCCTTTTTGTGTTAAGATTGAAAAGGTGTAATACTGGGCTCTACTTCCCAGTCAGGTAACAGCAGTATTGAACACAACCATTCAAATGAAACGAATCATAACAAATTTCCTGCTCCTGAGCAGGTAAAAAGTTTGTGGAAGATCAAGAGTAAGTGGCAAAACTTTTGACCGTTTTCAGTCTAGCAATTTTCAGTACTGTATTTACATTTTTAATTCTTTCCGTGGTTATTAGTGACGTGTTGCTCATTGTACTAAGGTACTATTTGCCTAAAATAACACCAAAACAACAACGCCAAAGTTACATTGAGAATCCAAAGGCAAAGTTAAAATAATCGGGAGTCTGCTCTTTAATGCAAAGGCATCTATCATAATGTCCAAGATAGAAAAACAATGAGAGATCAATCTGGATACTGAGCACACCTTTGGGAATGCAGAGGTCAACAGGGACTTCCTTATAAACAGACTGGTTTAAATGGGTAGGACAAATTTCTCTAGTTGTCAATAAAGCAAAACAATTGCAGAATGAAAAGTGGCCAAAAGTTGCTGCAGGTTTTCTGTGAAATCCGGTTAGACATTGGGAAAAAAAATGTGAATGTTGCACAATTAAACCAAGAATACAGTTAAATGGAAAACGTTGATTAAAAATATTCTGATGATTTTTGTTCAAATCTAGTTACGCTAACTTTAAAAAATATTTTCATCATAAAGGCACCAGTCATGGCAAACATGGTATTTTACCGCTTCAGCTTCTGCCTGCCTCGGCGTGGGTAGGCTGGTTTAAGAAGCCTATTGCAAATCTGGTACTACACCCTCTGTTTCCTGACGATTGTCTTTGATCCTGTGATCACAAAGAACAGGGCTGACAGCATGAGCAAGTATTACAAGATGGTAACAACTCCATTTTAATACATTTTTAATGCTATAAAAAAGGTGGTGTGGAGCTAGTGAAAGATTTTACAACGGAGTTCTAGTGCCTGTCATTATGGCAATAGAAAGTTATAACCTTTCTTCTATAGGTTAAGAATATTTTGCCATTACTTACAACTGAATTTTCATTGCATTGATAGTATTTTCAAAGAACGTGACATCAGAAGATAAGATTTTTACCTCCATGGCAAAGATTAAATTTTGTGTGCGAGTATATGTTTAAATGATATGAGTGTTAGGTCTGGTTACAGAAACAGCTGAACCATTTTTGCTGAAGTTTTCCAAAGCAGATGCTGCTCGAGGATGTTTAAACGCCAGTGAGGTAGGAATTCAGATGTGAAGATATCAGTATTTTTTAATTTATGAAATGTCTGAATAGAAACTCTGTAATCTTCACCACTCAGCACAGGGATCAGGCATGAGCCCCATGGGAAGGGCAGCTGCAAGGCTGTGGGAGGCTGTCAGAATGGCGCTGGATGCAAACGCTAGTTTGGGGTTACTGTCTACACCTGGGGCAATGAACCCCTTGGGAATAAACAGGCTGAGACGGATACTCAGTACTGTCATGCTTTTTGCAGATATTCAAATGCTGGAAAAACAATTAGAAAAAAAAAAAAAATATACAATTGCAATATTTATAGCTCTCTTCCTGTACTGAACCTGCTGTTTCTAGGATCAGAATGGAGAATTCACCCAAGTAGAAAACAGAGGAACATGAAGCAGACAGCACTGCTTTTACAATGTAGCAGAAAAATGGTACTTTAAAATACTTGTTTATTCATTGCATATATAGAGCTACCTATTTTTTCCATAAATTTATCTTGTTCACATTTCATTATTCTCAGAAACATAAATACAAGGAAGCAAAGGAAGATTAAAAGTCAAAGGCATCTAAAACTGCTGCTTAACCACATCTTGCAGCACAGTGAATTATACAACAACCTTTTAAAGGTTCATTAGCAGTTCCTATGCGTGGCAGAGCGGTCGGGCTTTATTTGCCAGCTCAACTCAGCCATAGCGGTTGCACATGCTTTATTTTCTCTGGTTACAATTTATCAAAAGCATTTTGAATAAAAACTGCACAAGTCAATGATGCAGTCAACCATCCTGGAACTAAACTTGCTGCCAGAAATAGCGAAGTAGAAAGTTCAACAGGCTTTATACCGAGGCTTTATACTGTGGTCCCTCAGCCTGCTTGTGTTAGAGGCACATTTTCATAGGCGTTCAGGTCCGGGGGGACACGGATCCTTTCCAGCACCGGGACCCCCAGCACCCAGCGATATAGAGGGGTGGGAAAGTTCACACAAAGGCAGGTCGCTCTGGCAGCCCGCAGCACGTCTTCCTTTGGGTGGTGAACCAGGTTTGGGGGCATGGGTCCCGCCTTCAGCCCTTGCAAGTGAACAACAAAACTCCCATGGATGTAATGGAGCGGATCCGATGCCTTTTTAGAAACCAGCGACGTGATAAGGAGTGTTACTGCCACAGCAACTTAGGAAGAAACAAATTCTGAGCATTTTGGTTTCACTCAGAGGAAAGCTATTAGCTGCTCAGTAACAGGTGGAAATGAAATTTAAATCCCTGTAAAAGACAATTGCATAGTTAAAAATACATTTAGTCGTGCTATTGGCACTTTGCAGATTTTCTTTCATTATCCTTTTTAAGGGAACGGGTGAAATGTATGTATGTTGTCTGAGTCTGCCTCCTACCATCTCCAACCAAAGACAGTTTGCAGCAGTTGAATGACATTTATTTGCTGCAGAAATATTATTTGTCTCTCATGCTCTTGAAGAAATAAATTTTCCATATGTTTGATCCATTAAAAAGTGTACTGAACATTAAAAGCAAAAATAATAGACATCCTTCCATGGGCATGATGAATACAGTCTGGTGAGATTAACTTCAGGAGCTAAATGCCTTGAATTGAATTAGGGTAATGGAAGTTTGTGTCTCAACATGAGATGGCTGTACTTCTTATTTATCACAGATCCCTATGAAGAAATTGTCCCTGAATTCTTTAAAAGCTTTTACATCTTCTCCATTCAAGACACTGAATAAAAATTAGCTATCCGCCAATATTTTTTTTTCCAATGTGAATCCCCTTTTGCTTGCCATTTACATTTTTAGATGTGATCCAGTCATTTTCTTTCTTTTGTGATTTTTGTGCTTTAGATGAAATAACTTTTGTTGGGAAAATATTGCCTGCCTAATTCTTTACCAAGCAACTAAGTATTGATTTTTTTCTCACAGATTATTCTGCGGAAAAAAATGTTACTTTGCAGCAAATGTATGCAAAAAGGAAAAAGCCATCTGTAAACATTAAAAAGAGAGCAAATAAATAACTGTTTTAAGCAAAGAATGCTGATAGATCTCTCTGAGCCGAAGAGCTGATGGCAATAAGGATAATGCCAATAACTGACAAATGTCTCAGTTTCTGAAAGTATCTGCAGGCTTTGGTTTCGGCTCTGTGTTTTGTAGACCATATAGTATAAATTGGAATTGTAAGAAGTATTCAAAGGCAGAAAAAAGTGCAAAAGACATTGTCAGCTACATTGGCTTCATCTTTTCCTCTCCTTTGGCCACCCTAGGATAACACTTCTAGCTGTTACCCCCTCGCCCTCTACACTCCTGCCGCAACACAAAAATTGGCCGTGGTCGGACTGGAGCCCGGGGCTGGGATATCGCCAGGAACCCTCTCGAGGACAGCAAAGCAACATGCAGCCCTCGGCTCGATGGCCCGAGAAGGGTCCTGGGACGGGGGACGGTGCTGGGGGGGCTCTGCCCAGCCCCTGCGGGCGCTCCCCCAGCAGCACTGCCCTGTCTTGGGGTGCGGCATGGGCAAGGGGCTGGAAAAGGTTGGAAAAGCAAACTAGCTCCATGCACAAAACGCCTTGCAACCAAAAAACCGGCTTACCCTCTCTCCTCTCCTGGTGCTCAATCACTAAAACATCCGTCACTGTTCCTGCAAGAGGAAACCTTCCAGGTTCCGCCACAGTAAATAAAGACTGATGAGGACCATTTCATTAATAAGCTCCAATTGATTTATTACTCCACTCTGATCGAGGTATTCACCTCTCCTCTTAGTTGAGAGGTATACTTTTTTTTTCTTTACAGAGATTGAAATGCTGCCAGTTTTTTTACCAGTAGTGGATGTGAGGTGTATTTCATTAATTTCAGGAATATTCTGGTGTTATGCATAGCAGTTGCACACTGATTTTTTAAACAAATGTGCAATCATAGTAATATGGTTGTTATTCTCACTAAAGACGAAAACAGGTTCTTGGAAAAATAACACAGGCATATTTTGAATTGAAGTGGAGGGTTTGCCCTGTGGAGACTGGTTCCTGCATGAGAAGCACTGTAAGATCACTACAAATTTCCTGCAAAATGCTCCTACAGAGACTGCTACTCCCTAGAGGTGAGGTTTCATCTCACAGAGCGCTGAAGTCAGAGGAAATAATCCATTTAATGTCAGTGAGTTTTGAATCAGGCAGAGGAATCCTTATTAGTTCAACCAGAAAAATCAAATTGTTTTTAAGACTTGTAAATTGTCCTGCTCGCTGCCCATCCTGGTAAGAGGCAGATGCAGTTCTGTGCAGTCACTTGAATTTTAATGAAGTGGGGCAGAGGGATAGAGGAGACTCAAGATCTGCCCAGGGCCACCCCGCGCTCTGTTTGACCTCGTGTTCAAACACAATCACTGAGCAATAGCTGTGATCCTCTTCCTGAGCATCCTGGGAATCCTGCACAGGTTTTCCCAGAACAAATTGTGTCTGGGAGCACAGCCTGCAAAATTGTGTGTTTGCCCTCCACGAGGGGACGTGTCTCATCTGCTGAAGGTGAAAATAAGAGTTTGCACAGAAGCAGCTGGTTGGAACTCAGACCTTAGGCTCATCTTTTGTGTTTAAACAAGGCAGTGAAGCCAAACTGTCACAAAAACTGAGCAAATGCAGATTCTTTACTGCAAAACAGCATTGCTTAAACTGGTCCTGCCAAGCAAGTTTCTATCAACCACCAAACCGTGCCTGTAGGGATCTATGGTGTCCTGCCACTCAGCACATTCCCTGTCCCATTACAAACTGCAACAAATTTTGAAGGCATTGTTTTAGACCACCACTTTCATATAGTTTTAACTTCTTTCTCTTCAACCTTTGAAGCCTGGAGTTTTTGTTGTTCCTCCAGGTGTAGGTCTGTCCTGAACCCAAGCAGCTCCTTGGGCTTTCCAGGTTGAGAGCTGCCAACATCTGCAGCCAGCCTCCCTCAGGAGAAAGCCTTCTCCCATTCCTCACCCTAACGCCCTATTTACAGCTGAGCAACCATATCAACTGTAAGGGTTTACAGAGATTGGGTTAATTAGCTTTGTAGCACCATCAACACTGAGTGAGTGCTTCTGCGGGTGGGAGGGAGAGGACTGCGCAGGGACAAGTGTCTGCCCCTAGGAAGGTGCCTGGGGTCCTTGCACTGATTCACCTTCTCTCTGCCTATTAAACCCTTTTCTGCAAATCACAGTTCATGGTCCGATGAGTTTTGCTTTGGTCACGTGAAGAACAAAATACTGGCAGCCTGTAGGAATTTTCTCATGTTTTATATGCAACGTTGCATTTAAATACGCCTCATCTAGTCACAAACACGAAAGCTGGCAATGAGTGCAAATAGCTTGTGAATATGTAATTAGAAGAAATGATCATCAGCATTTACTAGTTATTCTCATGAAAAATGTCACCGATGTACATCATCCGGATGATTGCTGCTGCAGCTGGTTATGAAAGGTACATTTCTCATGGCCTTCGCAGTTCGCCTAGCTCAGGTAGGAGGTGCAAGAGAAGAAGTGGAGGCAATTAGAAGATTTGATGGGTCATCCCTGGAAGCGGCAGCCCCCCCCCCGCCCAAGCACTTTTGGGCAACCGGGGATGATACCTCCCGGGTCGGTGTGCTGTGCTGCCAGCAGGAATGCTGTTATTGCTCAGCAGTTAATTGAGGGAGACACGACTCGTTATTCTGGGACACCAGTGGAGGCATGTCATCATTTTGGCGCTTAGCTCGTCTCCTCGCTGTAAGGGGCTGGGCTGCCAGGGTGAGTGAAGAGGACCTTGGGCTTTAACCCCCACGCACACCCACACCAGCCTGAGCTCTCTGAAAGTGTCGCTGGGCTCCTGGGCAACTTCTCTTGGAGGCAGGAGTGAGACGGGACAGCCCCAGGGAGGAGGTCACGTTGTTTCTAGAGCAAAGCCATATCCTAAAAATCAACGGGAATGTTCCTCTTTTGAGATAAATAAATCCACTCTAGCTATGAACAAAAGACTTGAACTTTTTGCAGAGTGCAAACCACTGAGTGCACTACTATGGGCAGCTTAACCTTATGCCATAAATACATACGGTTTTTCACTCCATGCTAGCTCGCAGCTGAGCAGCTCGGTGCCAAGAAGAGCTTTTGCTTTGGGCTCCAGCCGGAGACCCCAGTCACGTCTTGGCACCAAGGCAACTGGCGGCAGGTCTTGCAGGCATCAGCAGGAGAGGGCCACCCCAAAGGGCAGCCCAGAGGCCGACCTGGAAACCCTGTATGTCATACCCAAATTATGCATTTGCAGAGTTTCTGGAGGCACATGCCATCGTGCATGTCTTCCATAATCCCTCCATGCCTGAAACTGTTTAAAATTCATAATCAGGATGATGATACTCACATGTGAGGAATCGCAGTGTTTCATACACCACATTTGTACCCTACATCCATCACAGCTGCAGAAACTTCGAGATTGCTTTTGACAACTGCTCTCCTTCTCCCTTTTTCTTTCTTCTTGGGAAGGGTTTGAAAGCTCATGAGCTGAGCGTGGCAAACTTAATTAAAGCCTGTGGTCTGACAAAGTCTCTTTATCCCTCAGGTCTCAGATGAAACAATTCTCCCCAAACTGAAAACACTTAAAAGTATTGTCTTTGTTCTCTTGTTCAGAAAGACTATAAAGGCCCAAAGTCCCCTCAGCTATAGAAGGTGAAATTGTGTTTGGCTTATTTTTCTTTTTCAACAGAGCTGTATCATGTTCTTGAGAGTTTCTGCCTCTTTTCCGGGTGTGATCCCACGATCTCTCTGGGAATGTCTCATCACACACAGCATATGCTGCCAGCTCCTCCACGCCACAGCAAGAAGATGAGCTGGGAAGCGCACCGGCGCTAGACAACCAGGTTAATAATATTTTAATGTAGCTCCCTTGTTAGGAGTGCCCGCGTTCCTCCGGCCTCCCACCGCCTCGCCTGTGCTCGGGTCTTGCAAGCACCTTCCTTTGCCATTAATGAGGGGTTTAACTTGCAGCTACGAGAAGAGGAACATGAGGCTTTCCCTCCTCCTGGCTAGTTAATAGAAAAATAAACAGATGGATGAAAAAACCCAAAGGACACGAGCTAAAGACCGAGATCCAAAAAAGGCAGGGAAAAAAAGGCTCAGAGTAGGATAATACTTAGGGAAGGGTTCTTTTCTAATTTTGGAAAGGGAAGAAAACCCTCTCGACCTGCACTGTGCAGAAAGCGGAGGCGCGGGCCCAGGCGCGTTAGCTGGGTTCGATCTGCCCGTTTGGCGAGGCAGAGGTCTGCTCCCGGCCAGCCTGCCGGGATGCTGTTGGGCGCTCCGTGCCGTACGCCCGCCTCGGCGTGGCATCGCGGCACTGCTCCGGCACGGAGCATCCCACGGGTCCCGCGCTGGCTGCGGTGCCGATCAAGGACCGGTCCTCGCTGGACACCCTTCGGGATGAAATAATGGTGTTTTGGGAAAGGCAGGGCTGCTGGCAGCTGCAGGCTCCTGCCTGCGAGGCAGGAGTTAAGGAGGGCGAGGAGCCGCAGGGTGGGCTTCGCCAGCAGGGCCTGGGGTCCGGGGTTTCATCCACTTGGCCTCCGGGGAGCAGCACTGCGCGGCAGCACAAGCCAAGTCTTTTGTGCTTTACTACTTGATAGTTTTAGGCAAGTAGCTTGAATTTACTGCCAGCTTTATTAGGAGATTTTGTTTCTCCTTGAAGTCACCCAGCCTTCGTTTTTTTGCAGTTTTGCTTTTCATTTGTCCTTGGATTGAATGAGATTTCTAGAACTGGGAAGCTTGCAGGGCAGGACAGGCTAATCAGGAGAGCTGGACATGTTATGTACATGCATGTAGCTATTAATATTACTGCTGAGACTGGGAAGAAGAAGAAAGGGAATGCCATCTCCCACCAACTTGTTCCCCGCTCCCGCTTGCTCATTTCTGAAGCGGTTTCCTTTCTATCTGTCCCAGCTTGTGTGTAGTACAAATATTACTAACTTGAAGAATGCATGTTTGATTAACTAATTGTCATCTGCAAATGAATTTTCCTCTGCAAACACAATAGTCTGTTTGCAAGTTCATCGGACACTTCTGGAAATATTTCTCTAAAAATACAAATGCAGCATAATATTTCTATGGGAGTACAAGGGTAATATTTTCTGCTCCAGTACTGAAGATGTAATTGAGAACTTCAGTGGTTGTACACTCAGCGTGTCCAAAAAACAATGTCCAAAAATGGAAAAGGTTTTCATAACACTTGAGAGGACATGAAGATCAACTGAACTTTTATCCTCATTGCGGGAATAATTCACTGGATCATCTTGTTACTTTAAAAATTATAATTGGAAAGGTCTTTGTTCTATAAGCACAAATCTTGACTGTTAAGAATTCTGGGTATTTAGAACACATTACATTTACAGAATTTGAGAAGTAATTATAGTCTTGGGGCCAAAACCATCTTACCCAACTTTAGTGCATGATGCATTTTTTTTTCTGGTGGACTAGATGTATTTCTAATGAGTTTCTGAACTAAAACAACTTTCACAAAGAAATGCAGTTACCCAAACTGGCACAGATTCACAGAAGTTCTGCCCAAATTCAGAACAGTAACTCCCGGAGGTTCCTTGGTTTCTGTTTCTAGGCACATATGCTGTTCCGATACTGCTGAGAAGCTCCAGGTCCATCTCGTGCCTTGATCCCGCTGCAGCCCACAGGTGAGGCAGGCGCAGGCTGGTCCGGGAGGCAACAACAGCCCTGCGGTGTGGCGTAAAGACTGCTCCGTTCTGGAAAACCTCGGCTCTGTGGAGAAGAAACAACAAAATTACACCAGAAAGCTAAATGTGGTCTCTACAGTGGAGCAGGGAAGGTTGGGGCTAGAACAGCAGACAAGGCGTGGGAAGATTTACGGGCTAGCTGAGGCTTAATTGCTGCCACGGGTGCAGGGGGAGACTGTGGGAAAAAGGATACAGGTGGGCTGAAGTGATCACAGGCAGGTCACGGCAGTGCTATTTCAAATATGCTCCTTGGCTTGTCATGTGGAATAGTAGAGTAATTTCTACTGTATCAATTAATTGTGAAAGCCATTTTCACCTGTTTTGTTACCTTTTGGGTCAATCCGATCGCAAAAGAAAAAATATACCCAGGCCAGAAGACAATTTGGATAGACCCTGCTGTCTGTGATTTATTGTTTTAATTAAAAGCTTTTTAAGCTTTAATTAAAAAGGTACATGAGCACTCAGTATTCAAGAAAAATGCCTTTGTGTTTAGGTCAATTGAATAACGTAAAATATAATGAGATACATATTTCTAGTCTGAAGCTTCACATGAAAAAAAACAATATACATAATTAAAAAGTAAATTCAAACTGATAGAAGAGAGCCGTTGTCAGGCAAAATAAAAGGTATGCTTTAAATTAACACCAGTAGAGAGGATTTTTTTTTTATTTCCTCATTGTAACATCCCTTAAAAATCCCATGGTACAAATGGAGTGGACTTCATAGATGTGTATCAAAGACAGTGTTCTAAACTGAGTAACAGGTTATTATTTCTAATCCTAATGGTGCTTAACACAGACCAGATAGTAAAAGCTGGGAGGTGACAAGCTGCAACAGAGAAATTGGGAAGCTTTCTGCATTGGAAACCACCTGAAGTTGCTCACACCCCCCCTTCGGTACCACCGTTGTGGGGTGGCCCCCCCAGAGTGACCTGATTTATCCGATCCTCCCAGTTTTTGGTGGGTCCCATTCCCATTGACCGTTTCTCCCCATGCACCACGGCCTCGGAGGAAAGCCAGTGCAGGGAAGATGCTGTGTCACGTTCATCGTGGCAGTGCCACGTCACCCGTTCACCTCATGGCATGAACCAATGCAGACCTGGCCCCAGGCGTCCAAAACAGCCGAGCTCTCCATTTTTGGGAACTGTCTGGAGACTGAAATGAAATCTGAACGCAAATAGTGGGTGTAATGAAATGACATTTTACAAAGAAATTCCATTTAACTCTACATACAACTCATATTCCAGACATCTAAAGAGTCAAGTAGGTGTATTTTGGCCTATGTTCCTGCTAAAGGCTGCAGAAAGAATAAAATATAGCATCTACAAGTTCTTTGAAAAATATTCAAGTATTTGCACTATGCGAATGCTCTCTTCCTGCCCCGGCTTCTCTTAAAACACCTATTTTTTGCAGAGCTGCTGCTTTCAGGATCAGTACCTGGGATGGGGGCAATATCTGCATCTGCCCCTGAGGGCTGAGCATCGGCTGGGGACAAAACCTGCCCCCCTCAGCAGCCCCCACGCTTGCCGGGTGGTGGAAGCGGCTACACCCCACGATGCTGGTTCAGGTTGCACCCACTCGAATCCAGAGATGCTCCTTGTCCACCTCGTCCTCGGGGAGACGGCTCTGTGCTGGGGTATCGCTGGCTGAAAGGCAGGGTTTGCCTTTGCTGTGTTTGTTGTGGTTCCTCTGCGCAAAGCCTGCATGCTCCAAAACAAGATTTAAAAAAAAAAAAAAAGAAAAAAAAATCTCCTCTTTGGATCATTTTGAGTTTTATTCACTTCTTTTGTATTTTAATGTCTTTATCAAGGCTCTCAGGCCAGCTGCCAGGGGAGGTGCGTTGGAGAGGCGAGGGAGTGAATGCACCCTGAGAAAGACTTTGAAGGCTGCAGTTGTTGAATTGCCAGTCCTTGCTTCAAAAAATTTCCAAGGTATATAGGAAGGATCGTTTCTTCACTCAAAAGCATTGCATCACCTGAATAATAGCAACGGAGCTTTTTCCTTGTTAACGCCCTCCCTGAAAACAAATCCACGCCAGGAGCCCGACCTGCTCTATGGTAGCACTTAGGGTTTCAGCAGAATACGGCGATCCGTGCCGGGAGGCTGGGGGCTCCGGCAGCACTAATCTCCTGAACACCCTTTCCACGTCCGCGAGTCACTGCCCACGCCGGTGCTGGGCGGGAGGGATGCTACCTTAGCCCCTGGGAGCCACTGGTGTGTAATACGTCCTGCTTGCAGGCACTAGATCAAATAGTAAGACAGTAAGGGTAAAATATAAAAACCAGCAAACAGCTGGATAATGGCTTTGTCGCTCAAATCACACTTGGGATAAGTGATGGAAGATAAACACCAACGGCTTGCTTTCTTTATAGAAACATAATGTTTTCATAACTAAGCCCAAAGAAAGTAAAATAAGACTATATTTTCCTTTCACTTAAAAAAATCATCAGTGTTTGCCGTAGTCTTCTAATGTTTGAGAAATGTGGGGAGTTCACTTATTAAGCCAGAAGGAGCCATAAACTTTGCATCAATCTCTAATCGTTGTCTTGTTTATCCATGTTGTTTCACAGCCATCAGGAAGTTCCAGTTTCTATGGATTTACAAGGAAAAAGCTTTTCAGTAAAAATGTAGATGCAATAGATAGAAACTATTTTTCAAATTGATTTTATCTTTACTGAAGCAGACTTTACAGAATTCTGTGAAGTTATTTATCAATTTCCTCAGAACAAAATATTTTGATACCTTTTAGAAAATTCTTAAAATTTATAGAAAAAATTATATTTACATTTTAAAGCTTTAAAATTGTATGATTTTATTCTTTTTTTACTTTTTGAAGTTCCTAATAAACTATGAGTAGATTTTTCTGTACCTATAGTGTTAGTGGTTCAGGGTTCCTATGGCTACAGAGATTCTGAGGTTCGTATGTACAATTTGGAGGCTAGAGGAAACTTTGAGTGATAATTATTTCTAAAATATCTTCATCTGCTATCTTCTATTAAAACATTGGTTTTTTCATCAATGCGTCATTATGTGTCAACACTATAGACAGTAAATAAAAGCACTAAATAAAATTTATGAGGATTTGTTTTAACAGGTTTTGGTTTCAAAATCTCCTTCTGACTTTATTTGAATCAGCAGGTGAATGTTTCCTGTATTGCAGGTAAAACGTAGAGATTCCATCCCCAAACATGGTTTCTACAAAAATCTCCTCATGCCAAAGTCACTGCAAGGGGAAGGCTTTATTCAGTAGGATGTGTTTATTTTAAGTAGTCCTTGATTTCTTTTTCATGCTACAAGTGGCAGAGGTAGATAGGGTATAACAGCATGGTTTTCATTTACACATTTAATTTAAGGGACAAAATCCTTTCATAATTTTTTCCCCGTGCTTTATTTTGATGGGAAAGACCCAACTTTGGTAACTAAGTTCTGCCTTCACAATTTCTTTCATGGACCCTTACAGCAAAACAACTTGAGACCCGATGCCTGCACTAGCTTGTTAACTACAGCTGGGAATATTAAGTGGACCAAGGAAGAACCAGCTGGATTAAATGCAGAATTAAGGTCAATATTTAAAAGCAGTGGAGCAAGGTCAGTTTTCTTCCACCCCCTTGGCACTAAGAACGTGATCTCTGGAGGGATGCTGTGTCTGGTGAGCCTTTCTCCTGCCCGGGTTTCCCAGTGCAGCCGCAGGGAGTGTTGTCACGAATGGAGATGGTGTTTCTCCTGCGCGCGTTGCCCTGTGCCCAGCTCTGCTGAGTGGAGGACGAGCTGCGTGGGCTCTTACCGGAGAAGGAGACCTGGCTCGTTAGCTGGTGCGCTGGGCGCTGCGAGGTTTGTGCTGGATGGTCCAAGGTGCAGCTTGGAGGGATGGGTAGGTTTCTATGCATTACAGAAATCTGCCTGATAATTTAAAAGACAATAGCTTGAGAAGTGGGTAAGGCAGCTCCTTTTTTTTTTTTTTTAATAAAAACCTTGAAAACCTTTCAAAAAGCACCTCTGACTCAGATGAGTAGGGTAGAAAAGAGGCTATAGCCAAGGGAGAAATGACCTTGCTATGAGAGCGCCTGTGAGTATCAGCTTGACCTGAGAGGCTGGAGCTGTACTTCGCACATGCCGGGGTTCTTTACAGCACTCCTAAGGCTTGGGAGAAAGGCACGTGATGTGGAAAACTGGGCTGAATGAGGCAAAAACCCCACTGAGATTGCCCTAAATGGAGTGAGACAGCACTTTTTGACTCAGCCTGTGCTCTGAACGAGGGTAGTCTCGTCCAGGAGCGCACCGTGTGGCGGAGGATGGTGATGGATATAGAGTGCTGTCCCAGAGGATCCGAGCAGCGCTGGGGGGGCACGCACGACTCTGCAGCCAGAGGTGATGCCCAGAACAGCAAATCTCATTACTGGCATTCCTGTACCGCACACGTGGTTGATATCCTACCTGTTAATGCCGTTTGCCCATGGTTATTTTATTGTGCCGCCTGGTCAGACCACATGAGCTTTTTAATGGCATGAATGGGTTTTGGGGTGTTAATTCTGTCTCGATCAGCTGGAGAGCAGCCTGCCATGGGCTGCTGGTGTTGTGTGTCTTCTGCCATCCTGAGCACATGCCCTGACCACTGAAGTCATCGCTGTTAGTCTGTATTTATTTTTCTTTGTAGCTTTTCCTTCTCCTTCAGTTTATTGTCAGACCTCCTTTTACCCCCGAGTGGAGTAATTTTCTTGTTGATTATCTGCCTAAACTAAAATTAGACAATGACCAAGTTAACAGCTCTTTATTTTACTGTTAATTGGCATTTGACCAGATACTCCAAAATTATGCTGCAAAGCTGCATAATAAAAGAAGAATCCACAATTAAGAACATTTATTTTTTAAATTTTAAAATCAAACCAGTTTTTCCTATTTACATTACTGTGCCTTCTCATGAGCAAACTGGGGTTCTGGAAAAGCTGTGCTGGGGAAAGCTTCAGAGTTCTCCCTTCCCCTATAGTTAGTTTTTACAAGTTATTCTAGCCATTGTGCATATTATTTTTCTTCATTATGTTACTCAAACACAAGGGTGTTCCTATTGTTTACACTGCTGTTTTTTAGCTGATGACTATGTTTACGTCATTACCCACCCCTTGTACTCTTTTTGAAAGTGTTCTAGCGAACACTCAGTGCTCCAGCTTGGCAAAAATATCTTTCCTTCCTTCTTGACCAAGCAAGTAGGTCACTATAACCTTTCTAGTTAAGAGCATTGCACTTATTATGCAGTTCACTTCTGTCAGGCAAACTTCTTAGGTCCGTGTTTTCCTTGCTTACATTTCTGTAAATTTAAAATGACTGGATAGGCTCAACAATCCATTCCTGTTTAAAGGAAAGTCAACTCAATTTTCCTCTTCTTACAAAGTGGCTGGGTCTCCAAGGCACACAAAAAAGACCATGTAACAACCTTGTATAGCTGAAGCTTGATTTTTCTGAGTTCTTATTTAGCACTGCAATACACCGTAGAAATACTACACTAATACTGCCTAAAACCCAGCAGGTACTTCCACTGTGCTTTACTTCATCTCTTTACCTAGCTATTATTAGAAGCTAATATTTCTAGGATTTTTATATTAAATTATGTGTGCTGCTGATGGTCATGCAGCCTTGTCCGAGACCACATGGATGCCCTGCAAATGGTGTTTACAGTTTTTATGTTAGTGAGCTGTATCCCCGTTTCTTGTCAATCTTCTCAAGCTCATATCTAGCTCTTGTACCTTTTTGCTTTTTTTCCCTGTAGCCTGGTCAGGCTGTTCTTATTTAGCTGATGACAAAGTAACATTTGGTCTGTTGGGGAACAGTGATTCCAGTCTGTGTGCTCATCACTTCTGATCTCTGTGAGAAACAAGTTGCGAGACTGCCATAGATAGGCTTTTTTGGTGGAAGTAGGGTAAGAAGTGGCATCTCAGTAGTATTTGCTTTCTGTTTTTCCCTGCTATAGTCAAAATTTAACATAACAAAACTAAAAATAGATGCCAAAGCATTTTGAGGACTACTGGAAATACAATATATATTGAGGTGGAAAAGATGGAGCACAATGAAATGCTAGTAATGTGAGTGCACGTCCAGTTACTGAACCTCTACAAAAGAGAACATATATTTGATGTACATAGTGTACCTGGTAATATAATGCACTTATTTCCAAGGTCCCTCCCAGTCTGAACCATGAGTCTATGATAAGTCATATTGTAGTCAGAACGTATAAGGACATTTATATTAAATTTTAATCTACTGGCTAAAGTGAGCTAGAAAACTACCAGAGGAAACAAAGTTTTAACAAAACGGTTTTTCTGTGAACTTGAAGTGCTTCAATGAAATCCCTGCAGACAGACTCTCAACAGCTGAAAAACAGACCTGTCAGTAATCCAGAGGGTTCAGCCCAGGACCTGACTTCCAAAGCCCTGAAACTTCTGCTTATGCAGCAGACTAGTGAGTAATGCAACATATTTGTGTGTTTGGGGTTGAGTGGAGTCCACAGCTCCTGGGTACTTTAGCTGGCTATTTCTTGTATAATACATCCCACAATTGGTCTGAGATTTCTTGCATTATACTAATTGTAGTGTTGTCCTTAGTCTCTGGTAATAGCACTGTAAAACACTCATGCCCTACAGAAAAAATACCTTACCTAAGATGAGATGGTAGGTAAGTAAAGTTGAAGACACTATTTTTGGAAGTAAGTGCTCTTCATCAGCAATGTCAAAGCAAAGTTACATACCACTGATTGAAGGTTTCTGGAAAGGAGGGTGTCTCTGGTCCGGTTGTCTTCCTCTGACCTGAGTTCCTATTTTAATTTCAGTTCATACAGCAGAAGCAACAGAAAGCATGAGCTAGCATGGATAGTAGCAGTAAAGCAAAAGAAAAAGGGTAAGCCTGCAAAAATCAAAGCAGGTCATACGTTTAGCACAGCCCTAAATATGCAGTGATAAGGACAATGAGGAGATGTAGCATAATTGAGCAAAGAGCTTATACTATGCATTGAAAGTTCAAGCTATGCCTGCTTGGTAGTGTAACAATAGACTTAAAACTTACATGAAACACAAACAGAAAGAAATAAAGGCAAAATATGGAAGGACATGATGTTTAAAGCACCACTGACTGGGATGTGCTGAGTTAGGTGGCTTGTAATTAGTACAAAACCATCACCTGAATGAAAACTGGTTTTAGTCAAAATAGTGAAGTTTTGCACACTTAGTTAAACTCAGTTGCCTGAGAATGCTAGTTCTCCACCAGGACAGCAGTTGTAAAGGTACTGAGGAGATATAATTTCGGGTGGACTGACTTTGAGGTGTTGCATGCAAAGCTTTGAGAGGCAGCTCGTTACCATCTGTCAGAAATCTTGATTAAAAGCCATGAGTTGCATCCGGGTGTATTCCTGAGGGAATATATCCATAGCTTTCTTAAAATTGTTTAGAGTGTGAAAAACCAGCCAGGTATAGCTCAGACTCTGCTGCCCTTTCTGGCTTTGGAAACCAACTGTTGGACTCTGCCAAGGTGATCAAGCTACAGAGGAGATGGTGTCCAATGTTTTAAATTTGGATGTGGCTGAAGCATGTGTTTTGCACTAACTCATCCGATGCAAAACCCTGCATAACTTTGTACTGATGAAATCCCAGCCTACATCCTCCTCCTGGATTTCATTGTTGGCTTGAAAACCCAGCCAGGACTTTTTGAAGCTTGTATGAGCTTGGACTCAGCTAGGAGCAAATCTGGACCACCTTGTGATTGCAACGGCTTGATATAAACCCAGAACTTAATGAGTGAAACTGCATGAATCCAGGGTTTGCATGTGGCCTGCAAAATGGCCGTGTGAAATTCTACAATACTTTTGTGTCTGTTTCTTTGAAAATGGAAATGAAGTTGCAACAAACAGCAGCAACTAAAATTAACACAAGTTCCAACTCCTTTGCTAGTGGGTGCTGATTTCTGTTTCTAGGGAAACAGACAATAAGCTGGTGTAAAAAGACATCTTCTGCAATGCCCAAAGTTATTTGAAGTTTAATATGATCAGACTGTGCTCTGTAGGCTTTATGGTAGACTTTTCTGTTGGAAAGCTGGTTACAAAGCAATAGCTGGGATTTCCTTTGCAGTGCTGAAATAAATTAGGGATCAACTGCACAACCAAACTTTGCCACGCTTTCTTTCAAACCAATATAATTTTGACAGTTGCTCCTGGTCTGGTTTATTGTTCTTATTGCAAGTTTATTTGTCACGAATTAACCAGATGTAGAGCAGAAGAGCTTGCAGACCTTGTTTTAGCACCCATCCCTCCCCTAGGCATGACTTTCCATAGCCCCCGGGAAGATGCCCGGGCAGGATCCTCGCCGTGCCACGGTCTCACGGTCCGTGTCTGAAGCTCGGTTGAGTGGCTGCCCACGCTGGACTGCTCAGCCTTGTCTAACCGGAGTCTCTGTCCGGGAATGTCTTGCTCTCCATCCAAGCAGCTCATCGTGCTTGCCCCCTTTTTGAGAGATCGACAGAGACTTTTGGCTATGTATTTTAGCCTGGCCCATCAGGAAAATTCAATTACTTGGGCAACCACTCTTTTACAGGGCAGGATACCAAGTTTGTTGTCATATGGGAGCTTTTGCTGGAGTAGAGTGGAATTTGTCTTCTCCATGCAGATGGTTTAATTTGTATTCAAGTTTCAAAAGACTGCAGGGCCAATACAAGCAGATTTCAGAGCAGAATTTCAAGTGGGATTTCAAGCAGGTTGCAGAGCACAGGACGAAACAAAGGAAGAGAGGAATTTCACGCAGTATGGACTGCATACGGTTGAGGAGAGGCAGTATAGCCAGAGCTGTTTCTGTTCTTGTTTCTCTTGCCTCCCTTTACCTTCATCCTTCCTAACAAATTTCACAATCATACACTGAGGGATAATTTTGCATACACACTTCTTGTTAAGCAAATCTTTAAAAGCAGCTGTTAGATGTTTATTTAGTGTTTCTGTTTCAAATCACTCCCTTCTGCCCCATGCAGGTGCTACAATAGCCCCTTCTCTTCCTCTGGTTTTATTCCATCTCTAGTCTACCACTCTGTAAGGTGAAATGTCTGTCTTTCCCCCTGCCCCTCTCCATTGTTCCTCAGGGCTGTATCCTCTTCCTCTGAACTATTTTCTGTTATTCTTCTTTGGTCTCCCTGCTCCCATCTCCCACACTCCAGTATTCACTCCAGTGCCACCTTTGCTCATATTTTCCAGCCTCCACTCAAAAATGACACATTTATGAATCAACATAAAATGTGTTCCAGCTACTCTTCCAAAAAACATTGCCATGCACAGGAAGTGTCTTCTCCAGCCACTCTCCCCAAGTGCTGAGAATCTCCTGCTGATACTTATTTATGCATACCATACTTGTCTAGGCAACGGCTATGTTTTTTGTGCCTCAGATTCTGCAGTAAAAAGCAAAGGTACAATTATCAAGAACACATTTTTCCTACTACTAGTCATTTATTGTTTCCTACTCGTCAGCAGCTTGTTCCTGGGGCACCATCATTTTGCATAAAAATGCTTTTTTAAAAAACAAACATAAAGTGGATTCACTAGAACTGCATTTTGCAGACTGTAGGCCTACATAACATTGCAGTCTTATTACTCTTCCCTATTAATCCTAGTGTTTCCTCTGCTTCTGTTTCCTATGCTGATTGCTCTGGGTTTTTTTCAGCTTTTCAGGGCAGAATTTCAGGTTTTTTTCTGTGTATGCTCAGGTGGCTCTAGTCCTCATGAGGACTTTGGGTATTAAAGTGGATGATCTCAAGAGCAGGTCCTGGGGGGCAGAGGAACAGGCACATACTTAATGTTACATCTGTTGCCTGTGTTGAGCACACACTTTCCTGCCATCAAATGCTCTCCTGCTTCCTTCTGTGCTCACAGCTAATAAAGGAGCGCAGGCAAACTCCTGTCTGCCCAACACCCTGCATGAGCTATGTCGTCTTTCCACTATCAGCATTTATCTTGGAGTAAGTATGCACCTCTTCATATCATTTCAACTCCAATGTCAAACTGGAGTAGCTAAGAGTCAAAATCAGCGGTATCCATTAATTCATTGGGAGCTCTTAAGGGTTAACATCAAACATTTACTACATTTTAATGTAGGAGGGTTTTTAATGTGGTCGTTTTGCATGAATATACTTTAGAGGAACAGCACAGAAAATATTCTGAACTATGACTAAGAACCAGTGATCAGTAGGATAATCTCCATCTGTTTTACAAAATCAATTCTTACTGCAGTTGGCCAGTAGAAGTATTTCCAAATGAAATGGAAGCATCAAACGCATGCATCTGTGAGTTAGAACCTCTCAGTAGCTGGTTCATATGTGCAACAAATAATGATCAGAAAGGACATCTGTTACTGCTTTCAACAGGCAACAAGCCTAGATTTGCAAGCACCTTGTTTTGACATTAACTGGTGTATGAGGAGACTAATCTTTTCTCTGAAAAGATTATTAAACTACCTAGAGATGGTGGAAGAATTTGGAATAGTCACAAAGGTAAAGCACTAATTAATTTTAAAAATACAGCAAATCTATACAAATTGTAGGTTTCCCTTTGCCCACTTAGTACTCTGCTTCAGTTTTATGATGTCCATTCCTGGAGAGCAGCAGATTTTTGAAAGGAAATGATAGGGTGACTCCAGACCTGATCCAGCGAAGATGTAGGTATAAATACACAGTTGTGTAAGTGCAAAACCATGGTTTGATAGCTCCCTTCTCAGTGCTTGCCTAATACTGGTAGCACCTAAAACTTGCTGATCATCTCTTTAGATGGAAAGTTCCCCCTGTCACTGTAATTATTTCTGCCTAAGTGCATAGCCACTCAGGTATGGGCCCAGACCCTAAATTCCAAATTAAACAGCTCCTGCATCCTCTGGGACTCTGGCACAATCTTCTGCTGGGCCTGGAGGACCTGTTCTGTGGAGGTAGAGAGGGATGAGGGAGCCTGCATTGAGGAGTGGGTTTACAGCTATAGCGTTAAGACAGAAATTCTGGTTCTGGTGTCTGCTGTTGGGATTATTTCCAATTTACCTAATTATTGCTCAATATAAAATGCACACAGTTCCCAAGCACGTGTTATTTGTCAGATGCAGTAGCAGATGTGAATCTCCCCACACTGGTAATGAGTTTGCATCAGGAGCTGAGATTTGAACTAGCCCCTGTATCTGCAAATGGAGAGACAAACCCTGCGGGAGGCTGTAAGACCTTTTCTATCAGTTGTGCGAAATGGCTTGTGATGGGCTGATGCTAGCTGGAAAGGATAAAATATAGGGCTTTTTATAGCTGTAGGTTAGACAAAAATCTCCATCTCTGCTGTACAAGCACTAATTTGTTAATGTTCTTGATGGATAAACTGTTGCTCTCCAGTGTGGCTGCTCCAGAAAGACTGTACTAAAATACTCTTTGTGCTTGTCCAAGGACAACCGGGACACGGGAGGTCCTGCTCCTGCTATTCCTCTTTAAGTCTTCAATGACACAAAACCTTAAAATTTGTATCCCACATCTGATTGCACATATTTTTTACAGTAGCGTTTTCTTTTTCTCTTATTACTCTGCTTAACGGGACTGTTGAAACAATACTTTGCCCAGCTGTGTGCGCTGCTGGTAACCAGTTTTTGCTAAGTCTGCTACATTTCTCCAGTTTCTTCAGAACTTGAATCAAGTTTGCCACAGCACATGCAGCTCCATGTGCTGAATTTCAGAGTTTGCTGTGACCTGGTGAGGGGAACCAGGACTGTGGTGGGGCTGGGCTGAGAAAGGGTCCTGGGCTGTGGGCAGGGGGGCTGATCAGGGACATCGGGGCTTATTAGTGCCCTCAGGGCCCTGACAGCAAGCACATTGCTAAGCCACTGTGGTAGTGGAAAAATAAAGGTATGAAATAACGTATACCCCCCTGCCAAATAACCAATCAAAAAAAAAACCCACAAAATTTTGAACTGAAAGAATCAGTAGTGTAAGTGGCAAGGTATTGGACTTTTCCCAGCTTTGCAGTCCCCTGGGCACCTAATGATGTACATGGGGGGAAAAAAAATCTAGTCTACCTGTCACAGCATTGAACAAAAAGACATTTAAGGAAGAAAACAGGGGCTTGCCTTTTAATTTCACTGCAATACAGAAGACAAGCTTATTGGAGCTCCAGAAAGGAGTAAGAACAGAGATTTTGCTATTAAAAATATGGCATTCTTCTAAAAGGACAGCTAATCCTAATGAGAGGTGCTGTCATGGTCAGGAAGATCAGCAATGCATTAGGTGATGAGGCAATAGGTGCTCTTAAAGTATCTCTCTAAGAGGAATGCCTGCGTTGCCTGTCCACTTTTTTTTTCTCTGAAGTGACTTCCCAACCTCTCATTTCGTGACTTGGTGTTTCTTTGCAGCAAGACGGTGCCAGGTGCTGATGGATCGGTCTCTCCGGGAGTGGACTGTCAGCTCTGGGCTGCGTCCTGCAGCCGTTGTTCCAGCACAGAGCAGATGTTGCAGCCTGCTTTGCTTCAGGACCTGAGCTACCTTACTGAGGACTGTCATGATTGCTGCTGCAGTGGAACACATAACGAGAAGGAGGAGGTAATAATATGCAACTTCTAATTTTGTGATGTTCCGTGTTGCATGGGTCCATTTTATCTGTGATGACCCTGGTTGTCTCTCCCTGCCCCAGCAGCCCTGGTGGCTGTGGATCATCTGCTTGTGCTGGAAGTTCAAAGCTTGTATTTCATTTTGCATTGCTTCAGGTATATGGGATTTGTATAATGATGGCTCCTGCAGTGCTTTGTCAGCTGGAAGTTATTAATATGCTTGTTACTGACAAACAGCCCCATATTGCAAGGAGGTAGCGGAAAGAGGTCAATAGTAAGTGCAGAAAGTACAGAATCACCACCAAAAATTTGTAAGAGATGGGAACAGATGAGCTAATGTAGACATTAAAAAAAAAGTTGGTTAGTGCTTCGTAGGATCTTTACTGATAGCACTTCCAGGAAAATTATCTTTTGCTGGTGATGTGTGGTCTTGAACTGTGCTTTCTGTTTTCACTCTTGCAATACAAATTTGCGTTGAGGCCCATGTTCACAGCTAGATGCAAACTGTGGTAGAGACTTGCTGGGGGAAGGTCCGTGTGGCTACTGAAAGGCTTGGTCACTGGCAAGTGCCTTTCTGTTGCCAGTTGAAATGGCAGCACAGGAAAAGATTAATTTCTAACTTTCAAGCAGCTATACAGTCTACACGAATCATAATTTGTTCTGTAAAGCTGAACTGACAGGTGCATGTTCCTGGGATCCGGGCCTTAGCAGGCACGTACCCACATTAGACTGCTGCAGCTACACTCCGAGGGGAAGTGATACGCTTGCAGAGAAGTTAAGGGTAACAGTATGCCTGCGAGAGCGAGCTTGAACTTCAATACACATGGCTGAGCACACACATATATGTACTCTGAAAACATCTGCTTAGCTGGTGTATAGAACCAGCCGCACTAAACTGCGGAGATTCTCTGTTGCCTTTGCTTTCTTCTTCAAGGTCCTGAAGCTGTACTTTGAGTGGAGGGACCCAGCAACAAGACCCTTACCCAACAGGCTTGACTATTAACTATTCTCAAAACATATTCCATCAAAACCTGCAAAATCAGACCCAGAAAACATGACCCCTCTAGAAGATGTGTTGCTTATTTTCCTTCAATTTATCATCTTCATTGCAGAATTGTTTGGTGGTAAATTGCTGAGATGAAATATGGAAGAACAGACTTTATATCTTTTCTGCCTGAGCAGTTTCAACTAGACACCTCTCGCTCTTTTGGGAGCTGACTGATTTACTAACTGCTGGTTGCTGGGAAAGGGACCCCTGACCTGTCCTGCTGTGGGAAAGGCTTCAGAGTCCTTTGGTGTAAGGAGAAACAGCAGGAGGAAATATTACTGCAACGGGGAACAGCATGGGGAATGTGGGGGTTCTGGTCCTTTTACATGTGAAATATATTAACAGCCCTAAAAAAAAAGGTGGTTGATTGCTCCACTCAGTCTTGTGGAGTATATTTAAAGCTAGCTCTTAATAGATGAGTGTTCCACTTTCTGGAACCTAAGTATATTTGAGAAATCTGGACCCAAATGGTTAGTTTGCCCTTTCCTTCTTAAAAGTGAACTCCCTGGACCTTCTGCTGAAATGAAATAGTCTGACTGTGATATGGGAAGACAGGAGGAAAACCTTTGTGTTCCCTGTGCAAAGAATGACCTTATTCTTTGTGCTTCTCTTCTCGCTTCTACCATGAGCTTTACATTCTTTAAAAACCATAAACTTGCGCAGACCCCTGTGCCCTGTCTGGTCCTGAGCCGGAGTGCAGAGCAGCGTACTCCTCCATGAAACTTTATTGGGTTGTCCTCTGGGCTGCAGGCTCGAGCTGCTTCTTGGGTTTCCTGGATATTTAACTGGACTGGGAATTGAGTGTATTTCTTGCTTATGAGTTTTACTACTAAAGGCTATAAAATAAGTCTTCGCTGAAGTGCAGCCAAATGTTTTGCAGCTTGTATAACCCCCACGAGTTTAGACATTGCAAGTCTGTTGATAATTTCAAGTTCATTACTTACTGTCCTTGCACTAGAGAGCACATAGCCCTCTTAGTAGTTTTTAAGCTTGAGCATATTGCATAATAAGAGTGGCAATGGTAGTAAAACTTATAAATCATGACATAAAAAGGTGGCAAATATTCTTATTCTGAACATTTGTCTAGGATTAGTTTGTATTGATTTATGTTCTACATCAGTCATATTTCACTTTTGTCAGTGTTGAGAGATTGCGTGTGAAGAGCAGAATGTGCCGTGTAGTACAAAATCAAATGTCAAGAGACAAAGGAATAGAGCCTGAGTTATTTTGTACAATCACCTGATGAAGTCACGCTGCGTTAAAAAAAAAGTTTCCTTCCCTATCAATTATTCAGTACTTCAGTAGCCAAGAATCAAATAGGGTGTCCCAAGCAGAGCTGTAGCGCTATCATTTTCTCCTGCTAAGCGTCCCCAGTTCCAGGATGGTTGCTGTCATCTCATGGCACCTTTCTGGTGGTGTCATGGTTTTTTGCAGGCAGATGTGGGATTGTTGCAAAGGGAAAGCCATTGACTTGCAAGTGCCACTCCCCCAAATTATTGTGAATGATCCTATATGGCTCCATCCTGGAAAGCACAGACCATCCATGAAACCTGGGTCTGAGTCCTACTTTGAAAGCAGGGAAAGTCAGGATTAGGTGTCATGGAGACATGTACCTGCCTCTTTCACAACACCAGTGCCATAAATAGCCAGTCTTCTGAGTGCTCCCAGTAAAATTTACTCACCATTAAAGATGATATAGAGGCTTTTACATGCCAAAGCATCTGCGGCTTAGTTCAAACCTCTGTATCTGTCTTTTTTTATAGATATTTGATGACACAACCTTTTCTCCTTGCTGTTGTTGAGGACAGTGAGAAAAGCAACACTACCAGTCTTGTCTAACAGCATTAATTTATCACCCAGCAGATTTTCTGAATTCTGACAAATATTGGAGGAGAAACTAGTATGGGCTCCATTCACACCTGTTTCTTCCAAAGATGTCATGTCTGCCAGTATCCCTTCAGGGATGTTGCGTCTTCACCACCAGCACCCAAGAAGGGGTGGTTGTGAGAAGTCCGAGTTTGCAGGAGTGAATTAAAAAATCACTTTATAGTAAATACCAAGGGACAGAAGAGCTCAGAGAAACATTGTTTTCAAAATAATAGCATTGTAGCAGCTGAACTCTCCATAGCATCTGAAAGTGAAGGATGGCTGTAGACAGCACCGTTTAGAAGATCACATGAGTGTGTTGCTCTGGTTCCCATTCATTCATATCTATTAGCGCTAGGGTCATAACATAAATAAATCATAGCACTCCACAAGCTGCAATAAACATATTATCCAAGCAGAAACTAGAACAGTAGGGTGGACCATTACTGAAGACAAATTATCAAGCTCCACTGGTAAGTGCTAAGGCTCCTGAATCACAAGGGTATTATCTCAGTCAACATTTGAAAGATAAAATTAAAGTCTTTCCAGATTCTAACCAAATTCATAACTTTTCCATTATAAAGAATATAATTCTAAAGATTTTTTCCTAAATTAACTTTTTAGGATTTATGGCAGGAACAGTCCCCAAATTGGGTCTTCAGCATCTCTATTTCTTTGGTTCCAGTATTTGTGTGCTGGAAATGTGAATTTAAAATCAGATTCAGCTTTTGGCCAATAGACTCCAAGTAGTTGTGGTTGAAGTGTGGCTGGCAACAAAATAAATATATTAAATCTGGGGTAAGAAGGAAGAGTGGAAGCATGTTTTCATTGAAGCCTTCATTCAAAATATAATCTCAGTGTTGCTGCTGCTGAACTCCTGCCTACAGACGAAAACCTCGAGCTACGTGGTGCTTGAAACTTGAGTCAACCCACCCACCAACGAATGGAGGCTGAAGCTGGAGTCCTGCTGAGCCTGAAATAGGGATGTGCTGGGATATGGATACGTGCTGTAATTCATGTTAGCACAGCTCATCAGATGCCAATTCAACCATTCGGTACTGCTGATCGCATCACTCTGGGATAGTGGTTTTGCAGTATGGTCACCCCCATTTGAACTAGATTAACTTCAGCTGGATGACTTGAGGTAATTAAACATGAAGGAAAGAAAAAGGTTCACGCTTTTCAGGTAAGATAAGATTTATTCTTCTGGAAGAGAAAACCAAGTAAGTTATGCTTGTGCATGGATGTGTGCTTCAAGCAAGAAATAGGTCTACGATCTCACTGAAATGCAGCAACACTACACCCTATAGTTATCACACAATTACAGTCATAAAAAGGATGTGGAAGAAAGGTTGAAGGAATGTGGCAGTGATGGACTGGGGATGGAAATAAATGCTGTTTGTAGACCTGCTGCACAACCATGTGAAGCCTGTTCAACACAGACAAAATAAAAGTGAGGTATCTCGGGTCTTGTCTAAAAAATCAAGTCTAACAAACAAGATAACAACATCCCACCAAATTAACCTCTCGGGAACTACAAAAAAAATGCAGCTTTAGTATCATAACAAATGCGTCAATACCCCTGAAAAGTAAAGAAACAGAAAAATAGCTGTAATAGCTGCAGGAGTCCTTCAAAATTCTGTCCCTCCAGCTGTGCTGTGCTCCTGTGATGAGCTGCAAGGTGTGGGTGGATTGCCTTTGCTGGGCAGGTTTGAACCCTTTCAGGTCTGACAGCTGCCGATGGGGCTGTTGCCTTTTACCTCTGCGGCTGCCTCTTGGGAGAGGGAATGGGAGCTGCTGCCGTCGTGTGGGTCAGTGCCGCTTCGTGGAGATGCTTCTGGGGAGCATCAGCCTAAAACTGCCCGGTCCCTTTGGCAGGGAAAACAAACCTGGCCAGGAGGTGTCCGAATGATGTGTCTCTCTCCAGGTAAGTGCTCTCTGCTTTTTATTTCTCTTTACTAGCATGTGATTCCTGAGCAAGACCCTCAGTGAAGCTCTACTCTGATTAAGGAAGATGTAAACATTAAGGCAGTGAAAGTGCCTCTATTAACTTTACAGCTTTGCCTGGCAGGTGCTCTCTCAGCTGTGGGTTTGTCCTGTTCAATGGGACTGTCCCTACGTGGTCTTTGAAAACTTTGTTCTTTAAATTGTTTGTATAATAACGTTATTGGCTATGGTGTGTGCATCTTGCTTTACTTGCTTTGTTTCTGTATTATCATCTCCCTAGCTGATTTTCACAAAAGAAAATTGCTCCACTTTACATGAGGTGTTTTGTGCCATCCCAAAGTAGGTAAATCTATAATTGCAGGATACCAAAAAGTGGTTCATACAACTTTTCAAAAGAAAAAAAAGCACCTTTTGAAATGCTGCTTAGACATGACCAGCTAAGGCTAGCAGTGGCTTTAACTTTATGCTCGATCCAACCACACTGAAAAATAGAGGCCTTTTGGAGGTCATTGCAAAGTAATGCTCCTGTTGTAGTGGGGAAATAGACCTTTGACTAATGTGGCATTTCTTTGTACATTTAAGTCACAAAAAGCTCCCCTTCCTGAAAGGTTGCTCAAGAGAAGTCAAAATATTGTTCCTCTTTCCTGTAAATAAATGCTGTAGCTTTTGACAGCCTTCACAGATCTAACTTTAAATTTATTCTTTGTATACACAGTTTATCAAAAGGGGTTAGAAACATCATTTTAGAACAATGTTTTGCTGCTCTCTGAAAACACGATGAGTAAATAATATTTCCTCAAGCATTTCATTTATACTTTGGCTTTTGGATCCAGACTTCTCAAACCTATCTCTGTGTTTTTAATATACATTCATCTGACTGACCTAAATTACCTTTTCTTGTGGAGGCTTTCTTTGTCTGAGACTACGGAAACTTGTGATGAATGCAAGAAGAGTTTCTTGGCTCCAGTCCATGTTTCGGTGTTGTACAGCCTGGGAAACCAAGGCCATGTCTCTCTTCTCCAGGACTGTGCTCCTTGACTAATAGGAGAGGAATTGCTGCTCTTTAGGTTGCTCGAGCTTGACCATGCACTAAAGGTCTACATTAACTATTCCTCTGGCTCTTAAAACAGTAGAAGATATACTGCTTGCTGCATGCCACAATATGACAGAGCGCTCAATGCATTTGACATTGGAAAAACTAGTAAACTAAGCTGACTCATGAGCGATTCTTGTATTAATCATGCCTCTCCGTGAATGTACTTGTTTGTTCCTTTTTGCTACCTAATGTTAAAATACATTTATGCATTTCCTTCCCAGAAGCAGTATATTATCTTGAGTCTCTTATATAATGCAATCTGAGCTAAAATTATCCTTCTGCTTCAGCACAGGGTAAGACTGGGGTCCAGCTGGAAATCCCTTGAGCCTGGAGGCAGTCTGGGGGATGGGTCTTGGAAAACAGCAATGGGCAATGCATACAGTTTCCATGAAGGAAACACTGGCCGCTTTTGACAGGACATACTACTTTCCATATTTCATATCAAGGGAGAGATATGGATTATTTTTTTGTAAATTAATCTAGTGGGAGTTGATTTCTTTTGTACAGTAATCTAGCAGATGCTAATGTCTTCATGATGGATCTTAGGCACTAGAGATGACAAGGACAGCTCAGGGCTGGATTTTCATTTTGCCTACGGTACATCAGGCACTGTCCCAGATGTGCCCACGTCTGGGTACCCAGATAGTGCTGAGCCTGCTCTGGACCAGTATGTACCTGACAGCATCCTGAGTCTTGCCAGTATAGCTGTGCCCTTGCTGTGTCTCCACTAGGCAGTGAGGTGGCTAGAAATAACAGGGCAAATGGGGATTTTCATCATGAAGCTCAAGTTTCTAAAGGGGAAAAAAGATTTAAAAGTGAAGGTTAGGTATTCAAGGTGCTTTTGGTGTTAGACTGTATCTCAAGGCAGCTTCTTGCCAAACCTCTTTCTCTGTGTCCTTCAGTTTCATGGTAGTATTTCTTTTGGTTAAGTTTATTTTTTGCAGTGTTGACTAACTCAGTGGGTAATAACAGCTTGTAGTCTTGTGGCTCTGTGGGACAGGGTTTTAACTGCCCCTTGCAGGCATTCGCTTTTATTTACTTTGTCAGAAGCACATTTGGTGTGAACAGTAACAGGCCGTTATTTCAGGGAGGTGCAGCACTGATGTTATATAAATCTAACTTTTTTCTTCTCACCTCCTATGTTTGTAAGTCTGTCTGCTTTTACCTTAACTTTATCTTAAATGAATGGAAAAGAGGTTTGTTTTATTAAAATGAAACTATCAAAACACAGTACCAAATAATGTAAAAACTCCCTATGACACCTGGGGGCTCTGCTGTTGTGACACAGCTGATTACATGACGATATTGCAATGGTGTGGTCATTTTTAACAAATTCAACAAACTACTCTTGCTTAGGCAGTCTTCTCACTTCAGTTTTTAAATAAGAACCCCAGAACTAATTTTTTTTCTCCTTGGAAAAAAAATCTGTGTTGTTTTTTTCGCTGGGTTGTGTTTACCTGCCTATACCAGGTAGCAGACCACTCTCGTATTCTTTCTTTCTCTGGCTCCCATGCCCCATGAAGCGTTGCCCCATGTCTGTTCCAAGCGGGGCTGGAGAGGCAAAGAGGATCTCCTTCTCCTTAGGACTAATCCTGCTGGTAATTCAGTCCCTCTAGACTGAAGTCTTTGGGTCTGCTCTGGCTCATCAATGTGATGCTGTTGATGTTGCAGCTGTCGGCAGAACAGCAGCAGCTTGGATTTATAAGGGGTAAAGACAATATTTTTTTTTGATAAAATATCTCAAACTGGACTCGCCAAATAAGTCATGCCTCAGATAATCCAGTCAAGAACCAAAATTTTTTATTTAGCACCTTGACAGGGAGAGATGTGTTTGAGGCTGCGGGAAAGGGTGGTGGACTGGGGCTCATGTGGCTCCGTCCTCATCCCTGTCCCCCCCGCTCCTGGAGTGCGGAGCCAAGGCTGTGGGGTGCAGACTCTATTGTCCACCTGCCTGACTGAATTCAACTTGTTGCTACAAGTTCAAAAATATTTTTTTTACTGGCTGCTTGCAAGAATGGGATCAAACTTTGGGGTTTTATTTGTTTTTTAGCACAGGAAGAAATAAAAACCCACCCACTATATTTCTCCTATAAACTTGCCACCTTCCAGCAGTAGCCAACTGATAAAACTCAGATAATTTGTGTTTGACTCTTCTTGTGTGCTTATACCATCACCATTTCGTTGAAACAAATGGAAGTAAGAGTAAATGGCAAAGCATTTAAAAAAACCCCAAACCAAACCACAATGAAGTTATAAAGTCAATGTAGTAAGCTGTATCTGTCACGTTTTGATGAAGAAGCGAGCTGACTGTCATTGAGACATGATGCTGGAGAGCAGCCATGCGTAAGTACTTCTGTGGTTCGCTGGGTCTCGGAAGAACATGTGGTGAGTTACTTCTACTGCTTCAAATATGTCTGTAGCCTGTGCTGTTCCAGCCTGCCTCCCCTGGCAGCCAGGGCTGAAATCAATAACTCCTGCTGCTACCTCACATTTATTGCAGCTTCTTCACTGGCAGGGGATTTTGGTTGGTTGTTTTGTTTTGATCACCTGGTGTCGATGTTCCTGGACGTTTTGATGTTCCATTAATATTGACAACCTTTTTTTTTTCCCCTTTGTGTTTTCCCTGTTGCCTACTTCTGAAGTTACGTTGGCTTTTCAGCATCTGTGTCTTCCCATCTGGCTCGCTGATCCTTGGGCAGCACAGCTGCCAGCAGAGCAAACAGGTATTTGGGGCTTCAGTTCTTACCAAGGGTCAATTTTTCAGTTAGTCGAGCTCAGCCTCCATCCTGTGTAACTGCAATTACTCCAGTTTTTAAACACCCCATCTATTTTCTTAATGAGAAATTAATTTAATCCTATTTAAAATCACCTTTTCCTTTTTCTCCTGGTTAAGGAAGTGTGGGCGTTGCAGAGTCTCTGGTGTGAGTGTTGAGAATCAGGTGTGTGTTACAGCACTGCTTGGGGACCAAGATGTTTTGATAGTGTAAAGCAATATTTTATTTGGCCTGCAGGATCTTTGCTATTGTGATGGAGTGAGAAGAAATGACTGTGGTGAAGATGACACATTTACTTGATGGTGAGAGGTGAGAGCACCTAATATAGAGACAAAATATCAAAAGCTGGGACCACTTGGAGTAAATAAATGCTGGTAAATACTATCTTTAACCTCTTAAATATGGTATTTCAAAGGCATGGAAGTGCATACTCTTAATACACCTTGGAAGCTGTATCTAAAGTTTGACAAACTCTGTGTGTATGTGGGAAAACTTTCAAGTGTAATGAAAGCCAATGCTTTTTACAAATATTGGTCTGAAGTCAGGGCTGGCTTGCTTTCTTGGGTTTTGTTTTTCCTTCTCTTAAAAGAAAAAACATAACAGCTCAAGGGGCATTCGGCCAGCTCAAATGACAGCTGTCTTCATTTGTGTCTGGACTGTTTTTATCTCAGACCAAATAAACTGCTATAAAGGTTATCACACTGAGTTTTGGAAACTCTCTGGAGTGGCTCTGCCCCTGCTGATGGAAGGGGGGTCCTGGCTGGGTGGCACATTCCCTCTGCCCGGTACGTGCTGCGGGTGGCAGTGCCACTGTCACCTCTGGGGTACTGGTGTACTGTTTGTGTGAGTCCAGCTGCTTCTGCTGGTCTAGCGTTTGTCTTACGGAGCCATAATTGTTTTATATTTTTAAGTTCTTCTGTGATCTGCTATCTAATGTTATTTTTAATATGAGGTCAGAAAATACCTGCTTTCACTAGATGCTCTCTGAAGTTCCCCATGTAGTAGTAGTACTTGTAATAGATTTCAGGGCATTTTCCCATAAAACCCTGCTTTTAGGCTGCACTGGCCATACATGTATCAAGGATAGTATTCCCAAAAGCACTGAACATGGCTGAGCCTTTATGGCCATTTAGGTCTTTCGGAAAGTCTCACTGCACATGTGAATGTGCAAGAAATAAAACATAGCTACAGCATCTTCCCCATAAAGTCTCCTCACTGCCACTTTTTCCAAGTGAGCTGGCTTACCTGTGGAGTAAAATCCCTGCTGATGCAAAAAGGCCTGTAGCATCTCCAGTCTGAATCCAATTAGAGAGGAATTGTGAAGCACTTTCACCCAGCAGGTTAATGCACTTCTCTTATTTCTGAATTACATGCGAAATGTACTTCATTATAGGTGCTCTTTTGCTTACTTTCCAACATTATTAACTTCTTTCTAAATCTTTCTTTCATTTGTTGATGTATTACACATAGAATGCAGAATAGCTTTTGGGCAACTCCTTAATGTAGGCAAGCCTTGAATGCATGAAACCTTGTTATCCAAGTTTTGGATAATCTGAAATTCATATGTTTCCCCTGAATCCAAAATTCATATAGAAATTAAATGTAATCCCAAGCGCTGGTTATCTGAATCGTTCAGACATCCCTCAAGACATACAACTAATCAGGATCACTGGTATGCAGCATTTAAGCATCCTAATTTTATTCAGGCAGGAAAAATATAATTTAATAATAAAAACTGTAGCATAGTAAGTCATCTGGATCCTTTTAGTAGGGTTTAATGTTCTCGTTTTCTTCTTCTTAGCATTTGTCATTAGGATGAGTGGAAAGGATTTGACTTCTGCACTTATGAATACCCCTCTTTGGCAAGGAGTGGCAAAATCAAGTCTGTAGGTTTAAAAATCTGTTCTACAATTAAACTTTCAGAAAGACCTACCGATTTTGATGAGGATTTTGTTTTTTTAGAAGCTGATGGCAATACGTATTAGTAGGCACACATTATTCAAAGCTTAGCTTTCTTGAATGACAGTTCATTTCACAGTTTACTGAAATTTCATGTACATCTGTTAAGTGCCAAGGAGGCAAAAGTGGAAGGGGAGGACAGTACTCGCAGAGCTGCAGAGCACAGGGTAAACTGTAAGCTTACCATGAACACAGGGGAAAAAAATATTTACAAAAAGAGAATATACTTCAGTAGCACTGAGTTATTGATAGATGCTGTTGAACTCTACCACCCACACCAAGCCATGCAGACAGTGTCCTTTCCACCCCATGTCCCCACCGTAGAAGGTGCTGGGGCTCTGGGATGTGCAGGTGCTGCTGCCCGGGCAGCTGAGCCCAGCCAGCCCTGTCGCTTCAAAACTTCTTGTGGCTTCCTCTGGCTTCTGCTGCAATCAATAAGAGTCAAGGTTTGGCAGCGCGGTGACTGCAGCCCGCTGGATTCGGGTGAACTGCCCGAAGGAAAAACATGCTAAAGCACTCCTCATGTCGATTAATCCTCCTAGAATGTGCCTTCCCTATTGATGCTTTCACATGGCAGTGGCATGGGCTGGGTCCCAAAAATATGAAGGAAGATGACCTGAGGCAGGTGTCTTCTGGAGATGGGAGAGTTGTTTGTGTTTTTTTTTATTTGTTTGTTGTGGTTTGGGGTTTTTTATTTGTTTATGAAATCTCTCAAAAGAAAGCAAACTTATTCCATATGGCTACATATGTACAATATGTTGCCTTGAATCAGGTGGGTATTAACTGGAGTCTAAACAACAAGTGCCATTTTTGACTTAGTGGTTGATATCTCGTATGATACCGTGAAACCCGACTCTGACAGATGCCTTCACCTGAACACTCTTTTTACTTTATAATGTCTTTTGCCAGTGCCAGTTCATGTAAGCAGATGGAGACACCTACTACTCTGATTTTCACCCTGCAGACAAAGTATTGTGAGCTTTCCTGGGGGGATGCTCCTGAGCAGCCCAGGAGGGCCCTTTCCCACCTCTGTGTGGCTACCGGCTATTTCCCCCCACTTCAGTAGTGAACGTGTCTTTCCTTGTATTTGGCAGTATATTGCTATTTCCATGCATGACAGCCTCTGTGGTGGCAAAGTTCTGTCTTTTGGTTGGTTTGTTTTGGTTTAGTATTCTCAGCTCGAGTCACATTAACATAATTTTCCAATCTTTTCTACCAGACTTAGAGTCTGTGATAGACTTGTGTATTAGCAACTTACTTGGACGGATGGTACAGATGTAAAATTTAAGAGGTGTATTATTGTCCTAGACAAAGTGACTTGCTGGATATATTTTGGCTTCTCTTTCTACCATCTACTTCTTTTACTTCTCTAAGTCATTATTTTTGTTAAGGGAATATACTGCTACTTTGCGCTTTGCTAGAATCGCTGTGTTTTTATTAGAGGCATCGGAAAGCCATCAGTGTGTTGTATTTTCTCCCATCATGCCTGAATATTTTAACTCCTGATCTTTAGTAATTCATCTAGACACGTGCATCTCGTATGCTGCCAAGCATAGCACATATTGCACGGTGGCAAAGTATCCTCTTCAGCATATTATTAATCCAGTTTTTATTCTGTATGTTTGAAATGCAGTAATATAAAGCAAAGAGCTTGAATATTGGAATAACTTACAGGCACTAAAGTGCAAGTGTGTGTGGGTAAGCTGAGGTACTTATCAATCTGTATTTTGCTGTTGTTTCTGTAATGATAATACTTAAATGGGCTGATTATACATTCTGAAATGCAATTGTGGGAATGTACGATTTCCTGCATGACACTGAGTGAGGGACTTGACCTATTTAAATCTCGGAAGGAAATAAAATCTGCACTATAGTATGTTGTCTCCTAACACTGAGGGACACACAGACTTGCAAAAATTGCTTCCAACTTCAGCTTTTCCTGTAAGTCTTCGCAGCTTCGGGACACCGTGGGCTGTCACACAGTAGCAGCCTTTCCACACCACATCTGAACTCCACGTTTTTTCTGCTGCAGGGAGCACTGAGGAGCCAAACCTCCCTTCCCAGAGATGTTCCCAAAGTTAATTGGGTTCCGTACAGGCTCTCCTCCATCTGCTGCCAGGTGGGTCATGGGTAACTTCTGATGATTTCCACAGCTTGTGGTTTAGATTAGATTGAATATGTAATTCTTTGGCCATGACATTCATATGATGACATTAAATGCAATAACCCTGTTGCAGGAGGCAAGAGGTGCGGATCTGTTTCCCCAGGAAAAATAAAATACTTCCTGACAACAGAGGGTTGCTGTTGGTGGGGTTGGAGGGACCTGGGACCTGCATCTTTGCCCAACTCCCTCTCCCTTTTTGTGAATGACACCAATGTATAGTCTGCATTTTTTGCTGATTTGGTTTTGACTGAAAACTTCTAAAGGGAAAGAAAATGGAAGTTTGTGAGGTTGTTTTGGGGAAGGAAAAAAAAAAGGAAAAACTGATTCATAGTGAAGCTGATATTACATTACTATTTTTTGAGCTCCTGAAGAGAAAACTCACATATTTGCATAACACTTTTTAGCTACAACTGCGACAGAGGCAGGGGAAGATGGCAAAGCTTCAACATTTACATGTCGTATGGCCTATGTTAAATTTTTGTCATCGTTCTAAGGGAAACTCGTACAGTTTCTCAGCACTTGTCAGAAAATCTGTATGGAGAATTGGAAAGATGTAAGTGAACATTTGTGTGGTGGAGATAACTTAATCACGTATGGGGTGGAGACTGTTTATGGATGACATGAGGGAGAATTTTGAAATCACATGTGTGTTAACAGATGGTTAAACCTGACACCAAATGTTAATTTCTTAGTGCAGAAAGCACCAAAACCAATTTAAAAACCATGTTTTCATGAAATAATGAAAAAAACCCCACCTTTAATTCTGGATTATAAATTACCTCGTTGAAAAGAAATTGTCTATTTTAAAATGCTCTGACTTCAGGAGCTCCACAGAAGCTAGCGTTAGGTTGATCCCCGAGGGCCGTCTCCACAGCAAGCATTAATGTCACTGCCAAGCGTGGCACCAGCCAAGAACCACCTTAGTGTTTGAAATCGCTTTGTCCTCCAGGGCTCAGAGAGCAGCAGAGGTTTGTGAAGCGGCCGAGATGCGCTTTACCTGGCGGGACCTCAGCAGGGGGGAGCGGAGAGCGGCTGGTCCCCGTGCTGTGACGCAGGGCTCGGGGCTGGCACGTCTGCCATCGCCGTCATCCGGGCTCAGCCCGAGAAGTCGACGGCTTGGAAAGACTCCGCTTCAGGTGACTGGTCCTGCTCGTGTCCCCAAGGGAAGACCTTCCCCTACCACGGGCTCTCGTAGCAGCTCCAGAAGACCTGAAGGCTGTTGGGCACCTGCGTGGTTTGGGTGCCCTTGGAGGAGGCATGCACGAGTCTAATTATTTAACGCAAAATAGCTGCTGCCAAAGCGCTTAGAGATACGTGTCCGGATCAGGCCTTGCCCATCGCATGTAAATGCATAAGCAGTCCCCTAAAGCCTGCCGTGTCCGAGGGCCCTCTCCAGCAGCTCGTGTTTTGGAGCAGAACGTCCCACTTGGAAGTGCTGCCGGTGAGAGCTGGTGCCGGTGTGGGACTGGGGCAGGGAACCTCTGGCCATGGCTTTGGAAACGACTGAATGTCGCTGCCTGCATTTGCATTGCAACAGGAAAAGTCGCTCTGCTCTGCACCTAAGCAGCATTTAAAATATCACAATTATAATTTTTAAGTAGGCTTTTTTTCTGCACTGGAAATATAGATTAAAGACTACTGCATAATTTTCATGGTGCATCGTAGCTTTTCCTTCCTTCAAAATGCAGAACAAAACTGCTTTAAAAACAGCAAACACCAGCTGAAGGTTCGCATGGTTACACAACCTAATTATAAACATTCAGTGAGTTCCAAAAGCACAGCAGAGTAAATAAATGTATCACACAGCTGAAGAATGCATCCCTTATTGTCAGATATTTAACAGTTTTGAAAGTAATTAAAAGCAAAGTATCCATTCGAGTCTGCAATTTAGCAGAAGTTTAAATTTTATTTTATAAATTGGAATGTAGTTGAGGCTAAACCCCTATTGCAAACAATAGCAATGAATATTCAGATTTCTGGAGTTAGAAAATAAGCAATTTCTGTTGAAAAGATAAACAAAATGATTTCTTTTTATTCATCTTTGAAAATGAAAGGCTACATGCATTAAAGAAATAGCATCTGTTGTTCTGCTGTCACAGTTTATTATATGGGGGACTGAGATGGGGACTGGGCTGTGAGCTGCTGCTCCTTAAAGTACAGAGAGCCTATGGATCTATTAATTCATTAGTAAAAGTGCAGTGTAGCATCTCCCTGCTCTGTTGTTCGGTTTGAGCAACTAAAGTCCATTTTACTGCTGAATTATATTTGATGCTGGAGGAGGTATTCTTGAAATAAACAATATTATCCACAAGAGACTGATACGAGATGATAAAATCCATTTTATTTATGGTATTTTCAGCTATCTTGTCAGTATAATGTATTGCATCACTGGAAAATACAGGATTTATTTTAACCTTGCTCTAAGAAGTAGATTTGCCGTATACCTGTCCACTGAGCCGCTGTTTTCGTGTGCTGATTTCTGATACTGTGATTTATATTTAGTTTTCTGGGTCACAATAGCTGTGGCAAAATATTACATATTATGCCTCTCCTGGAAGTATAACTATGAAGACAACATCACTTATTTCAGCACTAACATGTGCATTTATTTTATATTGCTTCGGGAAGGGCAGGGGATACTTAACCCTTGCCTACTTAAAGGCCAGTTCTTGCAGTGGCCGATGCGGTGGTGTGCCTTGGAGCCCAGTGCCCTGTCAAGGTTGGCTCCTTCAGCTTCTGCTCTGCGCAGGAGTTTGTTTGGCACTTGCAAAGGAAATAGTTGAGACCAGGAATGGCTTGTGTGTACCCACATCTTTGACTTTCTTCTGCATTAGTAATAGAGCAGTCAAAAAAAACGCGTGGACGTGGCGCTTCAGGAGATGGTTTAGTGGGCATGGTGGTGTTGGGTTGATGGTTGGACTTGATGATCTTGGAGGTCTTTTCCAAACTTAATGATTTGATTTTGATTCGTAACCAAGATCTGCTAGATCCCCTTTCTAACTAAGAACTGCTAATGGAATAGTGTTTCCTAGGCGAAAGGCTGCCGAAGCTGGTTTCTGTCTCTTTCTGGAGGCTGAGGTCCATTTTTTCACCCTGACCAGCCAGGTGTGGGGGCTCTTTCTGCTGCTTCTGGAGTGTGCTCGTGGGAGACCATGCGTCTGTCTGCCACGGACCTTCACCTGGTCAGAGCCACCTGGATATGGACACTGTGACCTGATGTTTGTGGTGGTGAAGGCGATGATGTGGTGCTGGGTTTGAAGAGAGACCAGTTGTGTGCTCCTCTGCTCTGCAGGAATTTCATCCCAAAACGATGCCCAGGGAGAACAGACCAAAAATGACCACCGATGTAGGAGGTTAGTGCTGGTTTTCCTGGTGACTTTTCCTGGGTTTTCCTCTCTGGTTTCCTGTTCAGTCATGCTCTGTGCTTCTCAGACACAGTGCTGGCATGGCAGCAAACCAGCCTAAATCTGCCTTTTAATGGCAAAGAAATAATAAGTATTGCATAAAGGGATGACTATGTAATAAAAGAAAAACAACAACAAAAAAAATAACAAACCACCTACCTCCAGACTTTGAGTTCAACACAGTTTCATTTATACCAAACTCAAGAACTGGATGTATTATTTAGTGAAAATGAAGTCTCCTATCAAGATGTCTCCTCACCTGCTCTCTGACAGTCTGCACAAATTCCTTGTCCCTGACCTTTTCTGTTTGTTTTCATGAGTGGATTTTAATTGTTGTCTTTCAAGGTTTAGAAGAAATGTGCAGAGATAGAATTTGAAAAGCTGAGAAATTAAAATGCTTATCAGAAGAGAAGTATCTCAATGTGATGATGCAAATACCAGACTATGATTTTTTTAAAAACCGTTTCTTTGTGATTGTATAGACCATTCTGGTTTCAACTTTCTAGTATGTGTCGATGTAAACTGAACCAGCTTAGAATAAGAATAATTTGCAGGTGTTTTATTTAGTTATGTAGTAATTTAATATTGACATTAAAGGATATTTAGGCTGTATTTGAAGGCATTTTCTCTTTTGCCCCTGATTTCTCAACTCCTTAGCTCTTAAATTCTTACCGTTGAGAAAATTTTGTTTCTTGAAAGCTTTGTTTAGAAACATCCGCAGCTTTTGCCAGAGCACACCTGATGTGCTTATTAAGTCAAACAAATGATTTAAATCTAAATATATTTAATGAGATACCTGTCAAGGTGGCTATAGGCAGAGTGCGGTAGGAGTGAAAACACAATATATTCAGTGGTTAAACTGCCTGCAGAGATCCTGAACAACCGACCTCCTCTGTGTTTCCAGTATTACCATTACTATGGTCTTCTTGAGTGTCTCTGATGCGTGACCCTGATGTGACTGGGATGGAGCCTGCCCCCGGTTTCCAAAACTTTAAACCCAAACTCTTCCTCCCTCCTTACCCACTTAGTAGATTTATACAGAGCTCCTTCAGCCCCGGAGGAAGCCTGGGGCTCGGAGGTCTGCGCTGGCCGCCGTCTCTGGAGACCCCGTGATGAAACGCCGTTTCACGTAGGACGTCCGTTGGCGGTGATGGTTGAAAGGTCAGATCCTCAGCTGGCCCGCATCCATAGGCATCAGATGAAATCAAAATAGTCACACAAATTCAGGCCAGATGGGTATTTGACCCCTATCTTGGTATTTTTTCCTCTACTGTTGGTCTCTGTAAAGACTCTTCTTATTTAAAAATAAAAAAGGAAAAGATTTTTGTAAGAAGCAATTTGATGTGTGCTGGGTTCGCCCTAGGAAGTAACACTGTTCAAATGCTGTAAGGAATAGAGGAGACGACTGCGTTTATTTTAATTGTTCAGGTGGACTGAGACTTTCCCTAACTGCCTCTCCAGACTGGCACGCTGTGCTGTGAAACAGCGCGGCGTGAGCCTAACGAGCGGCAGTGGCTCTTCCACCGCTTAATAAAATTATGACAAATGGCAGTATACTTCTGGGAACACGCTCACAGCACTAGGAAATCCTGCTTGTCTCAACATGTGCCAGAATATTTGCTTTCTCCCTGCTATTCCAGTGTGTACATGCAGAAACTAAACGGCAAATTGAATTTCCAAAGTAGTTTGCTTGTTTTCTGTGATTATTAACAACAGGCTGATGAGGTGTTGGGTCTATTTTCCTGATTTCTGCTGTGCATTTCTTTATCTAGGCTATGCGGTTTTAGTTTTCTTATAGGTTGAACTGCTTAGGGAAAGAACTAATCACAGTTTTCCTTTTTCTTGTTGGGTCTTTGCAAGTCTCTGAAGGATTATGCAGTGTATATTTTATTGCTGCATAACAGTACTCATATCCTGAGTTATACTGAGGTTGCCCTGTGGAGAGTTATTGTAACACTTAGAATTATTTTCCATCTTACAAACTATTTATCTCACTACATTGACTTAATTTTTAGAACATTTCTTGTTCAGAGGAAGTCTTACAGCTTTTGCACTTTCCCTTATTTTGCAGAGGTTTTTTTAACCGATCATTAGAAGATAAGTATGTATATTTTGCATGCACGTGGGCACGCTGATACTGTAGGCCCTCTGTTTATTTGCGTGACTGTGGTTGATGCAAAGCTCGTACTTTTTTAAAGGGATTTCTGCTAGAGGTGAATGAAAAGATCAGGGTTGTAAGGGGCACTGATTGCTTGAGACTCCCAGAGAGATCCTCACCAAGTCAGCTCTGCTCATCTCCTCTCCCATCGCAGAGGCCATCGCTTTGGTGTGGAGGAAGGGGATTGCATTCTCTCAACACAAAAAACTGATGATATTGAAGGAAATGACTTAAGAAGAGGGAAATGGTAAGCCGTGTTGTTCTGGAGAGGGTATCTACCACATTGGTGCAGCATGCTTGATCTGCTCCATCCCCACCTCCCCAGTGGAGCTATTCTCTTTAACTTGTTAGAGAAATAATAAAGAATAACTAGAATCAGGGATTTCTATGCAAATAAGTTTGCGTGTGCATACAAGCTTTTAAAGGGAATGCATGTATCTTGAATTTTACGTGAATATAGAAGAAAACTGGTAAGCTCAGAAAATAGTCAAGCAAACAGCAATGCTAACAATCAAACCCCCAAATTTTTGATGCTTGTGTTCTTGCTTACAGATGATCTGTTAAAAATGACCTTTCTTGTAATAATTTAATTTTCAGTCTTAGCATAGTCCCTATGATACTCCTTGAAGAGCCTTGCAAAATATCTGTGATGAAGATAAGCAAGATTCTTATCAAAATCAAGCCATTTCCAGGAAAACACAGAGGCTCTGGTTCACTAATTAACATAAGAAGAAAGTCTTTTTTTACCTGGAGCAAGCAAGCATATGCTCAAATATTTGACTCGATCAAGATATGACTGATTGCTGCTGACTTTACAGCATTGTTTAGGTAAGACAAGACATTGGTTTTCTTTTCCATGAAATAATGAGTAAAGCAGTTAGCTAGCAGCTCAGTGAGCACTGACTTTAAAATTCCTGCTTTTTGTTTCATAATGTTAATGCTTTTAGAGATTCAATTTTTCTATTAAATTTCTTCCCAGCGATGGGGTTAGTAGGTTAGCGTTTGAATTCTAACTCTGTTCCAGAGCTGGACTGGAAGCAGGCAGCATTTTTTGTGATACTTGATATACAAATAAGTACAGTAACACTGCCGTTTTTTGGTTTTATATTAACTTTGTTTTATTGTAATTGAAATTATGCCTTAGGTATAGAATTATTATCTTTTTTTGCTTAAGCAGTAGAATTTCTGACAGTTTTCATCTATGGATTTTATTACTTTTCATACATTTTTCAATGTTTGCTTAAATATTGCAAAGTACAGTTAAACGTGGCACAGAATTGGTAAGAAACTTCCTTGGTGAATTGCCTGATTTCTTAATCTAAAAATGGACTAAAAGCATGAGACTTCATAAGTTAAAAGATAGGGATCTAAACAAGGGTAGTGGGTCCACATAGTGAAGTTTATGTCTACATGAGAATTTTAACTTATGAGTAAAGGACAAATTGCAGATCCTTTATGTTTAAAGAATACCATGATTTGTATCACACATCTGCATGTGGCAAAAAGCCATTTCTGTAGTTTTGGTGAAGATGTAGAACACCTTGAGTAATCAGGAGCATCGTTAGCATCTGGGGAATCAGGAAGAGAAATGAGATCAAGGAGATAAAATTATGGAATGGAGAAAAAGTGGGAAAAGACCCACTCCCCAACCACTTCTGGGTATGGGTTTGTGAGGGCACAGAGCACTAAATATGTAACCTTGGGCAGCAGAACTACATTTTGGATATTCTTGATACCTTTTGGCTTGGAAATGTGAAAAGTGAGATGTTACATTTCTGCCTGACGACGACTTTTTTTTTTAATTTGGAGCCTATCCTTGCATCTATGTATTTAATTTGGATTTTGATACTAATGTAAGTACCTGGTTATTTCCTGTATTGCAGTAATTATTATTTCACAGTCACATGAACAATCAGTAGGTCAAACTTTAACTTTCAAATCCAGATTCTAAACTTTGTATAACTTACTCTGCTGATTCTAGTTTCTCAGAAATGGGATATCTGATTTAAATGCTGTGACCCTAAACCTTTATTTAATTGTGTCAAAGCCCCTCATAGCTCTGTCACAAATCAAGACTCCAGGTTCCTAGGTACTGGGAGAAACCCAAGAAACCCTCCCTGTCCTGGTTATAAAGCAAAAGTGACAACAGACAGGAATAACAGGACAAATGCAGGGAACGGTTTTGACGATGCTGGTCAGCATCGGGGGGGTATCCTGCGGGGTTGGCAAACACTGGGGAGCGCGGGGCTGCGTGGTGCAGGGGGGTCCCCGAGACGTGCCCGGGGGGGACATCGCTCTGTCCCGGCGATGCAGCCCAGCACAGTCTCTGCCTCTCACCCAGTGCTCCTACGTGGGGTTTTGGGTTTACTAAGTTATTTTATGAAGCCCCTACACTTTTTGTCAGTAAGTTCTGCTGGTTACGTAGTATTTTGGGATGGTGATAATGGAGGAGGGAAAAGGTGGTGCTGCTGTTAGTGTTTGGCCTAATGATACCTAGTCACGTTATTAACTTATTTATTTGCCCTAGCAGGGTCAATATTTACGCTGGGAGAGTGCCTGCGATGCTGGAAACTGGTAACGTGTGTGACCTTTTCATGGGAGTTTTCCAATGGAAACGACCCCTCGGAGCCCCCCGACGCTGTTAATGCAAAACTAAAGAGAACCGCCCTTCTGAACTGAATACAGATCCCATTCTTTTAATTAAGTGTTTTTACCATCTTTTTTAAAAGGTCTTGACATTGTAGGACCTTGTTTTAATTGCGTGGGAAGCTTGCTGGCAAAATCTCATGGGAAGATGGTGTCAGAATGATTCCTGAGCGCTGCTTTTCACAGCCCTGCCCGGTCACACTTTCTGTAGCGCCAGGCTCTGGTCCCCAGCAGCCGGGCAGGGGCAGTGGGATGCTCAGACCTGGGCTCTGCTGCTGACCCCTGGATTTGCTGGAGAAGTGTCCAGAAGCTGCATAACCCTGATAGCAGGACAGTTTTCATAAATTAAATGTACCAGCTCAGGCTTTAAATACAGAAGGTCCCTGAGCTTGCCGTGAAATTGTAAAAGCAAATGCAATAATTATCTTAAAGTGCTCACCTCAAACCCTGCTGTAGTACAGATCTTTTGAAGTAAATCTGTATTTCATTTTACCAATATATATGAATGTTTTAGTTCTCCCCTTCTACAAAAGATGCATGTAAATTGACAGAAATTATTCACCATTTGGGACTTTTGAAGATCAGACAAACTATTTAATTTTCTAAATGTAGATTCAAAGTCTGATTTTTTTTTTAGGAGTTTATGTTCTGAATATTACATTATTTCTTTATTTTACAGTTGCATGCAGGGACAGCACCAAACTGCTGATAAAAGCCTTCAGGACTTTGTGTCGGGAAAACCTGCACTTGGTTCCAGGTTATCTTGGAGAAACAAAAACTTCTGAGGTTTCTGCAAGAATCCATCCATATATATATATATATAAAAAAGCTTCCATAACTTATTGGACTAAGTTCAGATCTGTCAAAAAAAAATCCTCCCAAACCTGATTCAGCTCCATCTCGTACCTCAGCAGATGATGAAGCTCAAGCTGTCAGCGGAGGTCAAAGTCGATTGCAGTGTGTGGCCTCAACAGGTACGTTGATAGAGGAGGTATTTTTTTAGCAGAATACCTCTTACAGCTAAGAAACCTTTGTGCATTCTCAGATGACATTAACTTTTTATTCCCTGATATCTGGGAGGCTGCAGAGACTCCTTTTTCAGAGAAGAACCACTTCTGCCGTGCCCCTGCATGGCAGCGAGGGTCGCTCCCTGCAGCAGCATCCTTGTCGCTGCGGCGTGAGCTCGTGGACTCCGCAGGCTGCAGATTCCCTCTGAACGGGTCACGAGATCTTCACATCTTCTGCAGGAGGCAGCTGCTTCTCACCACTTTCTAACTCCAGGGCATCTCCTGCAATGCTCCCATTCCCAGTTATTCTTTCCCTCAAAATCTATGGGTATCAATAACTCTGACTTGACCGGAGCCAGCGATTGACGCTGATAGTCATCTCTGTGTTGAACCAAAGATGTGGAAGATTATTTTATCTGACAACGAAGCAACCCGCTGACTGCAGTCAGACCAGCGTAAGGCTGGAAGCGGCCGCCCTTCCTTTCCATCCCGTCTTCATCGGCTGGCTCCAACCCCGGCGTTGCCTTCAGCTGGGTGCTGGCACGCGGGCAGCTCTTCCCCTGCTCCAGGCACCGTCGAAGCTGATCTCGGGGCGGTGGTTGCTGTGGCTAAAGAACGGTGCTAATTAGTCCGATTCTTTGCTCACCCCGGGTATTGGTTACATGCCGAGTCACGAGTAGATTCTCAGAGTCCCCTGCAATACTCTGTCATGCAGCTCATCTTTCCATTTTAACTATTTCCCTGTTGCCCTGAGATGCCGAGTTAATTCTTTCGTAATAAGCCTGCTCTTCCCAAGGCTTAGAGCTGGGCTGTCTTTTCAGAAAGAGAAAGATAAGCACGATCTTTTTTACATTTTAAAGGAACCAACACCATAAAAGAGGTTCCTCGCTCTTCAGAAGCATCGGTACTTACCCCTGGTTTGAGTCCCGAGTAGAGCGCTGGCTGCCTTTTCCCTCACGTTGCGCCCAGGATGGCTGCACGCTTTCCAAGAACTTTTGTCAATTTTTAACATTAAGTGAAAGTAAATCCAAAGAATGGAATTGTCTTGTTTTTACTTTCTCCGTCGCAATTACATAAATGCGATGGAAGACATCTGAGTATTAATTTTGAGTTTTTGTATGATTTTAGGTTTAAAAAACCTTTATGTATTTTTTTGTCAGCCCACAGGAATTTTCTAACTCTTAGACCTGCTGTGCTGGTATACTGTTGAAATTACACTGTCTTTTATTTCAGGGAGGTTTGCATTATACATCTCATTTTATTGTGAGCATACATCAGCTATTACTGAGCGTGACTCCAAAACAAATTTTTCTTCTGGTTTGTCAGTTTTTTGTTTCCTTAGTGCCGATTGTGTTTTTACAGCACACCTTACCAGTTACCCTTTAGTTATATTTTTAGGGGATTGTCACATATTTCACACTAACTTTTTTCTGTGTTGCTTAGAGAAAGGTTGCATGCATTCTTGATTACTCATGTAGTTTTTTTTTTAATAGCAGTGTTGAATTAAGCGCATATGATTTGTCGCATGGCTTGAGTATCGAATATATACACTAAATTATTTCCCTATATTTAGTTGAAGCTAGGAATCTTCTAGAGGGTAAATATATATGCAAATTTCCTATATTGAGAAAACTTGCTAGATGTTCTGTTTACAGAGGATATATTTATTCCTTTGGAATTGTATCAATGGAAAGACCAAAACCTTTCCAGTTTTAGAAAACATTCCAGATTTTTCTATGTAACCAGGAGTTGCAAACTGACCAGGAGTTTCTTCCTATTGCCTGTAAAGCATGGTAGCTCTGTGTATGTTATCGCTATCGGGACACAGGACAGAGTCCTTTTCCGCTTGTGGCGCAGAGAAAATATTTGATCTCCCGGGGACCTCGCGGGTGTGAGCTCACGTCCTCACGCTGCGGCGCGAGGCTAAATAACCTGCTGATGGAAGGAGAGAGCGCGCACCAGGAGAGGGGGTGGTTTATAGTCAGTCACTTCAGAAAGAAGGCTGTGAGTTATTTTTTTAAAATTATGTTCAGTCAAAATATGCACATGCGCTTTGATCCCTGTTCTCATTTCATATGTTCATATTTATTATGACAGTATGTGGATATGTTTACACTCAATGTTACTTTGTGACATTTTTTCTTTGTCTTTACTAATGTGCCTTGGCATGTCAAAACTGAACTTTATTTAAAAAAAAATAGAAAAAAAATCTAATAAGATGTTTAGTGTACTGTGAAAATTCAGTTCCCAAGACAGAGGGAGTAGGGGGATGCTTTTTCTGGGTTTATATGAGTTAGAAGGCAGACCAGTTTGGCTTTTTGAGAATGCAAATGACTGTGTACGATCAAGACCGGTAGATACAAAAATAAAATATTCCACATCCTGTTTGGGAAATAATAAACCATATCCAAGCAACGCTTAGCACATGGCTAATTAAGATCCTAGCCTTAACTTGCTGTAAACTATGGGGATCTAAATTATTTTGGCAGTGATTAAAACTCAAAACATTAGTAGTAGCTAACAGAGTAATGGTCTTAAGGCATTGCTTGGAGAATTAGGCACCCAACTTGCTCTGGAAACTTTTAAATTTCTGGACACATTTGTACGTGCATTTTTCAGTCCAGTTACTTGATTCGCTGTATCTTACATGATGCGTTTCTTCTCTAACACTGGTTTGATGTAGTTTCATAATGTGTAATTTCATAATGTGTAATATAAGGATTGGTTTTAGTTTAAGGAAGACTTTGATAAGTCAACAGGGTCACGTTTTGTTCCTCAGAGTTTATTTCTATGGAGGTCAATCCTGACACTTTTTGTATGCTGGGGAAAAAAAAGTGTATGATGGCAACACAGGAGGTGAACTGTAAGTGCCAGGCTCACTGTAAATATTCTTTTGCACTTGTTATAGCCCCCCTTGCTCGCCTGAGGCTGTGCGGAGGGCAGGAGGCGGCAGCTCTAAATTCTCCCAGCTGGAGCTGGGATGGGGGTCCGATGCTGGGGCGGGGGTCCGATGCCGCTCAGCCCTGGCACCGTGAGGAAGAGACCTCGGAAACCTCCTGTTGTCAGCCCACAGCACCTCCAGGGAAAACAAAAGGTTTTGCTGTTCCTGGGGGTTTCCTAGATAGGTGACTGCTTAGGTGGTCTCATCGTTAAATATTAAGTACCCCCAAATTTGCTCCCCCAGGCTCCTGGCACAGCTACGCCGCTTCAATGTCTTCCTTGAGAAATAACATCATTCAGCAGCAAACTGCCATTTGTTTCCGTTCGGGTTGCTGTAAATCCTACGTCTTCAGGGTTGCCCCTGACGAGGATGCACCGTCTAGGAGAGCTGTCCGTCCTGTCCTTGCGCTTGTCATTGAAACTCCGGATAAAACCCACCGTTGTGTTAATTTGAGTCCTGGTTTTGCAGGTGGGGGGGCAGAGCCAGCAGTGAAGCCCCGGGTTCTGCTGGGAATGGCAGCCCTGCCAGGGTGATGGATGGGGCTGTGGGAAGTGCTCCAGCTGTCTCGCTCCGAGACGGCTCAAAACTCACGGAGAACTGCTGGGTATGATAAAATAGGCCACCGAAAAGGCAATTAGTCCTTTTCCAGTTAAGTAAGGAAACTGCAAATTTTATGCATTGTTTTATAAGTAAAAACCTCGTAAAAGTAAAACGAGGTATTCCATATGTACCATTCCTTTTGCACACTAAATATGGTCTGGTTTATTATCACATTTTTGATGACTTGCCATTGTTCGCTGTTTATTTTTGCCTAAAAATATGTCCTTGCTCTGCTGTAGCAATTTCCAGGTTCCTTAATTTGTTTTGTTTGAAGTGTATTTCTAGCAGTTACATACTACAGCATAATGATGGTATAGGGCTTGTTATTTAGCAACTAATTTAAATGAAAATAGACATAATTTAAATAGACTGAAACATCCTTTAATACTATTTTTAAAGACTAATGGAAATGCTACGCTGGCTTGTGTGATGCACCGTTGAATACAAAATAAACAGAATTGTTCAGATGCATTTAGATGATTCTTTCAGCCCTTCATGGGGTTGTTTCAATGCAGAAAAGCTCCACAGTGATAAGATTTATCAAAGGAATTGTGAATTGCTTTGATACAAAAGAGATATTTATTTCACTGTAGGCTTGCTTTTCCCTGAGGTGATATAAGTATTTTTTCTTTTGTTGAAATATTGCTTCAAAGAATGTCAGTGGTAAGAAATGGAACAAAACAGCACCCAGAATACTGCCGGTTGCGCGGCTGCTGGTTCCCCCAGCCAACGGCACTCGACAGTGCCAGGCTGCTCAGTAACCGTAGGTGGGGAAAACTTTTCAGACTATTCAGAAAAATCCCTGCGTCTCCAAACAAACAGCGTTGCAGGCAGGTGGTTGTTTTGTTTGGTGGGTTTTTTTTTTTCAGATTTCTTCCCTTTTTTAAATGTAAGAAACAGCTTTGTTCGTTCTGAATTCAAAGAGTTTGACGAACTATCTGAAGTTTTCACAAGCAAGAAGAGTGCTGAAGTGTGTCCTTATCCTTTCTTCCCTGGTACCTATCTCTCTCCACAGCTTTCAGGGGTAAAATTTGGTAAGTCAGGAACAGGTGATAAAAAGTTTAAGCAGGGCTTGGGAAAAGAATGGGAAAGGCTTCATGAAATCCAGGTTTTTCCTGGATTTCCTGGTGAAACAAATGCAAATGGGAGCAAGTTCAGGACCTGTACACCTGAAAATAATTTGTTAAATAATTTTAAAAACAATTTTAACTGAACATTCTCTTTAAAAAGAGAGATTTCAGCACTGTGCCTGCTCCCGTATATCCAGAATACCTTACCAATGGCCTTTCCACACGATGTGGGAGCATTGGAGCTGTTGGGATCTCAACGAGCGGATGGGGAACCTGCATGCCTCCATCCCGGAGGACCCAAAAGCCACCTCCTCACCCCCGGGGAGGCACCGGAGGGACATCGCACCTCCACCCCCTCCCGGCCACATCTCTGCAGTAATCACAGTTTCCCCATGCCGTCAACTAATCCCTCTCCATCCCTGGCCCAGTCCCTTAGGGCAATTTAGAGTTGGTAACTTTTAAGATTCCGTGCTGCGATACCTTTACAGCATGTTTCACCACCTGCCCTGCTCACCCATGCAGCAGGTGGAAAGCACAGACGGCTGGTTTGTGCTTTTTTTTTTTTGTGTCTTGGTGTGAAACCTGGTTTGGAGCTTTCCCAGGAACAGGTTGTTTTCTGGGGGGGTGTGTGTGGTCAAAATACTCAGATACATCTATACTGCAACTTCTCATGAAAGCATGTTGGTTGTGGTGCAGCATTGATTGCGTTAAAAAGTTCAAGCTTAAGAATAGTTTCTGATCAAAATTATGACCTGTTATTACTGATTAAGGGATGCAAAACAGACGTGACTCCTCTTCCTTCAGAGCAGGGACATAAACCCTGTTCTTCCCCATTCTAGCTGATTTTATTAAACTGCTAAATTACTGAATTCTGTGACCCAAAGTAGATTTTTTTTTTCAGATTTTTAGAAGTGTTTTGCTTTCCTGAAACACTTCTGCAAGTCTTGGTTTCTCTCTCACTTCTGACAGATTTAATTTTTTTAGTCTGGATTCCCTGGGAGAACTCCAGTGTGCCGTACCCCAACCTCTACACAGCTTATTTCTGTCTTGCTTTCCCCACAACTGGCCATGTTTTCCTTCTCAGTTTCTACTGTTGTTTCCTCCCCAACCATATTCCAGCCCTTAATACACTGCTTTGCCCTTTCCTGGCACTTTTTGAGTTTTAAAGGTTTTTATTCTTACTATCTCTGTGTATAACATGAGCAAAAAACGTGATTCCCCCCCTCCCCCCCAGTTTCTAGCAGGCCTTGACCTTCCTGTGTGCCATGTATTTTTCCAGATTAAACCCTTTTTTCTCTAGTTTATCTTACTGTGGCATGGAGGGAAAGAGGTATTTATAGCACCTGCTCTGAATTTCTAACTGCAGGTGCCAGTGGCAGATCCCTCTAGGATACATTATGGGAGGAATGTAAGTGAGGGTAGTTAAGACACCGTCTTTATTGCTGTAACTGTGTAAGTATGCAGAGCTATTAGACTCCTGTTTTGCACATAAAATCAGGGAGCTGATTGCCTTTCCCTTGCAGAATAACCAGACGTGTGCTTTCTGAGCAGGGGGATGTCTCCAGGGCAGGTTTCCGCACGGAGTTTCCCCCTGCTCCGCTGAAGGAGGGATTTATAAGCACTGTAGGAATGAACACTGCTGTTCACGTAAAATCCGGTAAGTTCAAGTGTCTGGCAAATTGTCCAACGTGAGCAGTTTAAATCTTATTTACACAGTTACTCGCACAAGGTGCTTTCCTGAGTCGAGATCAGGGCTTGTGCTCCATGAGGGCTGCACAGCGCGCGCTGGGGCAGGGCTTGTACTCGGCTTTGCCTCTCTCACGGAGACGAAATTTAGCCTGCTCTGTAGATACGTAGTTTATTAAACCATGGCAGTTGTAAAAATTAATTTTTATGACCTGCAGTATTTAATCTTATTAAACAACTACTTTAGGAGCCCGCTCCCTGGTGTAAGAGGATTAGGCTGTTCCAGACTTTGTTTGTACTGCAACATGGAATTAGCTTAACGCAAGTTTTATTGAATTTTTTCCGAACTTATCTTTGGAGAAGCGGTTAAGCGGAATTCATTGCTGCCTAATCTGCTGAGTTACGGCGACGTTGTGCGCTGCAGGTCTTTGTCGCTCCCATGCATCCTCAGGCTGGGCTCGGGAATGCTGGAGCGGAGCTGCGGGCGGCTGGCTCTCCCCACGGCACAGCCGCCATCCCTTCCATCTCTGCGGGAGAGAGAAGTCCAGGGAAAAAGGCATTCGGGTGGACAAAGCCACCCAGAAAACCTGTCAGGGGTCCAACCGGGCAGCAGCCCCCGGGTCCATCCGACCACCGCTCCGGCGGCCGCTCGCCCGGCGTCTCCCGTGTCCGAGCATCGAGGTCCACGACCGCCACGTGCAGCCTGGGACGAGGAGTGGGAGGGAAGCGCTTGCAGGCTGCCGCTCTAGTATTCCCCTCTTCTCGAGACAGCTATCTGCCTTGTAAAACGCAAACTGCATTAAAGAGGCAGTATCGAGCTGTTAAAAGAAAGATGCTTTAAAAAAAAAAAAAAACCACAGAAAAATAGCATAAACCAGAGGCATTGGGAGTTTAAATTTCCTTATGCTTGTTGTTAATCTATTTTTGCCCTTCTTTCAGTGTAAGAAGATTGAAATTTCTAACAGTGTAGTATTGGCATAATAAAGTAAAATCAAAGTATTTCAACAAAATCATTGCCATAGAAGATTTAAAAGCAGAAAATGAATGCAGTTTGAAGTAATGTAATTGCAGTTGACAGTGTGTGGTATGTCTAGAATTCAAACAAATATTCTACTTATTTACTTTTTCCTCACCTGAATACAGTTTGGAGGCAAAAAGCGGGACGGTGTAAAAAATTCCTTAGTATCCCTAAATTCAACTGCTTCTCTTTCTATTTCTGGATAACTCTTGAGGTTGCTTAATTAAGCATAGAAATAAGGCTGGCAGATGGAAGATACAGCAGCATGAAAAAATCAGCTTTTTGCAGGTTGCAGCAATTGTATCTGTTTTCGCAGGTAGCTCAGCTTTTATGTAGCCAGGGACAGTTTAAAGAGTGTTAGCATGGTTAGATTTGTTGGCTAAAGGTAAGTTTTAATTTAATCTTTAGAAATATTGTAGTGTGTAAATGAAGACAATTCAAAATAAAGTTTCCTAGGTTGGACATCTCAGCTTTCCAGCATTACCCAATGTGTTACGCACCTAGTTTGGTCTTCTAACATTCTTTATAGAGGTTATAAAGGTCTCTTGCCTGGCACACAGAGAACCCAAACTGAGGTGAGTTCTACTGAAGAATTAGGAAATGACTTTTTAAAATGGTATCTTAAGTATCATGTTCTCACTTCATCTCTGCTTTGTACATTGGACTGGTATGCCTTGCAGCTGCTCAAGCACTAACAGGTACATGTGAACCAGGGGTGTTATTTTACAGTAACACATTAAACTGAATAATGTCCTTTTTTTTTTTAGGACAACACTGAACTGCTTGATCGAAGAGGAGATCTCTCGCGTGGCGTTTCTGTGACTGTCGCTGCAAGCTGCACGTCTGGACTGAAACCGTCCTGGATGCAACCTGCGGTAGAAGCTCCGCATCTTTTACTCTCCAGCCTACACGCCCTGTTAGCCAGCGGTGGGGTTAATGCGTATGATTAACTCTGCTAAGCCATGCTGTTTATTCCAGCAGCGTATTAGCCCTGGGAAATGTCTCCCCCTCTGCACCACGGGCTGTTGAAGTGAGCTCAGCTCTCTCCCCCACCCCGCTTTCCTTTCCCCCCCTCCCGGAGAGCGGCGCGGAGCCCACTGCTGTCCCCTGACAAGCTTGCCCAGAGCCTGCTGGACCTGAGGTGCGAGACCTGGTGCCAAGACAAAGATTAACGCCTATTTCTGTGTAATGGGAGAAAAAAGAGGCCGTAGCAATAGGTCTGCACACGGTGGAAGCGCAGTTAAAGTACTGAACTGCATATATGAAGAGCAGCCCAGAAGAGAGATTTTGCTGGGTAATTTTCAGCTCTGGCATTCATCGAACTGTGCAGGGTTTAAAGCTCAGAGAAATTCTAGTCTTGCAGACATATAAAAATCCATGAACATTTGCTTTATTCTTTACCTTCAGTTCTGTAGAAATGTGAAGGCTGACGTCCCCGTAAATGCATATGCACAAGCTGTAAACCCCCAAAGACAGCAGATGCTGCTTTGGAGAAAGCCCAGCTCTGAAATAAAATATTAAATATTTATAGATCAGAACTGAGCTGCTTCGTTGTCCAGGTACTTGAGGGGAAAACTGTTCTGGAGCTGCTAGAGAGAAACATTAGGAGAGGATAGGGCTGAAGCCCAGCAGAGCACTTTCTGGAATGGAAGAGCAAGCCTTGACACCGAGCCAAGGCCAAAGCCCTGCAGGAGGGTGCGATGCTCCATCTCTGTGGCCGGTCGCCAAAGCAGGGTTGGCAATATGTTGCTTAATGCTTTGGTGACTGGAAAATAAACATGCTACTGATTCCTCCTGTTTAAAAAGAAGTTTATCAAGTTAAAATAGGACAATAGGAGATGCCAGATAGCATCCAAATTCTCATTTGTTACGTTTCTCCCATTCCGTTTTGTAGACTTCTCAATTTATTGGTCATTTAGACTAGTCTTACTAGAGTGGTTGCTACTGAATCAATATAATGATAATTTTAGTTTACTTGCATGCAAAATTTACAAAAGTATTGATAACTCTTTTCACAATATGGCCACCACAGATCTATTAGGATGAGGCATCCTGTTTCTGAAGGCGATGTTTTAAATTAACTTTAGAATCTCAGAGCTGGGCGTGCATTACTTGTCATAATTTTAGTACTTCAGGTTTAGCATCAATAGCCCTGTTTGTAATTTGAATGACTGTAAGGAGAATCCAGTAGTAAGCACCAAAGCATCTTGGCTAATTTTTAAAAGCTCTGTGTGCATATTTATAAGGTAGAGTGAGGGAAAGGAGAATGGTAGTGAGAGGGAGGGAAAATTCTTTTTTGTATTTGCTTTCCCTATGGTTTCTTCTTTTATGATTTCAGACCAGTTTCTCTCTCTCTCCATCTCTCCTTCCTCTTGGTCCAGCCACATAGAGGAAATTCTTTCTACAGGCTTGATGTGCCAGAGCCAACAGTTGGATAGCAGCATTCACAAAATACTGATTTAACATTCCTATTTTGCTTTTCCTTTTTAAGAGAGTATGTTGTAGTAAAACAGATCTGTGTATCTAGATGACCTGGATTTTCTTTGAACCACTCCCACCTTGGGGTGGACCTGATGTCCAGTGGAAAGGGTGACTAGCCCTCATGGGATTGCCCGATGCTCTCCAGATATGGTATCAAACATGTGCCTTCCATACTGCTAATCTGGAGGAGGAGTTGTGCATCATTCCATGACTGATTTGGGCCATTTCGTGTATTCTTGGGTAGTTTTGATCCACAAAGCCTTTCTTGGGAGGCATCGGATGGGAGAAAAGCTGTGAGGTTTGTTACTGCTTTTGGGGGTGGGGAACTGCTTCTTGGGTTTTTTTGAATGGTATTAATTCCTTTTATATGTTTTAAGTTTTACTGTTTACCAGTTTCAATTTAAGTACTGGATGATCCCAATGGCTAGAATTTGGGCTCAGGTTAGTAGCTAGCTTTCCCAACATTTAGCATTTCAAAATACAAAACTGGATCTTGCAGAGACAACCACAATTACATTTCAAGTACTTCTGAGTTCTGACTAGACAAAATCATAAATTTTCAATTTAATTTCCATTTCCTTTCACATCTGGAATAAATTCAAAGGCATGAGAAGAAAAAAAGGAACCGATAAAAATTAGATGTTGGATAAGAAACTTGAAGTGGGTTTTCAGGAGTAGGCATGCATAATCTCCATCGCTTCACCGTAGCAATATAGGCCAGCTGCTTTTCTGCCTTTCTCAGCCATTTGTGAATGCCAGAAAGGGGTGAGAATGGTTTGAGGGATAAAAATAGAAACACCTCACAGCTTCCCAGTCCCACTTCAAAGTTCCTTATGTTTTGTGGGTATCCCAATGTGATTCTCTGTGATGTCTCAACTTACTCTGGGTTGCTGACTGTGAAAGTACTATTGCTGTGTGTCGTAGGTATGCTGTATTTTTAAAAGCAGAAGTATGCTTAAATGAGTGACAAACTCATCTGTTTAATGTTGCTAAACTTTTATTGCAGTCAGTGGGCAAGGTCAGGTCCTGATATATATATTTACACAAACAAGCAGGTTCTTACACAGTGATCAGTTGCAGTGGCAAAGCTGGCATCAGGCACAATTCTGTGGTGTTTTTCCAAACAAATCCATGAGATGCTGATCTCTGATTACCTTGAGTGATGATTAAACTACATTTAAGTCCTCTCACCCTTTTTTACTCCACTTCTCCAATACAGAAACATCCTGGAAGCTCTCTGTTCATACACATCTCCCAACCCAGGTGGTGACCCTGTGCACAGCCACCCATCCACCCTGGCTTCGGTGAGACCCTGGTTGTTCCGTAAGAGCAAAACCTTTGCTTGAGAATAAGAAATACCATGCTCTTAGAGGTTGTCAAGTGACTTGCTGATATAACCATAAACATTTCGGGGACTTCTGAGTGTAATGTGTTCCCTTGTGTGTATGCACAGCCCGGTCAGTCCAGGCAGAGGATGTGGAGGGGTTGGTACCCGGGTCGTAAATGCATTAGAAAGAGTATTAGGAAGATGCTTTTCCTGGTCACACCAATACCCTTATGGCAAAGACTTGGTATCTTCTAGGCATCACTCCCTTTGAATCTATTGATTTGATTTTAGTACCTCTATGATATAACTTTTAATTGTGATCTAAGTACTGAAATACTCAAAATACTGTGATGACTACATTGCTTAATTTTTCTCCTGGGACTGCACAGCCTGTGGGTGAGATAAAGAAGAGTTAAGCTGTGCAGCACAGCTATGCTTCTCAACGGGAATTAAGGTGTTTGTCTTACTTTAATGGAATGACTTTTTATAAAGTAGAACTGTGTTAGAATAGAGTGGTGTTTTGATCCTCTAATAAGTTACCAGGCTAGAATTGCAATGTGCATGTAGCTGAGATGGAGATGTGCAACACACCTCTGGAAACAACGAATGCTGCTGCGGATCAGGTGCCTGCGGATGTCCCCAACCTCCCCCCGAGGAAGGGAAGCGAGGAGCTCGCCGAGGGCAGGGAGCACTGCGTGGTCCTTGGAAAAGCTCAGGCTGATGTCTTCAACCCCGCCGAAAGCTGCAGGAGGAGCGGTGCTCCTGGTCTGGCAGGCTTGAGAGGGAGCTTAGGGAAGAGAAAAGGACCCAGTAAGCACAGCTCAGTGGGACAGCGAAAGGTTGGATAAACGTTTTAAGAACAGAACAAAAAATAAATAGCTGTGATAATAGGGACAAAGGCCTGACTTTGATTAAAAATGAGTTACCCTAAATTATTGCCATCACCTGAGAACGCCTCACAGGCAGGAGCCAGCCCTCGTAGTGGTGCTGTGAGGAAAGCAGGGAAGTTTTTCTGAGTCTGCTTCATAGACAGAAAAAAGGAAGCAAAGAAGGTGAATAATTTGCACAAAATCAGGGAACACTGGGGTGGATCAGGACGTGGTACTCAGTGCTGGCGTTGCCCAGCAGAGCCCCAAAACGAGGTGATGGCTGCGGGGGTCGGTGCCCGCCCGCCCGCAGGGCTGGGATGCAGCCTGATGGCTCTCCATCTGCCTGGTACTAAATCTTCTGATTCTCTACCTGTCTCCAGCAATAGTAATTAACTGTGGTATGGGAAGAAAAAATTGATTTAATAAATGCCTGAATTTGTTACAGTAAATATGCAGGTATTTTTTTTCTCTTGGTAACGAGTAGGAAAGCCAATCTTAAAGCAACAATACTGTGGGACACAGACTTTAGCTGCAACAGACAGAAATATTTTGAAAAGAACCTTCCCCCTCTGTCCCATCAAGTGAAACTTTTTCAAACCATTTTTATAATATTGAAGATGTTTCTTGTAAACCTCCTTATGGCAGGAAAGTCACTGGCAAGTTCAACAATCATGTCTCTCTGCAATTGAGAGTTAGGTCAGAAATATTTTTGCAAGTTTTACTGACAATTCTCAAAGTATTTTTAAAAGGGCAGTTTATTCAGAATTGCTTAAACAGATCTGTAAGCTGTGTTGTTTCACTTTCTTGTAGCTTTTGTGTGCTGTTCTCCGAATTGTTTACCTTAACCTTTAGCAAATTTTACCTCCATTCAAAACAGCCTGTTGTATTAAATAAGGGAAAAATATGATTTATTTCAGTTTTCAGTCCTGTGACCCAGCTGCTTGGATTGACTACTTGTTAAATCCTTCCACGTCTGGAGGAAAGAAAAGAAAGGATGGAAAAGAAAAGAAAGGATGGAAAAAAAAAAGCTTCAAGAGGGACAGAAAGTATGCATTTCTAGGAGAACAGGTAATTTCTATAAAACCTTTTTGCTTACCTTTGTGTTGTACAACCATAGCTCTTACACACAGGTGTTACACATGCTGCTCTGTGTAGAAAGAGAAATTTATGTTTCTATCATAATAATAGAGTGTAGAGAAATGCAGGCACGGGGTGCTGTCGTGCAGGTCCTGGGACGGGGCACGGGCTGGTGTCACGGAGCCCTCGGCTGCGGCTGGGCGGCCAGGAGAGCAAAGCAGCAGCCTGGGGGTGACGCTGGGATGGGGAGTGGGCACCACGGTCGGTGTGTGCCGGTGTTCCCAGGGGATTGCTCCTGACGCCTTTCCCATGCGGTCATAACTTTTCTTTAATTTTCTGCGAGAGTGAAATCTGGCCTAAGAGTCATTTTTCGGATGAGACTTTTTGGAACGCATCCCTGGCACAACTGAAATCCTGACGCTGCGTCCAAGGCGTGCTCGCCTTCTGCCCAAAGGTCTGAAGGCAGGGTGCTGCCGGCGCTTGCAGCCCTGGGGCACGTGGGGCGGCTTCCACCCCGATTCCAGCCCTGCTGTGGGCAGAATGGTCCTCAGCAGCCCTCATCCCTTCACCTCTCCTCCTGGGAGTCCATAAAAGGCATAAAATGCCTTCACGTGTCTGAAAAGAGCATTTATATGTTGCTGTGAATAACAACATTAAAAGAATGTGATCTCATACATCGCCTGACACTAGTATTCCCATTTCTTTTGCTGATAATTAACATTAGGCACGCTGAAAGGAAGGAGTGCGTGTGATTTACAGCAGCATACAAACTCAGAAGAACAAAAAGCTGCATTCTGACTGAAACAGAGTGTTTATTTTAAAAGGACCTGTATTCTTTCACTGACTGGAGATTTTGTTCATTTTTTCTCATAAATGCATTGCTGAGGCAGGAATTCTCCCCACGCCCCAGTTCCCAGCAGGGTTGCAGCTAGTGAGTGCAGTAGAGTGCTACAGTCCTGAGACATATTTTATTGTGCAGTTAATTTCTTTATACATTATGTTTTATTTCAATATTAAATACAGCTAAACAATCAAATAATTATTCTACCCTGGAAACACTAGTCCGCACTGGACATGCAAAGGGTAAATCCTCTCCTGGGAAGAGCAGAGCCTGACGCAGCACCAGTGGGAGTTCTTACTTTTCTACCTCCCCGGCTCTGGGTCTCACTGGGAGATAAAACAAGAAAAACATCCTGCCAAAGTCAAGTAGCTTAAACATTTCTCCTTCCTGACGCCCTGCAGAATGGTCCCCGATGCGCTGGGCAGTGCCGGGGATCACAGGGGTGCAGGCGGCTGTGGGTAACTGCCGAGCGTATCCTGACCCGGTCCTCGGTCCGGGGGTGTGGGAGAAAAGCGGGGGGTCGGGGAGTACCACGGGCTGGTCTCCCTCGCGCCGTGCCACGCTGCGCTGCTGCCTCCGAACCGAGAGCAGAACGGCTTTTGCGAAGGGCTCGGTGCAGAAGCAAGCGGTGACGGCGGCTTGTGCCCCGGTGCCTGTCCTGGTTTCAGCTGGGATAGTTAATTGTCTTCCTAGTAGCTGGTATAGTCTTGTGTCTTGGGTTCAGTATGCGAAGAATGTTGATAACGCACTGATGTTTTCAGTTGTTGCTAAGTAGTGTTTAGTCTAAAGTCAAGGATTTTTCAGCTGCTCATGCCCAGCCAGCGAGAAAGCTGGAGGGGCACAAGAAGTTGGCACAGGACACAGCCAGGGCAGCTGACCCAAACTGGCCAAAGGGGTATCCCATACCACCTGATGTCATGGCCAGTATATAAACTGGGGGGAGTGTGGGGGGGGATCGCTGCTTGGGGGCTAGCAGGGTGTCGGTCAGCAGGTGGTGAGCAATTGTCACGCGCATCATTTGTACATTCCAATCCTTTTATTGCTGCTGTTGTCATTTTATTAGTGTTGTTATCATTATTAGTTTCTTCTTTTCTGTTCTATGAAACCGTTCTGATCTCAACCCACGTGTTTTGCTTCTTTTCCTGATTTTCTCCCCCATCTCACTGGGTGGTTGGGGGGGAGTGAGTGAGCGAGCGAGCAGCTGTGTGGTGCTTAGCTGCTGGCTGGGGTTAAACCACGACAGTGCCTTACCCGGGGGACATGGCACGGGGACGTGGCCTGGCTCTTCTGGTCCTGGAGCAGGCGTTCGTGCACGCACAAACCGCTCCGCTGTGCGCGCCCCTGCACGTCCCAGCCATGCAGAGCAAAGCAGAAGACGCTTCCAGCGGGAGTGAGGGTCTGATCCAGGCTGTGAGTCATGAGATGGTGGAGATGCTAATACGCATCTTGAAATCCCTGCAAGAAGGCCCTGAGGGAGGTACGATCAGGTGAATTGGCCTACAGGATTTGCTCTCCAGACGTGCCTTTGCTCAGTGTTATTTGAAGGGAAACTCTGGTGCAGCTCTGGCTGCAATCCCCCTGCCTTGCTGAGAGCAGGCAAGCACTGGGCAGGGCTGGCAGGGATAGTCACAAAGGGGAGAAATTAAAACTCGGTGGGGTCTAATATTTAAGAAAACACTGATTTTGCTGTTCTGTTTAGTTCCATGCAGTCTCTAACTGGGCCACGAAGGCAATATAGCTTGACTTTGACAGCTGACCGTCCTAGTGTGGATTTCAGTGTTTCATTAGCAAGCATGCTCACAACTGCCTGCCTGCAAGCAATCAATGTTTGGGGAATACAGGAGAAATATCACAGTGGTGCCTGAATTGTAAAGTCTCAGGGATCTTACAATGCGTCTGCACCAGCAGGAGCTCCAACGTGGGATCCCACCAGTGCTCAGTGCTGTGCACCCATCCGGTGAGTGGGAATGCCGGCTTGGAGCGAGAGGAGGAGACCCACGTGGTTTTTCTGGGAGCTGTCACACTCTGGTGGGGATGGACCGTCGTCCCTGAGGTAAGAGCCATCCCTGATTTGAATACTACATGAGTACACTTCTCAGGAGGGAAGTCATCTCCCTGGCAAGGTAACTGCAAAGGTAACTCCCAGTAAGTGCAGCACTGGGGGCTTGGTGAGCAGTGTTGTCAGAGCAAAACCCATCTGCTTTTACCTTCAGCAACCAGAGGCAAAAAGCTGTGCAGTTGCTGCTTTGTTCTCTTCTTGCTTGGCTTACTGGGTGCTGGAGGTCTGGTTTTCCCCAGCTGCAGTTTTATGCATAGCTATCTTTCTCCAATTTACCTTTTAAATAATTAGGTTATTAATATAGTTTCACAATTCTGAAATTCATAGCAGAAGGTGGAACCCATGGGGTTTTAAAGAGCTTGACCCCTGCTAATGGCTGAAAATCGTATCCCATATTTTGATTTGGGAAGAATCTTTGCACTATGCACAGTTTAGCACCTTTTAGAGGTAAATGAGAAACTTGATGAAGAGGCACCACAAATTTAATCTCAAGAAGTCTACAAAACTCTCCTCCACGCTGGTAGGTCTGGAGGAGAGGCAGGAGCACTTGCACAACAACCATCTCTTCAAAGAAATCCCCTGGGAAGAAGAGAGATCCTCTCATATCATCACTCTGAAGACAGAATTACGTTTTGTTAGATGGCTTGTGAAAATGGATGTGAAGGCTAACCCCCCTCTGCCCCGTGTTTTGATTAATAGCTGAACAAAGTCCATACGAATTGCCTACCTTGCAGAATGGAGGAGATTTGCCATTTGGGACATATCCAACCAATTATGGCCAATTCACACAATCGTTCAGCATGCGCTGCTGTAGTTACTCCATCTAAAAACCCACCGGGCTCTCTATCACTTCATTGACAGTTCGTTTAGTGACCATGCCACTCAAGTACTTTTTGGTTCAAAATAGCTCCATCTTTCTATACCTTACCTTAATGACTTTTCAAAGCCTATCCATCAAGACTTGGCTCACTCTTGGGCCTTTAAATACATCCTCAACATTCTGCAGAAACAGCATTCTGGGTGACAATGATGCAGGCCTTGGGAGCCAGCTGAGCAAGCCCTAATGGCACTGCCATGGGAGGCAACATTTGCAAAAATAACACCTCTTTGAACCTTTGTACAAACATATTTTGGATTTTTTTTGATTAACATTTAAAAATATATGATACTACCTATATTTTTCTCAAGTCTTGGTCCCTTAAAATGAAAAAAGAAAAAAAAAAAGCTTTGTTTCCTCAGATCCTTCAGGTGCCCTGTCCTCCTCCACTGAGGGTGCAGCACTTTCAAGCTTCCTTGGGGCTGTTCATTTGTTTGCAAAAGATCAAAAGGTCAGGCAATTTCAGCTCAGTGAAGCTTCAAGTGAATTACATCATGCATAAAAATTTGCTATTTTCAAGCTAACAAACTTCTCCTATGAGGATATTTTGCTCACTTGAGCAGAAAACAGGCTGTGTTAGCAGCTTTTCTGAGCAATGTTCTCTGGTAGCAGATTGACGTGTGGTCCTCCGTACATCCCCTGGATGTAGCACCAGCTTCCCACTCTGGTGCTGCCCTGAGAGGCCATCTGCAGATTTGCTCCCCATTTATTCAGCAACTGCCTGGATCACAGATAGAGAGGAACATGTGCATATCTCTCAGCCTTTGTATACAATAACTGTTTTTCTTTAAGGTGCGTTGTCCACACGACATTTTGTGTATCTGCTTAAGTCCCCCAAACCTTCAAAAAAGGCAGGGCAGGCGGATTCCCTGATGGCTGCGAATGCCAGCGCCAGGACATGTGGAGTCTGACTCCCTCCTCTCCCCCTCCTGATGGCCTCGCCGGTAAAGGCTCTGCTGCCAAAATGCACGGGGCCTGAGCACACCTTTATGGGGACCTTCATGTGAAAAATGCATCCTGAATACTCTTATTTGCTGCTGCACAGAGAAAGGCAATTCCCAAGGAAAAAAAAAAGAATTAAAATCTTTCTTGCCCATAAAGACTTTGAATATGTGAATATCAATTTTGGATTCTAAGCAGCTCAGGCAGTGAAAAATTAGTTGCACCCATAATAATCAGACTGCGAGGAAGTTTATAACCTTCCTCAGGCAGGAGTATACTGTTACATCATTTATTATTAAACAACAATGAATTGCTCTAGATTTGGGCAGACTTTGTTCCTCCACGGCTCTCAGTTCGGGGCCTTTTGCGAGACAAGCAGAAGGACAGCCCAGTGTGGCACGAGGCTCTGGCAGAGCCTTGTTCGACACCAGATAAGACTCTGCCCTTAGCAAAGGAACATGACAATTTGAAAAAGCAATCCGTTTTGTAGTGTGGGTGTTAACAGCTGAGAGTGCCGATTAATTACAAGCGTGGCCCCTGTCGCTGACACCCCTTTCCGAGCAGAGGAGCACCCACCCGCCTTTCACAGCACAGCCCTCCGGCAGCGGCTGGGAAAACAAACATATAGCAAAGTGTGAAGCTATTTTCCCTGTGACCTCTGGATCTTTGCTCAAGGACTTAACACCGTGATTTGTACACCACCAGGAAGCACCGTGACACCGCAGTGACACAGGAGATAATAGGGGACATAGAAGAGAGAGGCATGATGAAGCGAAATTCATCTATTAGAGTATACAAAGATTAATCACAAATAATACTTTGCAGCTCTTACGAGTGTGTTCTGAATGTCGAAACCAGAATCTTTCTGCAAGGGTGGATTTATGAAAACAAAGCTCTTGAAAAGCAGAAAACAAGCGAGTCTGCCGGCTCGGGGTGCCTCCATGTCACTTGTCACCCCCATTCATGGGGAATGAGAGGGAAGGAAAACACAGCGTGAGCATTAAACACCGCTATGCATTTAAAAGAACAAGAAGTTACCAGCTGAACAAAGTAGGACTTTGCAATAGCGTTTTCCAGTAAGTGGTCAGTTATGCTCTGTGTGGTTTAATTCTGATCAGACCGTTGGTGTGACAAGGGGTGAAACCTGCAGCCTTTTTGCCTTTAGCTTTAAGGAAGACAGATTTGCACCTCGGGTATGTGTTGTGCGCCGAGCTGTGCGCTGGTGTCTCAGCTTCCTTCTGCTGCCCCGGTGGGATGGGTGGCACGGTCCGGCGTCCCATTCCTGCCCATCGGCTGTCGGGGAAAGCAGCCGAGCTCTCCCGAGGGCTGATCAGGGGTTTGTCGCAGGTTTTTCCTCTGCTGCCGTGGAGTGAGATGAGCCCTGTTTTGGTCTGCGGGGACGGAGAGAGGAGGGATGTTCCAACAGCCTGAGACTGTCAGACAGCAGTTTTGCAATGGAGGCAAATCAATAGGTGGGGCATGTGGAATATAACCGAAACCGGAGGGCTGTGCAGTGTGCCATGATGAGTGGCTGGCTGAACCGTGGTGCGGGTGGAAGGGGCAGCGGTGCCCTGCGCTGCCTTCACAGGCACCCAGGGGAGAGGGCAGAGACACGTCGGTGACGGCATAATACATTTTTTATTTTTATGAATAAGACATGACTAACGCTAGACAAACCTCAAAAGACTTGGAGCTTCAGCTAAGCATCACAGCACAGGGATGCTTATTCATACCTGTGTGACTCACCCTGCCTGGCACAGGGACCTGATGGCTCTCCCCCGCTTCCCCAGCGCGGCGTGCAGGACAGGCGCAGCACAGAGGTTCCCAGCAGACCCGCAGCAGCAGCGGTACATCGGACCGTTCGTCCTGCAATCGTGTTACCTGCAGCAGCTTTCGGCTCCCGGGCTGCGAGGTGCTGGGCAAACATCGACCCGGTGTCTGCATGGCGTAGGCATCCTCAGCAGCTTGAAAATGCAATAATCGAGCATAGAGGAAAGCAGCCGTGAGAAGAGGGGGAAGGGAACCCTGCTAGGAGAAAGAGTGATGGGACTCTAACAAAAAGACACTCATTTTATCTTCTGCTGTGCAAGTTCAGCTCTATTAAGTTTTCTCCTTTTCTTTAATGCTGTTGTTTAAGCATGGCATTGCAACAAAACTACATGCTACAGTAAGATAACACACACAATTTTCTTAGTGAATAGCAGTATTATCTCATTTGATTAAACCCAAATAGATAACACAATCTGTGTGTGTATGTGTTTAGGCAAGACCTATGAATTTTAAGTCCTATCAATTCCAGAATCACATATCCAATTATTGCAAAACCGCAAATCCTTGGGAACTGACAACTAGCCAACACTAATGAAAAATACGTGTAGAAAATATTGTAGAAAAGGAAGCGCTACGCTTGTAGCATCACTCCCCAAACTGGAAGAGCTACATCTACCTTCCCTCTCAGCTATGCCTTTTGTACTTTGGCTGCCTTAATTAAATGGCACCTACGCAGGGACTTTGCTTTCTGATAAAGCAGGACTTTTCTCCAGCAAACACTCACTCTGTAACCCTTATTCCAGAGACAGCAGTTCTTTAAACACCTGTACATTCTGCCTGTGGTGAGATGGAAGGCTCTCCTCTGTTGCTAAAGGAATTTTTTTAAGATGATGATTACATGCATGGAATCAAAACGAGGCAGTGCAATAAACTCTGTCAAAAGTCACACTAAGTTACCTGGGGATGCCCAGCATACAGCTGAGCCATGTGGAAGGCCCTTGGGATGTTTCCCCAGGAGCACTGTGCTGAGGGCATCATCTTGGCTGGGGAGGATTTGGCAGCTCAGGCGGCGAGCAGAGAGCCGGGGACCAGCATGGTGTGCCGTGGGTCACCCAGCCTCCAGGAGAGGAGTGAGAAGATACAGACACCTTAAAAAGGGCCCTACGTCAGAGGTAACACCTTCCTGAGTGAGAGCTACACTCTGTGTTATTAATGGGTGAACGTCACTGGAGAGAAAACGGCTCTTGACAGCAGCTGGGAAGAAGTAATATCCCTGAGCCCAGGAGAGCCACCATCGGGGACGTGTGCCAGCAGCCAAGGGAAACCATCAAAACTCTCCCCACCATCTCTTCATTAAGGGCTGGAGAAGTTTAGAGATTAAAGCATCTAAACGAAGATAACTGCACGTCCCCCGAGAGGAGGATGGCTTCAGCAAAGCCAAGAATAAGCTGAAACCCTACTGAAGCAGCGGTGCTGCATCCTGACAGCCCCGAGAATTCAGGGCTCGCATCTGCTCCCGGCAGGGATGCTGCTGCGGGACGGATCGGTGCTTGATGCTCGCCCTCGGGAGGAGCTGCTGGCTGCGCTGCGGAGCCCTTCGCTGCCTCGCTCGTCTCCTGCCATCGGCTCAGCCAGGCAATAACCCACCTCCTGAGGTGTCCCCTGTAAATTATCAAATAACCTAAAAATAAAGAGGTGCCAGCTCAGAGGTTCACAGAGCTTTGTAGCCGCAGTGCCGATGGATGCATGCGTTGAAAGGCTGCTGTGAAAGGCGGGCATAATGGTGGGAGAGCTTCGGGAGCTCTCTCTGGGTGCTGTACTATTCACGTGGACTGTAACACCGTGCCAGCCCGGATCGCGAGATCTGTAAGATTTAGTTGTCTTGAAACAGGAGGTGCCGTCCCTGCCGCCCGCCCTGGAGGGAGCGACGCAGCCGTGCGTGCGGGTTCACGCGTGGCAGCACAGAGGAGCTCTGCAGGGATGCTCTGCGTGGGGACCTACGCAAAGACGGGGGGGCTGGCAGGGGACACGGCCCGTCTCGCTGCCCAGGCATGGCCAGGGCTTCCCACGTGGCAGATAAAACTTTTGCGGGAGCTGGCCAGGGGATCTGCTGCCCGAGGGGCTGTTGCTGCTGGAGGCAGCCGCTCCTGGGGGGCTGGTTACACCTTTCACACCCGGCAGGACACAGCGAGGCTGCGAGCTGAGCCTGTTGATGTTTTCCATGTGATGTTTGGGAGGTGACGCAGGCAATGACTTTGTTTTGGAAAATCCACCTTGGTGCCCAAAAGTTGTTCTGAAAGAAGTGATTTGCGGGCCAACTGCTGCTTGTAAGACAAGAAAAAAAAGTTTAAGATACCATCAATTTCTAGCAAAACCCTCTTCCAATTTATTCTTCTTCCATTGGCCTTCTCTGAGCTACAACTGGATGCCAAAAAAAGCCCACGCTGTGATGGTGAGGCAGTGAAAAATCCTGCAGTGCTCTCTCATACAAAGTGCAGCTGCTGATAGCAGGGCACTGGTGCAAAGTCTGGGCTGGGAGGAGAAATGCCGCCCTTGCTGCAGAAGGAATACTCTTCATCGCAGCACCTTCCCTCTGTGTTCCTCTGCTCCAAGCCGGAGGGAGAAGGACTGGGAACGTGTGCACGGGTGCAGCCGTTCCTGGGTCCTGCCGGCGGGATGCGGGGCTTGATGCTGGCTGCTGGCACACACAGAGTGGGGAGGAGGAGGAGGAGGAGGAGGAGGAGGAGGAGGAGGAGGAGGAGGGATGCTTCCTCCCACTGCGCTCTCAAGCATCATTTTTTGCAAATGTCTGTTGGTCCCTTGCTGCCCTCGTCTTTTTTGCCACATTTATTCTCCTGCTGGCTTTAGGCAGTACTTGCTAGGATTTTGCAGTTTGGCCATTTTCTAACTTTCTAACAAAAAAAGAGGTTACTTGTCAAGCGGTGGTTTGGATTTTTTTTTCCAAGTACCCTCAGATCCAATTCCTAATCAGTCACGCAAATAGCAACAAATGTAAAATTACCTTTAAACAAAAAGGATTTTTGTATTTTTTGACATAGCGCCTTTAAGGATGTGTTAGAAATGAGAAACACGTCTGAGGTGAGAAAAGCTCATTTTTATTCAGTACCACTGAGCTGAGGTGTCTCCTGACCCGCTCAGGAAGGAGTTCCTGCAAGAACATGATCCGAGTACCACCGTGCTGATGAGCTGTGACAGCTTAGATACAAAACGTACCCCTAACCCAGGGCTACAGTATAGGTATCTTAACGTACGTGGGGTCTTCTTCATGCTAAGCTGAAATTGTGCTGCTATACTGCTTCTGCCCCTAAGCTGTACTACTATATACTGTTAAGCAGCGCTGTTTGTACAGGATCTAACAGTCCTAATGTATATGTTGCACTGGAAAGTTAATTACATCCTAGCAAGCATTCATATTTGGCAAAAGGCGTTATTGAATAACAATATTGGGTATAAACAGAGCATTGCTAAGGAAAAAACACACGGAAGTGCTCTGGCTAATCTTTGTTTTGAAAAAATACTGTAGAATTGATGGCAAAGGGGTAGACCACTATGAAAACTCTAACAAAGGGATCGACAATTTCTGTAGGTGTCTTTGGCCATATAATAGATTAAAATAAGGGCTGTGATTTTGCTTTTATTTCGAAGTTAAGTAGCACACATTGCTATATAGGGATGTATTTCTAGAGCTGTAAGTAGCAACTCTGCGAGCGTCCACATGGTGCCCTCCATGCTGATGTGCTTTTGTTCAGCGGGGAATTCAGCGCTGTGGTGGGCAATTTTTTAAGGCCAAATCTACAAGAAGAGATTTTTATGACCAGAAAACTTCATTTTGTAATTTTTAAGATGTTAAAATGTAGTATTTAATATTACAAAACCCTGCTGTTTTTGTAATTTTTGTCCTGAATTTGGAAATTAATTCCAAATGAGTTTATTCAAAAATGAATTATGATCTATCTGTGTTAATAAGAAAAATGAGACAGGCAGGTTGTTTCATAGAATGAAAACATTTCAAACTATATTAACAGTATAAAAATGATTATATGGGGGGATCTTTTACAACTTAATTCCATCCCAATTTTCTATTTTTAACCATTAATCAAAGCTTGTGGCTTGTTGGGAAATATAATAAATCTTTATATCCCCAAAGCTTTTAAATTATTCACTGTGCTTACTGTTCTCTTTCTTGACAGGAGATTATCCTTTTTAATTGGAAATTTTCTATTATTTGTGTCTGAAATGTTTGAAAGTCAAAGTGTAGCCTCAGATACTATTAATAGCAAATATAACAAAGGTGGGGGATGTATGGAGGCTTTTCATCGCAAGTACGTTAACTGAGTCAGCTGCATGAACCACGCTCAAAACAGAGCACCCTACAGCAAAAGTCCCACTTTTAGTCTACAGTTTCTTTTCCTTTTTCAGTTCCAACTCTCCTGTCCTTATGCAGCCCTCGGACAGGAACTTGTCCAAGCTTTGGGCTTGTTTTCTCCATTAGAGACTTTCCATCCTGTCGGTGCCGGCTTTAATTGTCATTAAAATACATGATGTACATAACCGATGTGCTGTGCGTGGTTTGGGCTCAGCCCAGAGATAAGCCAGGCTGGTCTGCAGCAAGGTCCTGTCCTCAGCTGGGTTTGTCTTCGCTTCAGCCTCAGGGTCATCGCCAAACCTTTACAGTGGTAAGTTGCTAACTCTTCCCTAGGTTATTATTGATAAAAATGTTTAAAACCATTCCAAGTCATTGACTTTAAGTCACTGGATCCCAGGCTTTCATGTCTGACCTTTTCTGGACATTATTTCTTACCTGCGAAGACCTGCTCAAAAACTCCTCAAAGGTTTGGGTTTCTTCTTTTTTCCTCTTCCCACTTCGAAGTTCATCATTTGAGTGTTTCTGTCTGTTGGATACTCAAAGAAGCACAAGAAAGAAGGAAAAACCCCCACGACTGTTCAGCTGCAGAATGCCTCATCGAATACAATTTTCCTTTGCTGGGCTGGAAATCGGCAGGTCGAGCTGCCGGCAGCGCGGCGGAGCCAGGCTGTCCCGGAGCCAGCACCAGGCTGGGGCTCCTGCGCGAGGCTCTGCCGCTGGCCCTGGCCGCCTCCGCTTCGGCTGAGAACGTTCTCGCTTGGACGCGAAAAGCTCAGGTCTGCGCCCCAAGCTGCTTGCTGGGGACCTGGGAGATGCGGCGTGCCCTAACGAGCGCGCCGGGGAGGTGTGTTTGCTCTTGACTGGGAGCAGATGCGGCGACCTGTAAAACTTCCTCTCGGTAAGGCATCCCGCTGCTAGTTTAGTTCTTGAAAAATATTTCCCTCCCCTGGGACTAAGCGCTTGCGGCCAGGCTCTGCGGGTGCCATCTCCTGCCGCCGCGGGTCGGGTTCCTGCGTACGCCGAGGGGAAGGTGCGTGCGCGGGGGGCAGACTGTTCCCCGCACGCCCTCCGCTACCCGGCGCGCATCCCGAGCTTAGCGCAGGTGCTAAACCGACAGGCAAATTAAAACAAGGTCTGCTTATTGGGGGGGGCGCATCAACTGGAATCACACTGCCTGTAGACTTGCGCTTTTCTAATAATTGCTTCTTCCGGAGAGCTGGACTTGAGTAATGCATTTTTAGAGTATTTCAGAAGAACAATCAGTTTAGATGATTATGTGATGTCTCATCACCAAAGAAGCAATAACTGCATCAATCAGAGATGTGAAACTATCGCTTAGGCACTCCCTCGCTTTCTCTAAATGATGTAAATTAGATATATCTAACACCATCTACTGTGAAAAACTTATGGAAGATGCAGATGCTGCACCTAAATAGTACAATATAATACATGAGTGATCGTAACCGTCCGGGGGAGTGGGAGGACAGGAGGCCGTGAAACTGGTCTCTTGAGCCACATCTATTTAGATCATTCTTTATAGCCTGGAAATTAGGACGTAAGCTATGCTTCATGTTAGCAGATTTTGCTAAGGTTGCCTTGTAACTTTAGCTTTTAATTCTCCCAGTCGTCAATTTTTGTTTACAGTTTTTAAGCACGTGTGCATTAATTTCAGACTATTGTCTTAAAAGTAGTAAAATATAATATTTGTGGCAAGGATTCTAAAATACTTTGTTCTGAATCTAAAAGGCTTTTCGGTTTCATACATACCACCAACACTTCAACTGAGTAATTCTCCTAAAAATATGTTATACCTGGAAGGAAAATGAACTTTTTAGGTGATGCAGTCTATGTACTTCAGAAACACCAGGATTTCTTTCTAACAGACATAAGACTGTGTCATGTTCTCGGTGAGATAAGGAAGATAGATATGTTCTTGGTTTTAAGGAGAATTTACTGCCCTTTTTGGCCCTACCATCTGTTTGTACTGGGAGGAGGAGGAGGGCTCTGTCACACAGGTAACCCTATGGTTTAATGCAGATTACATCAAATGAAAGGGATTTCTTCTGTTTGTGAAGATGTGGGGGTTTCCTCTGACTGTGTCTTTGATTAAATAATTTGTTGAATTATTTTGTGGCACAAGCTGGGTCGTTCCAGGCTTCCAATTAATAGCTGCCTTGAAATTTTGGTACAAAGACTCTTCTGTTTTAGCATGTGGTCTGAAACATATTCCCCAAAATATGCCACAGGGATTTGCTTCTTCAAATATCCAGAAGGAAACTCACTAACTAAAGCATCCACAGAAAGTAGATACACAAAGCACAGAACTTCATTAAAGTTAGAGCAGATTCTTATGCAAACAAATACTTCTGGTTAAATTTTCAAACACTGCCCCAGTTCTGGTAAGGGCAATAACTTATATTTAGAAGCCTACCTAAATATAACACATATCTCACATCTCTCTATGCAGAGCGCTGGAACCACACATATGAGAAGGTGCAAGAATAACAGGATTTTTTTTTTCTTTCCTAATAAACAAGTCACTTAACACAACTGTGAAGTTAGACCTCTCTGTGCTTAAATCCAGTTAATTAAAGAAGTGTTACATGCATAAATACCTTGACAGATCCTGATTATATTCCTACTAACTTCCAATTTTCAGCAATGTTATAGAAAGGCTATAAGAACATGGAAGAAATTGTTGTTTTTACTAGGGAAAATATGAGGATTTAAAAAAAATTACTGATTCAGTCCATACAGGTTATTCTGCCTGGGAGAGAAAAATATTCTGCTTTGGAGAATTAATCTCTAGGAATTGAGGATTTAACCCTGTTTGAGGTATGCTCAACCAAAACCATACCAGAGTGTATAAAATCCCCCCCCTTTTTTTTTTTTAATTTTATCCACTTTTGTGTCTATTTCTGTCTTGCCTTTAAAAATTTGGGATCTTTCAGAGGAGGTTTTGCAGTGGTGCCTTGCTAGCAGAGTTCCCCCACTCCAGCAGAGTATCCTATTGGTTTTTTTGGTTTTTTTCTGGGAAATGCGCTAACGAGGAGAGCAATTAGCCCTGGCTGCTGCCATTGCCGATCCCACACCCAGGCCCGTGCCGCAGGTGTGGACAACGCTGGTGGGAGAAGCCACCAGGCTGCTCCTCCTGACAGCAGGGGCGATCGGTTTTTAGAGGTAATAAGATTTGTAAGATTTCTGCTATCAAGGTGCAAAAGTACAAACCCGTGGCTTCACTTGGAAAGCTCTGACGCATCTTCTCCTTCTCCTTCCCCCTGCCTTGCCTCTCCAGCCATTGCCAGCTTAATTCTGATTACGCTTCATATTCCTTCCCTCTTCTTTTTAATCAATGAAAGTCCCTTTTTAACTCTCTGAAATTAAGCTCCTGTTTTAAATAAGGAATTCTTCCTCCCAGCCTCTCAAATGGATAGCGTCTTCAAGGCTGATCCCTGCGTGGGATGAACTGCACATCGGCAGAGCTGCTCGTGGGCGTCGGGGCAGCGGGTGGGAGCTCTGCGGCGGGGGCGAGCCTCTGAGCGGGGCTCGGTGCGGCCCCGTCCCTGCCGACTTCCAGTGAGTGTCAGGAACTTGAAAACAAACACGTTTCAATAAAGAATGGCTTTGCGATAATACTTCAACCGGCTGCTTCTCGAAGCTTTGATTTGTTTTTCATGCAGGACCCTAAAAGCTCACATATTTATCCACGTGCTCTGAACCTCCTGAGCTGCAAATTTCATGAGAACCGTCTGCCTCACGATTTTCTGCTATTTCATGCTTTCTCTCTTGATGGCAAATCGCTATGAGAACAGCCTCTTTCGCTGATTTCAGAAGCCTGCCTTATTTTTGTTGCTGCTCTCTATTGCGTTTGACAGTGCCTCCACGCACAGGGCTGAGCAATGGGCACTGCGGAGAAGAGAGACCTAAAATGTTTTTGAATCCTAAACTATTTATTTCAAGCTGATGATGCCAGGCTGTGCAATTGCCCTGTTTTCCCACGTGCACTGCCTTTTACACTGCCCATGTGTCCATGCACGCGTGGCAGGACCCTGGGAGCAACCCCAGCTCTGGCTGCCCAGGCTCGGGATGACGTGGGGCTGGCTCTGTCGTCCTCCTCCTCCTCCTCCTCCTCCTCCTCTCTCTCTGGGGCTTGCTCCTTTTGAGTCATTACTACGTATGTTTTCCAATTCTGATGTAAGGCAAGCAATGCCCGGCTTGTGTCAGCCAAGGCACACATCACTGCAGTTCTGGCTACGATGGCTGAAAAAAGATCTCAAAGGTGTAACCCTCAAGGGTGCTTGGTTGTGCCTGAGATGATGTCTGGTAAAAGAGAGCACAGCAATTATATTTATTACCAAAGCACTGAACATGCTGTGGACTGCCTATCTCCTAATAAGTGGAAAAGGTTTACTGAAAAGCATTAGGTTTTCATCTTCTGGCCAAATAACCCCAGATTTTACCAGCTGTCTAGTGATGGTGTGAACCACGCTGGTCTGAGTGACGTTGACACACTGGTTGCTTGAGGATGTTTCTTGTTTAACGATATACAGATAGATTTAATTACACCTGAAAGACTGCTCCTGTCTGGCTGAGTGCTCAAACCCCATAGAATATCAGACAAGCTTGATATGTGACAAGTAGTATTTAAATGAAGTATGATCTTATGATTTATTTAGGTCACGGTGCAGTTTAATTATTAATGGAGTTATGACAATTTGAAGACGAGCTCTGAAGGACTCATTCACTTTGTTTTAGACGTTTGAAATTCATAACAGTCCCCAAGGCCCTGCATTTATAATGAGTTAATCCTTCTGGTGTACTAATAACAACATCAAACGGTAAAGGGGAGGGCGGGGAAATAAAGCAAACCGTAAAAGATGATATTCAAATTCTTATTGCAGACATGTATCTCTGACGTTACACTGCTTTAGCAGGTATCGTGAGCCGTTCCTCTGGGTGCTGAGCAGGTGCTGGAGAAGTTATCGGAGACGTGCTGTAGCACTGGGCTGCTTCTTGGGTGATAAAAGAGCATTATTATCACTGGTGACAATGCTGAGCTTCAACAGCAGTGAAGACAAGTGGCTGGTGTGCCTGGATTCTCTGTTGCCCTTGGTAAACAACGTGTTCCTCAGCAGAGGAAGGAGAGAAATGATTCGGTATGTTTTGTCACCAACTTCCACCCAAGATGAAAAGCTGAAGTCTTTGCTCATCCTGGCTTTCTGGAAAAAATTTCAACCAGCTCACCCTAAGAATGTTTAAGACAGAGTTACCTAGAATTGACAGTGGGTTATTGAATGGGATGGACTAAGATGGCATTCAATGGGCCGTTAAGCAGAACGCCTGCCAGCATCTTTAAACTCCCATGCCTTAAGTGACTATAACTGAACTACTAGTTTTGAGTCTCAGAAATAGCGTAATTCCTGGAAGAACACACTGGAGGAGTTTTCCTGAACAGTGGATTTTTTCAAAGAACCGCTGCTCAGCGCAGGCACAGTAATACTTTAAAACCCACAAGACTTTGAAAAGCCCTGGAAGTTCGATGTTTTGTATCCAGCCCGTTACCAGCTGCTCTTCTTACGGAGTGAGTCAAAGCCACGTCTCACCTTCCCCCTTCTCTTCAAGCTGCTGCAATCATCCCTTTGCTGCTTCTCCTTCATCCCTGGCAAACCGCAGGATTGGCGTGACAGAGTATTGTAAGTTTGCGGTAAATCAGCTTTGAGATCAGCGGAGTGGCTTGAACATTCGTCGGTGAAATGCTGCTAAAGAGCTGCTGGTGGGAATTTGGAGCCAGGAACGGTAATCTGCTCAGCTGCAGGAGTTACCGGAGCAGAGGGAGGTGACAGGGTGTTAATCTGAAGGTACTTTTATTGCCGTGTAGCTCTTCACTTCTTTTCAGAGGCGACCGCGGAAAGGTTGCTCACTGGATAATTGTAATTCTGCCCTAGGATCAAGTTTAGGGCTCGAAAGCTGCGAGCCCAGGTGGGTGAGAGGCAGCTTTCCTTTCTCCTTCAGCTGCTGTCCGCCCGCAAGAGGAGCAGGGAGAGTCTGCCGGCCGTCAGATAACGACTGCAATGCTTTTAAATAGTTCTTAGTGCTACATGCCACCGGTGAGCAACCAGGGAATGGAATCCTCCCAAGGACGAGAGGGCTGATAATGCACCTAAGAAGACCAGAGTGAAAAATTTCAGGTTTCAAATCCAATGTGGGAAATGAAAGTTTGGAACGATGCTGGGAAATACGGTGATGCCAAACCTGTGTTTGGGTCCTGCGCTGTGCCTGTGGTGGAGGGACAGCCCCTGTGGAGCAAGAGTGAGGGTCTGGAGACTTTCGTGGTCACATTAATATGGGACTCGGTACGTGCTGGGGTGGTATTTTTCTCTGTCAGTGTCAGCTGGCACAGCTCAGTGTTCTGCATGGAACAGGAGAAATCAAAGCCTCGGGAAGTGCATATTTTATAAAGAAACCACATACCTTAGTAGTGCTGCAATTCAGAAAATGAAACTCTTATTCCAGCATCTCTAATTCAGTATTAAAAATAACAATAAAACAACTTTAAAAAAAGAAAAGGTAATTTTTACAGTCTAAACTCTACAGCGCACGCTAAGAACAGGCATGTGGATGATTTGGTAGGGGTTACAGTTTTTGTTTGTTTTGTGCTGGTAGCAAAGCCGTGGAAGTTTTCAATGTCATTTGGTATACTTTAAATACAATTAATCAATACCTTAATAACAAATGCACCATGATGCATGCTGAGGTAATTATGTTTAAATTCTCCAGCTGTCTGTACAGATGTCGCTAATGGAGTCTGGGTGAAAGGCAGCCGTTGGTGTCGGCCTGAGGTGGGGCAGTCGCGAAGTGAAAGGAAGATGCTGATCCAGCGTTTTCCCAGACCGCTGGAAGCTGCGGCTGTGCGCCGTGTGTGTCACCGTGCGCTGACAGAGCATCGCTCCAGGTAACCCTGTCAGTCTGATGGAGTTTTGTAAAAGCCCACACACCACGCATTGCAAACAGAGCAAGGGTCAAGGAAAATCTTCTTCCTAAAACAAAAAAGTGATAACATGAAATAAGCTCTTTAGCAGATTAAGAAAGGGTCCAGTATTGGTGTGGAGAGGGGCATACCAGGGGTTAAACGTAATGCCGGACAGCCTGGGACTTTGCGCTCTATTTACCTACACTTGTTCCTAAGTGATGTAAAACATATTTGTATTTGCTTGTGTATTTTATTACACCTTGGTAAACGTGAACCCCTTCTTTCGTATTTTTTTCCTATTGTTTCTGATCTACCCCCTTGCTTTCCTCACCCCCCACTGTATTTCAGCAGGTTTGGTCTGGGTCGGTTACTGGGGAAAAACTGCCCGCACAGATGAACGCCCAAGGCAGGCAGGGACATCCACGGTACCTCGGGGATCAGACCGACTCTCCGGTGGAAGAACCATGCCGCCTTCCCACTGAACGCTTGGTTTCTTCCCTGGGGCCCCCTGCTCAGCACCCCAGGACTCACTTTTCAAAATCTGGAAAGTATATGCATCATTCTACTTTCAAAATTCTTTTTAAGGGTATTGTCTCAAGCATATCTGCCTATTTACTGTATATGCAACACTATAAAATATATCTGTGTGCAAATTTAAGAAATGCTCATTCTGGAAATATACTTGATGATGTGAAAACCGCTTTTGAAATGATGGTGTGAGAAAGGTCTTTGAGAGGACTCGGGCACCGGAGGACTCCTCTCTTCTCGCTGTTTTCCTTTGCACCGCGGCAGTGAGAAGCAGGGAGCGTGGGAAGTGATGACAGGCTGTAAAACACCGATCCCTCCGGCTGTGCCCACTTGCTTCTCCTTTGGCTCTCGCTGCGAAGCTGGAGCAGACGGACGATTGCTTTAATCCCTGCACCTGCCAGGTCTGGACAAATTCAGGTGCAACAGGTGAGTGGATATATATTTTTTGTTTTAAAAAGCGAACTGTAAAAGTACATACTGTGGTTATGGCTGGAAACGTCAAATTGAACCAGCTTCAGACCTGGGATCAAGCAAAGGAGCGGCAAATCTGTTCACAATTGTGTAAATGCTCAGCTAAACCCCTGCACCCTGCCGCTGCTGCCGCCGCTGTTTCCCCTCAAAGTCCTGCCACGGAGAAGCGCGTGATGGGTGGTGTGAGCTGCGCACGTGTTGCAGAGGTTTTATTCCACGGGGCGGTTTCGGCAGCGGTCGGGATGCTCGCCAGCCTCCCGTTCTCGCCGCTGGCAGCCTCCCGGACCCCGGTGCGGGTGTCTGCCGCCGCAGCAGATGCAGTGGCTGCGCGTGCAGGTCAGCCCACCGAGCCGCTCGGCAGCAGGACATCACGGTCTGTGTCAGTTTTTTAGCCTAACCGGGGATTTTCATGGGGCTGTGCAGTGCCGGCAGGGCCAGGAGCTCTGCAGCTGC